>NC_034611.1:17117692-17137776 GCF_900095145.1 Mus pahari | reverse complement strand
TTCTTCTTCTTCTTCTTCTTCTTCTTCTTCTTCTTCTTCTTCTTCTTCTTCTTCTTCTTCTTCTTCTTCTTCTTCTTCTTCTTCTTCTTCTCCTCTTTGTTGTTGTCGTTATTGTTGTTGTTTTGTTGTTGTTGTTTTGATTTTTGGTTATTTTTAAATTTACATATCAAATGTTGCCTCCCTTCCTGGTTTCCCCTCCTCAAACCCCTTATCTCCTCCCCCTCCCCGCTGCTTCTATTAGGGTGCCCTCCACACTCTTGCCTCACCTCTCTAGCATTCCTCTGTACTGGGACATCCAACCTTCACAGGACCAAGGATCTCCCCTCCCTTTGATGTCAGATAAGGCAGTCCTCTGCTATATATGCGGCTGGGTCTCTCTGTGCTTACTCTTTGGTCGGTGGTTTAGCCCCTGGGAATTCTGGGGGTCTGCTTGGTTGATAAACAGCTCCTTCAGCCCTTTTCCTAACCTTCTATTGGGGTTCCTGGGCTCAGTCCGATGGCTCGTTTTCACATTCTCTCCCCCTCTTTTCCCTGAATTTAAAAGTTATGGTGGAATGCGGCGGCCCCATAGGAAGACCAGCAGTCTCAAAGAACCTGGATCCCTGAGATCTCTCAGACACTGAGCCACCAACCAGGCAGTAAGTATACACTAGCTGGTACCAGGCCCTCGACAAGTATACAGCAGAGGATTGCCTGGTCTGGCCTCAATGAGAGAAGATGCATGTAATGGGAAGTAGGAGTAGGGTGGGCGGGGTGAGGGAGGGACAGGGTGGGGGGAATGTGGTTGGTGGGGGGAGGGTGAGGACATCATCTTGGAGCTAGGGAGGAGGAATGGGATGAGGAACTGTGGGAGGGCAGACCAGGAAAGGGATAACGATGGATAACGACTGGACCATAAAAATAATTAAAGGTATTAAAAAAAAAAAAATAAGTTTATCTGTTTGCCTCTCCTTCCTTCTCTATGTTACCAGTTATCTGTAGGATTATACTTATAAGTTTAGTTTTAATCTCTGAGGGGATAGTCAATGTTTGATTCATTATCAAGTTTTCAGAGCGGATTCTAAGTTGTAAGTCTATACTACATAGTTTTCTCCTAATCCCCTTCTCTATTTTCACTGTTTATTTCGTTTTACTGATGTCACGAGGGAAGGAAGTCCGATCCGTATTCTTTTTCCTTATACTACCTTGGTCAGGAATTTCATCTCAAACACTCCCACCAACCAGTGACATTTGAATTTCATTTCTGTGGACTTTCTCCAGGGCAATTTGGTTTAGACATCCTCTCACAAGGCAACTGTTTTATAATACAGGTAGGAAATTTGTGACATGAGTCCAGTGAATTTCTATGTGTGTTTTAGTCAGTATGTCCTGTTTAATATTTTCTGTTAGTGTGACACAGTGGTCATAAGTAGCAGACCTATATTGATACATTACATGTAAATATCTTTAATTTATGTCACCTTAATTAATAACTGCAGTCCTTTTATTGTTCATCATTCTACCAATGTACTTGAATGTATATATCTGTTTCTCCTCTGACACCCCAGCACTGTGGTAGGCTTCAATCTTTCTTTGCTTTTAATGACCTTGACAGTTTTGAGATTTGCATGACTAATATTAGTAGCAGGTCTATCAATCAGAATCTTTCTTACATTTTCTCATTTTTATTCTGGCTGATAGCTGCTTGGCGAAGACCACAGACGTCAAGTGCCTTTCTCATTATGTCACACCAAGGGTATATTCTGACATCATGACTTACCACTGATTGTGTTCAAACTTCATCTTTTGGATATGGTAGTGGGCATGTTCTTCCACTGCAAAGACTTTGTGTTTCTTCCCTTTTTATGATGAGCTCCTTAGGAGGAAATTATTATATTAATTTACACATTAGCAGGTTATTAATATGAGGATTTTCTGTGCGAATGACTCGGTTATTACCCCCCAGATAGCTTTTTAAATGATGAAGTGCCCCTGACTTTAACATGTTAGAAACACATAGCTGATTGCTCCCTGGGGCTCTGCAGCTCTGCTTCCTTCCCTTGCTTTCCCCTTTTACTGCGCTTTCTTTTCACATATGGGGAGCATTCTGAGATGTCTTTCTCTGCAGGTAACCACACTTATAAAGAAGCAATACTGCTCTTCTCCCAGTCTCTTCTGTTTTGGGCTTCTCCATACCAACTGGAATCCAAGCAACTGCTTCACAGTTTCCAAAGACAATGCATGTAAAGCCTGTTTCTGTCCCTGCCATTCAAAGCTGGGCCTGTGGTGCCCTGCAAGAACTCTTTATCTCCAATTTTCTACTGACCTCAGACCCTGAAAACAACACACTAGATTAAAGGTTTCTGCTTTCTTCTGCATCCATATCACACCTAGTCCTTCTGCCAGCTGTTTGTGATGATTCTTTATATTTTACGATCAAGTGATTGGAAGTCCTGGTCATTTAGTTTTTATTTAAATATTGAACATGAGTTTTAAACTTTCTCTCCTCTCCTGAGTTGTGCCTTATATATGTACCTGTGCATTTGTTTAGATCTGACATTACAGGAACAATGCTCAGATCTTCCATTCTTCTTCCAGACTCATGTCTGGATGTCTCCCTCACAGATGTAATAATATAATCCACATACTAAAGCACATATAAGCACAGACACATATAACATCTACATACATACAAACAATGCATGTAAATATTGCAAAAGATTTCCTAAGCAATAAATTGTAAGATCACAAATCAAACCTATATTTTCATAGCATTTTTTGGTTCATTATTGTATACAAATGTTTGTTAACAAATCTGACTTATTATTATTACATAAAAAGATATCTGTAGAACACATGATTAAACAATCTATATTTTAAAAAGCCAGTGATGTTATTGAAACCTACATTCTACAAGAAATTGTCAAAACCAAGCATAAAATTAAAAAATAACACAACTCCCTTGATGATAGTCTAAGAAAAACCCTGTAAACACTTGAGTTTCTTACATGATCAAGTGCTTTAAATATTTTTCTTTTAAACTAAACAAAATCCAATCAAATATAAAATATTTTTGATGGTTTTGAATTGAATTTTTATAAGAGAAATACAGAGAAATTAAATTAATGATATGGTTAGGGATTTAAAACTGTTATTGTACCTTAATTTGCACAATAAACAAATACCTTTGTGGATTCTCTCTGAGATGTAATCACATACTGTATTTAAATAGACTTGCCTCTTTAGCTTAATTCTACTTTAAAAAGGAAACATTTATGTTTTCATTAAATGTGTTCTACAATTTTATTCCATTGATTTAAGGTTATTTTAAAAATGAACACAAACTGTCCATACTAGTAATTACTGCAATCCTTTTTAAAAAGGCAGCTATAATTCAATCATTAAGAAGGGAAGCAGAGCTTCAGTCCATTAGCAGTTATTTATAATAGCACATCTCAATTGATTATACAGCAGATTTTTTTTGTAGGTCTTGTTTTATAAATTGAGTCCAGTCAAGTAAACATAACATTTGGTAATAGTCTTCAGAGCAACTGTCAAAATGACTTATTGTTTTTCCAGGCCTTGCATTCCTTCAGAATTAATAATACCTTTGTGCCCTTTATAACACTTATTATTGATGCTACAAAGTTCTCTATACTTAATGAGTAGATGTTTCATTATAGTACATAGTTTTGTTGACAGATAGAAAATGTTTCTAATCTTTTTCTCTTTTCCTCTTGATTGAAGGATTGTAAATATGCAATTAGCAGTTGGAGTAGAAGTAAGAAGAAGAAAATATCAGCTGTCAAGATTTCTGTTCAAAGACACAGAATGCTTTAAGCTAAGAACAATGTGACAAAAGATAAAAGCATCTTTGCCAATGTGCTTGGAAGTAGCAAAATGTTTATACATCGATTTATCCCTTTTTCTTGAAGTGACTGTAATCACTGTCTTCCATGCAATGGGAAGTGATGAAAGGCCACATTTCCCTCTTTCAGTGCAAAGGTTAAGCTCTTCTACACAGTCACCTTTTGATTTCCATAGTTAATTGCTTTCTCATATTCTTCAGTAATGAGAGAGGTTGCTGACTTCTAAAGGTAGAAGAAAATAGAAAATAGACCTGTGAATGTTGGTTCATCCTAGAAGTGATATTAAATGTATTGAGAGGAATTCTTGTTAAACATCTTCTGGAATATTTAATCCTTGCCACATTCCAGTTTAATCTCAGAGGCAGTCCAAATGTGAGGAGAGTCTGATATCTCAAATTGCACTCTTCAATTTTCAATACCTTTTTTTTTGGTCTCATTATTTTATATAGGTATAGTCCGTTTCAGGTTGCCAAATACAAAATTTTGTCTTTGAACAATAAGCATATTCATGCTCTATTCATAGAGGAAGATATTCAGTTTTTCACAGAAAATATAAGACTTTTAATAAAAAAACTAACATAAGTTCAATTCTTGACCTCTCTATTTACAACATTCCTGTTTTTGTTTCTTAACTCACGTAATGCTAGAAAAGATTTACAGTTAAATTTAGTAACCAAAATAATTTTCATATACAGAAAATAAAAAGGAAGAAATGAGTGTAACTCTGAATAATGTTTTGTAAGAATATGAGAAGTAATCTCATATTCAGATAGTATTATGGAATACCCATTTTTATTTTTTAATTCACTTCATAACCCTATCACAGCCTCTGATCCTCCTCTCTTCCCAGTCTGTCTTACAAATCCTTTCCGCCACTGTACTCCCTTTCTCCCCAGAGAAACAGAACCCTCCTTGGGCACCACACCACCCTGCAACATCTCTTCCTAGCAGGACTAGGCATGTCCTCAAAAATGACATTGAGATGTCATCTCAAGGTCACCAGAATGACTATTGCTAACACCAAAAATGCTGGTGAGGATGTGGAACAAGGGGAACACGCCTCTATTGATTATGGGAGTTCAAACTTGTACAACCATGTTGGATATCAATTTGGCTATTTCTCAGCTATTCAGTCATTTTGATACATGCAGTTATAGAGTCTTGAGGATGATAACTATAAATCATTCATTTCCTAAATACTCTTTAGTGAGAATTTTATTCTTTTATTTCATTTATATCACATATATAAATATATATATGATATGTTAATAATTATACCATACTGAATATATTAATCCAATTCTAAAGATCTTCAATTAAATAACATTTCCCACATGATTTTTCTGTGAATAATGTTTAAAGGAAAAATATTTTTGCAAAGTCAGATGGATCAAAAGTGAGAAACATACACTTATTGAACATAATTTTTTTGGTTAACATAGGAGACTTCACACAAAAGTTCTAAAGCTCTAAAAATAGGAAACTGGGGATTTTATTCTAAACCATCACAAGTTTGATGAAGAGAAGGAAGGTATGAAAAACTGTGATATGACGGAGTGTGAACTGACTGTAAACTGGGGAAAGCTTAGGCAGACCCACTCTGCTTTTGCCACCATGACTGGAGGAAGTTGCTTCTCTCTGGACATAGGACAGCACCTCATGTGCTTTCCAAGTGCTTCAGGGGAGATCAGATAGTCCTTCTTGGCTTGATATTTCTTAAATCCTACCAGTAAGCCATTAATCTTCAGAGATGTTTTGTTTGAACTTAGCATGCTCTGAACTTTATCAATCATTTGTGAAGAATAAGCCTTGATTTTGATGCACTTGAATTCAAAATGATTGCCTATTGAGAAATAAATTCTTTCACAGTTATTCTTTTACTTTTGTAGTTTTCTCTTGAGCATGGAAGTATTGGATTGGATTGAGAGTTATTTGTATGTGTTCTGGGTTTTAGATTCAGTTTTACTTTTCTTCACATAATGAGCTGGACTTCAACAGTTGGTAAATAATCTACTTTTCCCAGAGTGATTTGGAAAATGCTCGCTCTCTCTCTCTCTCTCTCTCTCTCTCTCTCTCTCTCTCTCTCTCTCATGTGTACACATGTGCGCGCGCGCACACACACACACACACACAAACACACACACATTTACTACTTTTCCATAGATAGCCCTACATCAAGATTTGGGCATCTTCTGTTCAGTAATGGCTGGCAAGTTTCTTTACAAATATTACATTATTTGATTATCACAAGTTTTTGACAGTTTTGGACTAAAGCAGGAGGGTTCACATCAATTTATTTTTATGTTTAGTTTTTGTCTGTGATGTTTGTGGATTTTATATTGTTTAAAACTAATATTTTAGAAGAGTGTAGTGGTGCATGCCTTTAATCCCAGCACTTGGGAGGCAGAGGCAGGTGAATTTCTGAGTTCAAGGGCAGCCTGGTCTACAGAGTGAGTTCCAGGACAGCCAGTGCCACACAGTGAAACCCTGTCTTGACATCACCCCCCACAAAAAAAAACCCTAATATTTTCATAAACTTCACTAAAATACTACCAAGAATTTGAATTTAATATTTATTTGTATAGGTTGGAATAGGAATGGATGATTTGAATTGAGGTTATCTTGATAAAGATACTAAATTGCATATGTTAGATATTAACAAGTTCTGTGCAGTAAGCAAGGCCATAAGTTTTGGTCAATTCTCCACTTTCCTTGATATTTACCCTAAATTTTGCTTGTTAAGTTTCAGTTATACTTATGCTTATGGAACTAAGACAAACCATTGAGTTACTAAGTTAAGCCTTTATCCACTTATCTCACTGTTGTGTTCTTTATGTGTAAAGATTTCAAAAGGAAAGAAGGAATATAGGAATAAAGAGTGAAAATCAGCTTGTGACTAAAGAACATACCCTAGTCTGTCATTGGAGGTGGTGGGAAGGATGGCACAGATAAATCAGCAGCAAAGTCAGCCATGCTGCAGTTAAGAACGCACCGTAAAGGTCCACATTGGGGCAGGGTGCTCTGGCTCTGTCTTCCCCAATTCATTCATTACAGATTTCCAGTTGCATGGCTTCCTCATCTCAACAGCCCACCACAGTTAACCAGCATTTTCCAATACCTCTTTGTAGCGAGCAACCCATCCAGAATGCATTCGTGTATTATAGACCTTCTTCTGGATGCCTCAGACGGAACCCAAGACTAGTGAAATAACTCAGTTTTGTCTTTAAAAAAACAAAACAATACAAAACAAAAAACCAACCAGATTAAACCAACAAGCATTAGAGAGCAAAACAAAGACCAAAAATGAAAAAAGAATTACATCTTTTTCTAAAATTTCTTCCCTAAGTGCAAGCCAAATAAATAAATAAATAAATAAATAAATAAATAAATAAATAATATTAAGATTACAAATAGGTCTTGATTATGGGCTCCCTAGGCATAACATGTCACAGTAGTTAGTTAAATCCTTTGTCACTCTAAGTAAAAACCTAGAGGTGGGATAATCTTTACTTCCCCTTCTTCCTTCATCTTTGTTAGCAATTCTCTTCCCCATGTCATTGGTCGGGACACAGACATCAGGATGCTGAGCAGAGCCATTACAGCTGGAACCTGTCTAAGCAGAACAAAGGTGAATGACCTACAGCACCCATCGCTTGGCTCATCCCTTGTCTTGAAGGAAATAAAGTCTATATTTTTCAGTGTTGCTCTAGCAACTACAACATTAAGGGGGAAAAATGCTGCTTTTGCTAAATTAAATAATTCTTAAAGATAAGAAAATGTGTAAATTTCATCTTGCTTTTATTACTCTGTAAAAAAATTTAAATTTTCCTCTTGTTTTTGCATTTTCTAGTGATTAGGCATCCCTGCACACTGGGAATATTCTGAGCCATAATATAATGCACTACTTTTAAATACAGGTTTTGTTTCTCATTGCGCTTTTAATTAGACTTTCCCTGATGACTCCTAGTCCTGAGATTTTTAATGTGCTTGTTAGTAATATTTACATCTTCTTGTAGAGGCAGCCCATTTTATATTTCATATGTATAATACTGACCCATAAAACAGAGTCTTTTTTTTCTGATTTTTTATATTGCCTTAAAGACCTAATTTTTGTTGTAATCCAGTTTATCAATGTTTATTTGTCATTTATGTACTTTGTGTGGGGGTCCCATGTAAAATTTCAGCTGAACACAAATTCTCAAGGTTTTTCTTCTGTATCCCCTAACCCCTGAGCTGAGTCTTCTCTCCAGGGCTCTATACATGACACAGATGTTATATACTGAGCTCAAGCTACAGCTGGACTCCTACTTCCAATTATAGACAGTTTATAGATTATTGGCTTTCCATTTGAATATCTGATATATGTTGACAGATGTTTCTTTGATGCAAGTTAAGGGTCAAAGTATTGACTTATTGATCTATTTAAGTGCTTTTAAACTTAGCTTTTATACATTTCATTTTACATATATCATACATACATTGTGCATTATCTCTACACATTTTGTAGGTAGTTTTATAATAATAAGTTGAGCCCTTATTTTAGTTACATTTCCAACTGACTTTTTTTAGGTTAGAAAATAAAACTGATTCTCATATCTTGTCAATGTCATAAGAGCAACTAAGATAACCTTAGCTTTTTTGTAAATTTTTAAGAATTTCCACATAATATTATATTGCCAATAAACAAAGTTTTATTTTTTTCAGTATTTACCTTTTTTTCAACTTTTTATTAGATATTGTCTTCATTTACATTTCAAATAGATGACTGTGAGCATTCACTTCTGTATTTGCTAGGCACTGGCATAGCCTCACACGAGACAGCTATATAAGGGTCCTTTCAGCAAAATCTTGCTGGCATGTGCAATAGTGTCTGCGTTTGGTGGCTGATTATGGGATGGATCCTCTGGTGGGGTAGTCTCTGGATAGTCCATCCTTTCATCTTAGCTCTAAACTTTGTCTCTGTAACTCCTTCCATGGGTATTTTGTTCCCTATTCTAAGGAGGAATGAAGTATCCACATGTTGGTCTTCCTTCTTGATTTTCTTGTTTTATTTACCTTTTATTTCTCTAATGCCTTAGAGAACTTGGAAGTGTCTCTAGTACAAGATTGAGTAGAAATCATAACAGTTATACCTTGTGCTTATTCATAAATCAATGGAGAAAAATCTTAGTATTTTAGTAAGAATATGGTATGAGCTCAGAATTTTACAGATAGGTTTTAGAAGCTTCAAGAAATTTCCTGATATTTCTTGTTTACTTTGAGAGTTTTTCTAACATCTATTTATCTTACCATTTTCGTATTTCTTGAATAATGTAACTTTCAGTATATTAAAATTTTATATTACATTTATTATTTTAATATTGAGCTAAGTTTACATTCCTGTGTTAACTTCTTTTAGTTATAACACATTTTAATTTATTTTGTTTGTTGTTAGAATTTTTACAATTTTGTTAGGAATACATGCAAACAGACTCGTCCAACAAGTATCTAGTATCCTTACCACACATTTTAAAAGAAAAGTTAGAATAAAAACAAAATCGTGTCTAGATAATCTGCAAATGCGCATGACCTGCAAAGACATTTTTCATTTAGTACAAGCGAGAATTAGCTGATTCTGAAATAACAAGATGTTTGACACCTTACTTCCAGCTTTAAGTCACAGTTTTCCCTTTCATAGTAAGCTTTCTCTATGTAAGTAAAATTTTATGTAGGTACTAAAATTGCCATGCCCAGTAACTGATGTTCTCTATATTCAATATATGTATTTATGTGTGTGTGTGTGTGTGTGTGTGTGTGTATGTATGTATGTATGTATGTATGTACAACTATTTCAAGCATCGATATAAACTTTTTATTATTGTGATTTTAGAATTTTTAACCTGTGTATATTTTATTATCAAATATCAATTACACATTAGACTGTAATAAGTGGTAAGGTTACAACACTATGCAGATAAGAATATTCTTTATCAAAACAAGTAAACAAAAGTGTAGAAATCGGGGCTGCAGAGATGGCTTAGCGGTTAGGAGCACTCCCTGCTCTTTCTGAGTACCTGAATTTGGTTGACAGCACCCATTTAAAACATTCAAATTTTCTTTATCCAGATTAAGATTCCAGTTTACTTATGTTTATTGTGCTTTGAGTTTTCTAATGTCTTGGTTCTGCGGCTTTGATCCAATAAGACCCTTTAGGGCCCCTATTTCTTGAATCTCACCCTGGTTCCTGCTAGAGCTCTTCTACTGGACCATTTTGCTTGCCTGCTGTTGCCTGTTTGGTCCATAGTGAGTCGTTTCTTCCTACTTCTTTTTCTTTCTTTCTCTGCATTAATTGCTTTATTTACTCACCTTACAGCCTGATTGCAATCCCCCCTCTCCTCCCAACCCACACTCACACTCTTTCCCCCAATTTCCCCTCCCCTTGTTCTCAGAGAAGGGAGGCCTTGTTCCCACAGGCAGGCCTACCCACCCTGGTACATCAAGTCTCACCATGACTGAGCACATCCTTTCCCAGAGAGGCCAGACAAGGCAGCCCACTTATGGGAAAGAGATCGAAAGGCTCACAAGAGTATCAGAGCAGTTCTGCACTGTTAGGGGACTTATATGAAGAACAAACTGCAAATCTGCTACATACGTGCAAAGGGTCTATCCCATGACCTAAATTGGTGGTTCATTCTCTTTTCTATGCACGCAATTTCTATAGATTTGAATCATAACTTCCACTTTTCTCTTCCTGAGATCTTGTCCAATTTGTTTCTTTTTTTTGTTTCCATGTTAATTTCATGAACGTTAAAAGAGAGAGGTTCCGTCTTTCTTCCCATACCCTCTTTATTATCTTTCTATTCCATGCTAAATACCTGCTTTTGTAATAACGTCATATGATATTATTTTTCTTTTCTGCTAGTTGCATCATTTCTCTTACGTCTGAGGTTCACAGTGGTTTATTTTTACCCAAATTGTACATCGTATCATCTTTCATTATTTTAAAATATATTCTAGATGATGGTTTGCATTTCTGCAATTAATCTTGTTTTGGCAGGAAAGGAAGTTCCGGAGACGCTCTTGGTTCATTCAGGGCTGTCTGTTCCGTTCTTGGAGTGCATGTCCAGATAGCCTTTTTCTAGTTAATTAGTTCCTCTGTTGAGGCAAGACATTTCCAAAAACTTCACTCTTCTCTAGTGCCCGTACTCAAGAGATCTTTCCATCTGGCAGTGGGCTTGTATAAAGCTGACAGTTGCCTTCCGGCCTTCTGCTAGTGAAGAGCTGTACTTAGCCTGGGTCTCAGAGGGGCTCTACAGACCAACAGACCATTTCTGTGCAGAGAAATACCTGTTCAATTTCTTTTTTCTTCTGATTCCAGGCATTTTTTTATTTTTATTTTTTTGCTTGCTTTCTTGATTGTTGTTGTAGATTCCAGCAGACTGCCAGAATCTGTCTGGGCTCCAGTTGTCTGTGCTGCAGAATGAGGAGTGCCTCTGGGAGGTGGGGCGGACTCAGAGTTTCTGTTCTGGAGGACCTCCACTCTGCTCTGCTCTGGTCACAGGGGCACAGTTTTATAAGGAAAGAATCCACACAGCATTTCTAGTTTGTCTTAATCTAGTTTGTCTTAATATGATGCCCTTGTTTGTTTTAAAATAAATTATTTTACATCTCAATAAAAGAGATGTTCAACTTTTCCATTTTTAGACATTTTGTGTAATGAATATATATATATATATATATATATATATATATATATCATTAAAGATAGAGCTTTTCTCTTAAGCAGTATAACCTTGATTTATTTGGCTTATGTTTTAAATTACTGTGTCTTTTCTATAATAGCAACTTATACTAGTAAAGTTTTTCTTATTTTTGTGCTACATTTACCATAGTTTTACTTGTGTGTGTGTGTGTGTGTGTGTGTGTGTGTGTGTGTGTGTGTGTGTTTAGTTACTAAATTTGACACAGTTGAATAATTTCCACCATCAAGCCTTATCTGGAACTGATTCTCTAGCCCAGGCAGGCAGCCCTTCCAAATTCCAACAGTGTATCTGCCTCAGCCTTGTGAGTCCTGAGATTACAGAAATGAGCCACCATCCTAGACTAAAAGCAGGAACCTTTTATTTTAAAGGAGAGGACCATTTTAAGATCATGAATTGAGGGTAGAGTAATGCCCCAGTGATTAATAGTGCTTGCTCTTCTCCAAACAGAGAACCCGAGTTCAGTTTCCAGCATCCATATTAGATGGCTCAGAACCATTTGTAACAGTACCTCCAGGGGATTTGATGTAATCTTCTGGCTTCTGTGGATATCCACCCATCCAAGCAACACATCTCCACACACACAAAGATTATGAAATTAAATAGTTAAAAAAATGAGACAAATGAAAGCATATTTAGAAATTAATGTTATAAGTAGTAAATAAAATAAAGAAATACACAAGCAAATGAACAAATAAAAACAAAGCCAGAGGGGAATCCTTCACTGATTGGTAATAGGGGTCATTTGCTGGATCTATAGTGTGCCTATGGAACCCAAGGGCAAAGATGCAGGCACAGGCTCTAAGAGATTATATTTTTAAACCATCCATTTACATTTATTCATAATAATTTTGCAGGGATGTTTTAGGTGGTCAGAGCTCTTCTTTGGTAAGTGAATTGCTGTTACAGTCTTCTACAAGGAATTTCCCTGAGATTAACAGTCCATTAATACTCTAGCTTGCCCCTGTGGCAGGCAAGCCACCTGTTTGATGGGTTAGGAAAAGTCCAGTAGTACACAAATGAGTCGTTTTAAAAATAATTGAAGGACTAAGTAGCCATGGCAATAATACACAAGGGAAGAATGAATTACAGGTTTTCATTAAACTTGTTTCCTCAAGTTTGTATCTAGGAAATGAGAAGTATCAGAGTTAGCGAAGTGCCTAAGGAAGGGATTGTAAAGTGACTGGACGAGGTCGAGTTTGCAAGAAGCTGGTGCCATGTTCACTATGCCAGAGTGAGCACGTCTGAGACTAGTCTGAGTGGTGCCAACCTTTCTCAGGATGCATTATCCTTGTGATGTTCTGGGTAAAGAAGGCAGCTAGCATGATCCCTAAGGATACTTCAAATACTTGTCTGCATTCCTATGTGTAAATGTAGTCTTCATCCTTCATGAAGGAAACTGCTCTTTGCAACAGAGAAAGAAGTCTATAATCGATAAAAATGTAAAGTTGTGGAGCCTAGTACCAATGGATACAGCTCCAAAATAACTTCTGTACTTAAGGTTGAGGAAAGATTGTGGCAAAAGAGGCAAAACAATTCTAAGAGTGTGATCATGGAGTTTGTTCAGAGACTGTGTCCTCCCATATTAACAGAGGCTATATCTATGAAGTCTTACCAACATGATGGCCAAAATATGACCTGAACAAGGACAATGCCGATACACACAGCAAAATGGATGGGGAAGGTGTACAAGTCTCAACCCTACACAATGATCTGAAGGCAACTGCAAAATGCTGAGAGTCAGAGGGAAAACCACAAGGATGGGCAGTTCTGAAACACATACACACACACACCACACATATGTTATATAGACAGAACAAGTTATATTATTTAATATTTATATTCTTATGTATATCAATGTGTGCATTTATATATACATTTTGGAGTATATCTGCATATATATGCATATATATGTATACACATAATCATATGTACTAGCAAAATATGCCCCAAATTTGAAAGTGAGCAAGGGGGGATATCCGGGAGGCTTTTGATGAAGTAAAAGGAAGGAGGAAATGATGTAATTGCTATAAACTCAAAAATAAAAGACATGATAAAATTAGCATTAAAAAGAGAACACCTGGCACAAACCTCTAGCAGAGAAAGGAGTCAATTGTTTTGTGTGAACTGGAAGAATTAAAGAAAAGACAACAAGACTCCCCCCCCCCCAGAACTCCCAGGGACTAAGCCATCAACAAAGGAGTACACATGGCTCCAGTGGCATATATAGCAGAGGATGGCATTTCCATGCATCAATGGGAAGAGAGGTCCTTGGACCTATGAAGGTTCCATAGATTCCCCAGTGTAGGGGAATGGGAATCGAGGGCAGGAGGTGGGAGTGGGTGGGTGGGTGGAGGAACACCCCCATAGAAGCAGGGGGAGGAAGGATGTGATAGGCTGTTTCCAGGAGGGAGGGAAACTGGGAAAGGGGAAAACGTTTGAAACGTAAATAAAGAAATTATCCAATTTAAAAAGAAAAGAAAAAAGAAGAGAAGAGAAGCAAAAAGAAAAGAAAAGAAAAGACAACAGACTTCCCTACACAGACAAAAGGCAATTATAAAAGAGCTTCTATTTTAAAATTGCTTCAGCAAGACAGTTCTATTCCCAGACAGGCAACAGATACTGGGGGTTCATGTTGCCCCTTTTGTTTTAGTGAGTATTATTTTAAAACATTAATTTTTTTTGTATGTAGGTACTTTACCTGTACATATGTCTGTGCATGGATGGTGTCTGTAGAGGCCAGAACAGGATGTTGCATCCCTTGGAGCTGGAAGCCCAAGAGAACTTGAACTGCCATGTGGCTGCTGGCAACAGAATCTGGGTCATTTGCAAACTTGCTGAGTCATGTTGCATAGCTGTGAATCCCTGAAGAGCAACTTTTTTTTTTTTCCCCCAAGACAGGGTTTCTCTGTGTAGCCCTGTCTGTCTTGGAACTCACTCTGTAGACCAGGCTGGCCTCGAACTCAGAAATCTGCCTGCCTTTGCCTCCCAAGTACTGGGATTAAAGGTGTGCGCCTCTGCTGCCCAGAGAATAGCACCATTTTAAATAAGGGACCCTCAATTTCTGTTAGCTGAAATTTAGTGAAGAAAGCGGAAAAGTGATCCTCGAAGGTCTGTTTTTCAACTGTACGGATTTGGGGTTGCTTTTATCTGTAAGTCTTTATAACTGATCCACTCCCTGGTGGTGTTGCCTGGAGCCCAAGCCAGGCTGTTGGTGCGGCTACATCTGGTATTCTTCTTGTAACACTGTGCTGGTTTTTCGGCATCTTCCTTACTGGCATGAATAGCCTGAGCATAGACTTACTTCAGGTAGAAGGCTGCTGGAACCCCCTAGTCCACTAGGTTGGTCAGAGAAGTGATGTTTGCAGAAAAATCAACTTGCTATTGATAGAAGACATCTGCCCTCCAATATCCTCTTTCTAGACAGCCAGCATCTACACAGATATTAAGTTACACACATAGGATTAGAGATTCCAAGGTAAAATCCACAAGTGAGAGCAAACGAGAGGTGTTTGTTTTATTTGCCAGATTTATATCACTCAGTATACGTTTTCCTTGATTTATTGGAAAATTCATAATTTCATTTTTGTTTATGGCTAAAGAAAATTCCATTGCTAATATTTATCGATTTTATTATATATTAGTCAGTTGAAAGGCATCTAGGCTAATTGGATTTGTTAACTATTGTGAGTGGAGACGAGAGCAGGAATACACATCTATAAACCATATGTAGAATATGAAGTCTGTTGTGTATATGCTCAGGAATGGAATTTTCGAGTCACATGGTAGCTCTGTGTGAGGAGCATATACATTAGTTTCCACAGTGGGTGTACCAGTTTGCACGCCTACAACCAGTGAATATGGATACCTCTTTCTCCATATCCTCAGTTGTTTTCTGTCGGTTGGTTTCTGACAACAGCCGTTCTGAGTGCAGTGTGAAAGAATCTCAAAATAGTTTTAACTTTGCCTTCCCATAATAGTGAGGTTGAATCATTTCCGTGTGTATTAGCAATTTTTCTGTCCAAATATTTAATCATATTTGATTACATTGTTCCATTTCCTGATGCTTTTCTTTTTTGAGTTGTGTTTTAGATATCAACATTTTCTTGATCATACAGCTGGTGAATCTTTCTCCCATTCTGTAGGCCTCCTTGTCATTTGGCCGAGTGTTTCCTTTGCTATACAGTTGCCAGATTTAGAGAGCTCCTAACTTTTAGTCATTAGTGAGAACTAGATTCTATTTCTAATTTTTTTCATTGAATGGTACAATTTCAGTTCCATGTTCCCAAAGTTTTTAAGGATTGAATTAGAGTTATCTCTTGTACTATCAGTGGTGTATAACAACACAAGATATTTGGGTTGTCTATGATTTTAGACTTCCTTTTAAGAAAATGATTCCATCAGAAGGAGAGCCATCTTTGCTCTGGTGCACTGCAGGGGAGAGGGTGGTCTGCAGAAGCCACACAGCTTCTGAGAAAGATCCCATTTCTGGCTCCAGACATCCGAGGCCTTTCCCACCCGAGGAGGGGTGTCTGCCTGGGAGCAGTCTCAGGGCCTGAACCGGTAGGAGGGCCATCTTTGCTCTGGTACACTGCCAGGGAGAGGGCGGCCTGCAGAAGCGACACAGCTGCTGGGACAGACTCCATTTCTGGCTCCAGACATCCGAGGCCTTACCCACCCGAGGAGGGGTGTCTGCCTGGGAGGAGTCTCAAGGCCTGAGCTGGCAGGAGAGCCATCTTTGCTCTGGTTCACTTAGGCTCCAGTCAGCGCTGACAGCTGGCAAGAGTGTGGACCACAGAAGCTGTGTAGCTTCGAGAAAGACAGAAGCAACCTAACTTCTGGGACAGACCCTGTTTCAGGCTCCAGAAATTTGGGCACCTTCCTCGCCAGAGGAAAGTTGGCCATCTGTGAGGGCTCTGTCTGCCAGAGCAGGTGAGAGAGTCATATTGTGTCCAGAGTCCCTCAGTGGCTAGTCTGTGCAGGTGAGTGAATAAACTGCAGAGGCAACACATCTTCTGTGACAGGCCCTGTTTTGGGCCTACATCTTCAGCAAGGAGGCAGATCTGAACGCCAGGCCTCTGTGCACCTTCCCTGATAGAGGAGAGCTTCCCTGCAGAGAGTAATCTGACCACTGAGACTCAGGAGAGAGCTGGACTCCCAGGACTGCTGACAGAGGCTAACAGAATCACAGGAGGAACAAGCTCCAANCAGAGACAACTATAACAACTAACTNCAGAGATCACCAGATGGCNAAAGGCAAACATAGGAATCTTACTAACAGAAACCAAGACCACTCACCATCATCAGAACCTAGCACTCCCACCTCAGTCAGTCGTGAATACCCCAACACACCGGAAAAGCAAGAACCGGATTTAAAAGCATTCCTCATGATGCTGGTAGAGGACTTTAAGAAGGGCATTATTAAAGAAATGCAGGAGATCACTGCTAAAGAGGTACAAGTCCTTAAAGAAAAACAGGAGAGCTTTTTTCGTGCAATCTGCTCGCTGCGCTGCCTCCTGCTCCTCCCACCGCCACCCTAAGTCACTGACTGCGCATCTCCGGCTGCCCACCTCCTTGTCCGAGCCTCCTGGAACGATATTTGGAGTTCTTACAAGATGGCGGACATTGACAATAAAGAACAGTCTGAACTTGATGAAGATTTGGAAGATGTTGAAGAAGTAGAAGAAGAAGAAACGGGTGAAGAAACAAAAATCAAAGCACGTCAGCTAACTGTACAGATGATGCAAAATCCTCAGATTCTTGCAGCTCTTCAGGAAAGACTTGATGGTCTGGTAGACACACCAACAGGATACATTGAAAGCTTACCTAAGGTAGTCAAAGATGAGTGAATGCTCTCAAGAATCTTCAAGTTAAATGTGCATAGACAGAAGCCAAATTCTATGAGGAAGTTCATGATCTTGAGAGAAAGTATGCTGTTCTCTATCAGCCTTTATTTGATAAGCAATTTGAGATCATTAATGTAATCTATGAACCTACAGAAAAAGAATGTGAGTGGAAACCAGATGAGGAGGATGACGTTTCAGAGGAGCTGAAAGAAAAGGTCAAGATTGAAGATGAGAAAAGGGATGAAGAAAAAGAAGACCCTAAACGAATTCCTGAATTTTGGTTGACTTTTTTAAAGAATGTTGATTTGCTCAGTGATATGGTTCAGGAACACGATGAACCTATTCTGAAGCACTTGAAAGATATTAAAGTGAAGTTTTCGGATGCCGGCCAGCCTATGAGTTTTATCTTGGAATTTCACTTTGAACCCAATGAACATTTCACAAATGAAGTGTTAACAGAGACTTACAGGATGCGGCCAGTACCACATGATTCTGATCCCTTTTCTTTTGATGGACCAGAGATCATGGGTTGTACAGGGTGCCAGATAGATTGGAAAAAAGTAAAGAATGTTACTTTGAAAACCATTAAGAAGAAGCAGAACCACAAGGGATGTGGGACAGTTCGTACTGCGACTAAAACAGTTTCCAATGATTCTTTCTTTAATTTTTTTGCTCCTCCTGAAGTTCCTGAGAATGGCGATCTGGATGATGATGCTGAGGTGATACTGGCTGCAGACTTTGAAATTGGTCACTTTTTATGTGAGCATATAATCCCAAGATCAGTGTTATACTTCACTGGAGAAGCTATTGAGGACGACGATGATGATTATGATGAAAAAGGTGAAGAAGCTGACGAGGAAGGGGAAGAAGAAGGAGATGAGGAAAACAATCCAGACTATGACCCAAAGAAGGATCAAAACCCAGCCGAGCGCAAGCAGCAGTGAGCAGTGACTGGCCTTGAGGACGGCCTCCCTGTAATAGACTAAACATGACTGATTTACTTACAGCCTTATGGTTTTGTATTTTCTTGGTAGAATCAGTAAGTTTTTAAGGGAAAGGAAATTGATATTGAAAGACGAGTTTGTTCTACCTAGCTAGCATCCTAGCTCTAGCTCTGTCAGATACGTTAGTGCATACATCCTCTCTAATGCATGTCCATTTATAGCTGCAGTTTGGTTCCTCTGGAGTATTTTCATCATGCAGCTATTGGAATACAACTATGAAAACCAACTGTTGAACATACTTGGAGTAGCTGTTTCTTTCCTAAAAACCAAAGTTGTTTTCAGCTGGTAGAACAGGTTGAAGTCCGCCTGCATTAGCTGTGTTTTTCCCTTATGTTGTTAGAGGGATACACAAGGCACAATGACATCATTTGAGGAAGGAAAATTGTGGTTAAGAATTTCCAGTAAGATAAAACTTAATAACTGAGATTATGAAAGCATTTTTATGTTTTCGATGATATAAACAAAAGTCAACTCATTTATAGCAAGGTGAACAAACCCTAGGTTCTCTTGAAGTTGATAGTATTTAATGTATTTTGAAAATTAACCTCCATTAATTAAATCTTTTCTTTGTGGTAGGGCCTACCTTCTGCTTTCCTGGAAAAGATGAATATACATCATTTGAACCTATTTTGAGTTTTTCTGCTATTTGTTTGCCTAATTTTGTTTTGACAGCCTAAAATAAAAATATAACACAGTTTTAGCTCTCATCGGGATGCTGTCTCGGTTTGTACTGATTGAGGCTATTGCAGAGGGTTAGTTGGAATTCAGGGGTGCCTAGTTTTCTATATTGAACAATGCTGGAGGAGCTAATACATATGTGCTTTAAAAAAAAAAAGTGATATGCTCTAGTTTGAGCAGAAAGGTGCAGTTGTGCTTGTTAGAACTGAAACCTTTGTTTGGACTTTGTTCATTCTGTCCTCAGTGCAAAGGGTGAGGAGTGTCTGGAGCCATTCTGTTTACTGTGCATAACCAAGGATGGGTGGGACTGTTGATTCAACTACCTCAACTCTGTGAAGGCATATTGGGGTAAATCTCACAAACTCTCTCAGTCTTACAAAATGCCCAAATAATTGGGCCTCTATCCCATGAGTGTGATGTTCAGCATTATATTCACACCAAGTTTTGATGATTAAACTGGAGAATGAAGTTTAAACACTTCTATTCTAGATCTGAGCATGTGGCTCCGGTTTTATTGGGAATGAGTGAAAGTCCTGTATGATTTCAAGAGATTGAAGGGTTTTGGGATTTTTGAGTTAGCGTAAACCCCCCTTCAGATATTTCACATTATAAAACATCCTAAGGTGGTAACGAGGCAGGGGAGGTTGGCATAAAGTTGCATTAAGTTTTAGACCACCTAGAACCACATTTAAAATACCTCAGGCTAATTACTGTTCACTTTGGGGGCAGGAGTAGGTTTTGACAGGGTGTAGCAATTGGATTGTAATCCAAGGGAAGTTCCTGCTGTTAATACAATTTACCTTGTGGAAAAACATTTGTTTTGAGGTGATAGTTCTTTCTGTGAAATTTTAGTATTTAAGCTCTTAGAATGTAAACACATTCTATAGCTGACATCTTCCTGAGATTTTTAACTACTGGAAATCCTTAACCAATTATATATATATATATATATATATATATATATATATA
>NC_034611.1:17108810-17117681 GCF_900095145.1 Mus pahari | reverse complement strand
TGCACATGCCAGCAAGATTCTGCTGAAGGGACCCTGATATAGCTGTCTCTTGTGAGGCTATGCCAGTGCCTGGCAAACACAGAAGTGGATTCTCACTATCAGCTATTGGATGGAACACAGGGCACCCAGTGGAGGAGCTAGAGAAAGTACCAAAGGAGCTGAAGGTGGATGCAACCCTGTAGGTGGAACAACAATATGAACTAACCAGTACCCCTTGAGCTTGTGTCTCTAGCTGCATATGTAGCAGAAGGTGGCCTAATCAGCCATCATTGCGAAGAGAGGCCCCTTGGTCTTGTAAACTTTATATGACCCAGCACAGGGGAAGGCCAGGTCCAAGAAGTGTGAGTGGGTGGGTAGGGGAGCAGGGGCGTGGGGTGGTATAGGGAACTTTCAGGATAGCATTTGAAATGTAAATAAAGAAAATAATAATAAGAAGAAAAGAAAATGATTCCATCTTTAATTTCTAGATTATGTGATACTGGTATCATACATATGAGTGCCTCCCATGTTGTGCACATTCTTAACTTTCCTGCTATTCTGACTGGCGATCCCTGTTATTTTCTGTCACCAACTATTTTGAGAATTCTTGTCAATAATAAGTTTGAACCCATTTTCTGTAGGCATTTTTATTATTGTATTCAACTTTTTCTTCCCTCAGACGTGTTACTTTCTACAAAAAGAAATGAATTTAGTTTTCTTAGATTTTTATTTTAAAAAATATTCCCACATAGGATTTTCATTCAAGTTTCTTTCCATTCCTTATTCTACAGAGGAAGTTGGAAAGCTAGCAATGGAAGATCATATTTGCATAGACTAGAAACACATGTGTCTAGTGTCTAACACTGACTGAAGTGTTGACAGTTGGTGGTACATGCAGTTATATTAAATTCAGTCAGGTATTGACATACTTTGAATTATAGAGGACCCAGCTGTATTTAATTTAGCTTACGAAAAGAAAAAAAAGAACTTCAAGGATTCCCAAGTAGGAGGATGGCTTAAAAGTAGAGATTTATGAGAGACACTATTAGAATTGACTGTCAGGTTAATATACAGGAAAAAGTGAGTATGTAACAGGGTTTTCCTTGTCCAATCACATTAATATATTAGTGCAGCAGGAGGCCTGTGATTGGATAGGGAAAAAGGAGGCAGAGCTAAGAGAGAGAGAGAGAGAGAGAGAGAGAGAGAGAGAGAATCTGAATCGGTATGACTTAAATAGCCTCAGGTAGTTATGATATCATAAAAGTTGGAATAATTGGGAAAATCTGTCTAATCTGCATGGGCAGATTTTATCATTCTCAATTGGTTTTGAAATTACTGTATGGGCATCTTGTGAATTGTGAACTTATTGCTACATAACTCTATTTGGTTAGTTGTAAGCTTCTAGAGTTTTGTTTCTACCAGGTTGCTGGGAATTGTGGAGGCTGACTACGGGGTGGACAGTCCTTGGGTGGTGTTGGTGGGGCAGAGCTCTGGCCCCACTGGAGAGTTGGCGGGCAGAGAGTAGCCTGGCGGTATAGCCTGGGCAGAAAGTAGCTGGATGGAGCCCAAGAACTTTTTGGTTCTACTTGGTTACTGGAACGTGGGACCGCCAACTACAGGGGTTTATGGCTGAGAAGGAGCTAGTGACTCCAGGGACAAGCTAACCAGAGCTGGGAGCACAGCAATCGATCAGTAGCTGCAGGGACTAGCTAGAGAGAGAAACAGCCAATCAGATGGCCCCAGAGCGGAGCATTGCTGGCAGTAGCGCAGGAAGAGTCCTGCTCCTTTTAAAATATTTCCTGCTACAAGGGTACCCACTTAATATATGTAAGGATATAGAAAGACCATTCTTCTTGCAAACTCTGATAGGTCCAGAATGGTGGTGTTCTTAGATTTCATGTTAAAGTGACCTTAATCAAGAGTTTAAGTTGAGAGATAAAAATCGGTTTGCTATTTAGCTATATAGAAATGAGATCGTTTACACATGGAGTCACACACCGAGAAGTGTATAAATCGAAACAGAAACCATATTTTAAGAGCAGACAATTGTTTGATATTAATAAAGAAAAACAAACGTTACCAGTGGATGTTAGAAGTAGGTAGCCACACCATTCCTCCTTCTCTTTCTATTGAGGCCTAGAAATTGTTGGAACTTCAGCCTTGCCCAAGCGTGGGAGCTTTCCGAAGAGCCATTCATGCCACCATGTTGGTTTCAAGGTTCTCTGCTTTTATTGTTGTTACGCGGACAGTAACATATCTTATTCTTGTGTGCATACATATATAGATGTATACAGCAAATCCATCTACATATGATACACACACATATGCATACACATGTATGTGTATGTTCTCACTTTAGCATAAAGAGTTGCTTCCGTTTTGATTAATTTTTACATATATATTACTATATTTTGTTCATCATCCAAATTCCCTCTCTCTTTATCGTTTTCTCCCTACTTCTAGCACACTGCTTCTTCTCAAGTGATTCATTGTGCTTTTATGACACATTTAATTCCTCCTCTTGTTTTCTGTATGCGTCTTTAAGGCCCCTGTTTCCCTTTTAACTTACCCTCTTATACTTTACTTTTAGACACACACACACACACACACACACACACACACACACACACACACTTTGTTCTTCTCACCTCAATAAGATACAATTATTTATATATTCACATATACACAAGAACACACACACACAAACACACAAGCACACACATACATAAATAGTCACATTATCTATCTATTCATCTGCAGATGGAAATTTCTGCTAGTTCTATATTTTATGTATTGTGAATAAAGACAGGTAAACATGGATATAATATTATCCTTGTGGCCTGGAATCCTTTGATTATATACACAGGGATAGTTATATGGTAGTTCTATCATTACTTTAATTTTTTTCTGTGACCTCCATACTTATTTCTGTAACAGCAGTTTATATTCCCACCATCACTTAGTAGGGACTCTCCTTCATCACATTAATTGTTTATATTTTTTCTGATGATGTAACCCATTCTGTCTAGGAAGACATTGAACACCAATGGAATTCTAACTTACATTTCTATGACAGCTAAGGATGGTGAATATTTAAAATATATTTGTTGATAATTTATATTTTTAATTGAGAACAGTTTACTCATTTCAATACTACATTTATTAATTGGATGGTTTGGTTTTTATATTTGAGTTTGGATCTTTCTAACAGATTCTTTATAGATTTATAGAGATTCTTCATAGATTGTTCTTTAGAGATACTAATCTTCTCTTGGATGGATAACTGACAAGTGTTTGTCTTACATTATGTAGCATATTTCCTCACTGTAACAATTCTTTTCTGTGTGTAGTCATAAGTCAATGAGTAATATCATTGGAATTATCATAAAGAGTATGTTTAATATTCAATGATATAGCAATGTTCATAATGTTAATAGTTTTGATATTATTTAATTTATACAATCACTTTATTCAAGTATATCATAAATAAAACATCACACAGCTAGTTAACATCATCGATCCTGCTTTTAAAGGAAGCAGTAAAAATAACATGATGCTCTGTTATTAATTCTGAAACTAGAGAATGTTATAAAAATATTTATCCATTCCACAGCAAACACATAAAGACAACCAAAAAGAAAAATCTGTTATAGTAAACAGTATTTTAAATGTCTTTGTGTGTCAGCCAAATTTCTGTTACTACAGTAAATAGCTCCCCACCCCCATCAACTTATAAGGAAACTAAGCTTATAAAGACAGGCTTATTTGGCTCACCCTTTTGGAGGTTGCAGTTCGTGTTTGCTTATTCCTACAGCTTTAATGACTATGATGAGACAGCCTACCATCGTGGTTATTCATGGTGAAAGAATTCACCTTGTGACTAACAAATATAAGGTTTAGTAAAAACCAAGTACTATGATTTACTTTGAGAACCCTTCCTCAGTAACCCAGTATTTCCTAGTAAGCTTCAATATCTAACTGTGCCAAGCTGTTAACTGTCATTAACATATGAAATTTAGGAGTACATAACAACTCCAAATTCTAGCATGTTCACAGTCAAACATGAAAATAATGATAAACACATAATTCTTTAGTCAATAATCATTTCTAAATATTTTCCAATTATGTGTTGAAGTTATAGTAAGCTGATTAGTATATGAAGTAGTTAATTAATGATCAAAATTCCCTCACTTTTGTGGATTTTTGTTTATACATATACTATTGCATGTGTGTGCACATGTGTTTGTATGAAAGTAGAGGCAAGAGGATAACCTCAGCTTTCAAAGGCGATATACACCATGCATTTTGAGATGAAGCACTGGCCTGGAGATCATTGATTAGGTTAGGTCGGCTGACTGGAAAACCTCAGGGATCTGTCTGTTTCTGTCCTTCCATTGATGTAATTACAAACATGTGCCATCACAACTCATATTTTATGTGGATTCTAGCTACTGAAATCAGAGCATCGTGGTTGTGAAGCAAGACTTTCCTATCTGACCTATTTCCCAGGCTTTATTTTAATACAACACTTGTAATGATTATGTCCACTGTAAGAAAACTCCAAAGAATCAAAAGAGTAGTAGAAAAACAAACAGACAAACAAAAAGACTTAAAAGTCTAATAGTAATTCTTCATATTAAGATCTCATTTATTTCAGAGCATAAATATTTTATCCCTTTTCGTATTTGTTTTTAGATTCTTTATTCTTTGACAGTTTCACATGTGTATGCAATGAACTCCAGTTATTTATGAATGTTATCACCTTGTCTCTTTCCCCTCCTTCTGTGACTGAGATCCTTATTTCTAACTAATTTCCCTCCTACCATCTACTCTCATATTCTTCATGTATGTGACCCACGGAGTTGAGTTGGGGCCTGCTTGCATGGATGACAGGTAGTTTTTAGGAGTATGAGAAACTTACTAGTTTCATACACTCCTGAGGAAAATCACAACCCTTCCCCACATTTACCATTCACTGTCAATCATACTACAGGGAGGAGTAGGGTGTAATGCTCTCTATATAATTGATATCAGGCCAAGAAAATTCAATTAATTTTCCTCCATATATTAAAGTTGCAACTAAAATATTTATTTCAAGATAGTTGATCAATTATAATCAATTTTTTCAAAGCTTCATGTTTTGGATAATAGACCAGCCCTAAGAAAATTTTAATTTACACAGTGTAAGTCTTTTCTGAGAAAGGATAAAAGAAAGAATCAAATGTGACCAAAGAAGGATGAGAAGATGGAAGTGGATCACTGTCTCTGGTAACAGGAATTGTGTTCGGTATCAGTGGATGTGAATAGACTTTCACATCAACTCGCGTCCACTGATGTGAGCTGAAGAAGTTTGTGTGCTTAGGCCTTCAGAAAAGCAGACACAGTCGAGTCTGACTCAAGTCTCTCATGGACTGAACTAGATGGATTTTGTAGTCTTTGTTATAGGACATGGAAGTCCAAGAAAACATCTGCTGCTTAATTTCTAGAATCTTTTTTTTTTCACTGTTCCAGACACACATGAAGACACAGATGGGGTTAAGTGATGTAAGTAAGGAGAGGAACAGCTTGTTCTGGGGAAATGATCACTTATGGACTTGAAAAAAGCAGTTCCCAATGAGCCTTCACATTTGGGTAAGGAAATAGAAGAACACTAACAGGTTTGCTAATAGTAAAAAATCACTTTGTTTTTTTTTTTTTTTTTTTTTTTTTTTTTTTTTTTTTTTTTTCTGCTTGTAGTGAGTAAAGAATTGTTTGTGAAAAATGCCTGGGAGGCTTTTCCAAATTATACAAAATTGTGGTATTTGCAAGTTTCCAAAATAAAAGAATAACAAAACATAACCAATTTTTGCTATAGTTTCACATTTAATGGGACATAAGCATGTCAGAATTACATTATAAAAAGCCATAAAATTTCAGTAAAAAGAGCTTATAGCCCTGTTTTAGATATTGGGAAATGGTTTAATGTACTGAAATTTCTTGTCTACAATCGAATTTCACTTATAATCCAAACTTGGAGAATGTTGGCACTTTTCTGCTCACTTAGCACATGCTATTTTGACTTGAGTCCAACAACACTTGAGCACAGACCCTATTGTTTTCAAACTGTATTGGATGCAGGTGATAATAAAATTTCACGGAAGATTATTGCATTTTCTAAAATAGTCCTTTACTGACAAGCTGTAGACAAATTGTTGGTGAAACAAATGACTTTTTACAGGAATAAACTTTTAATTCATAGTCCCAAGAGATAAAATAAATAAATAAATTCCTGTGATGAAAAGAAGTCTCTGGAGATATTTACACAGAAAAAAAATAATTTGAATAATTCAGGTGGTAAATATAACCAGACATCTACAGCATCCCTATAGCAGGAGACTTGGAATTACTGCAGAAACAGCAAGCTGATGTCAGATAGAGCAGGGACCCTGCAGCAGAAAGAAGGGAGGAGGCAGGGTTGTAATGAGGATGTGGAAAGAAGAGCATAGGGGGAAAATGGACCACCCTGAGAGAGGTTGTGGTCCTTATTTTTCTGTGACTAGATGTGTTCAGGCTTATAGCTAAACATTTGTGGTTATGAGTTAAGACTAACATTTCTCTTGATAAAGAAAAGTGCTTCTATAGATGAATCCAACCAAGCACAATTGACCTGAGGGCTAGAAGGACAACTAACTCTTTTTCATTAAGTGACAATAGTGGGGAAGGGCCCACAGCATAGCCTTTTGTGTGCAAGGCAGATGTAAGTTTGGTTTTCATACACTGACTATTGAACACTAATGACATTTTACTCAATATTTTCAGAAGCCTGGGATTCACCAGAGCCTCTCACTAAATACCGTTTTTTTTGGAAGGTGGGGGGGTGAACTCAAGAGCAATATATACCAAAGTACCAATTTCATCCTCTTTCTTATAGAAAGAAAAATAAAAGAAAAGATCAATTCCCTCTTAAACACCGTGGTAGATAACACACCTGTGTCTTAGTCCCATCTGTTTCTGAGAAAAGACCACAGGAAACACACTTGTTATAACAGTAACACACCCTGAGATTTCACTGAAAGACTGGGAAATATAGCTCTCTTCACCATCATGGTACCTTTGGCATCTGTGGGTACAAAACTTCTTTCCACAGTAACAAAGGTGTTCTTCAGCACCCTAGATAAACCTCGTTATCCTGCATATTTACAAAAGCTAAAACACTTCTCCAAGCCTGTACTTTTAATCAGGTATGGATTCAAGGAGCTTGTCCAGGCCACATCGATGAGGAGAAATTCAATGGATGTGTGTCTCAAGCGCTTTTCATCCATGTGTATGTTTCCACTAACTCATATGATTACATATTTTTGGTATTTCACACCATATCTCTGGATATGATTCCTGCTTGACTTGCATAAAACTCTTTCCTTCTCATTGTTATCATTATTGAACAAACTACCATGACGGAAATTATGAATTTCGCTTTCTATTACTCCTGAGGGTCTACTATATCCCAAACACACACACACACACACACACACACACACACACACACACACACACACACACACACCATATAAGAGTATAATGTGTAAATAGTTGAATGTTGGTGATTTCAACATTTACTTGTTATATTACCAGGCTTCCATAAAGGATAGTCTCATTGAAGGGTGTTATCTGTTTACAGTGGTTATTTTCCCTTTCCTATGTAACTTCCACTTTCCCGAGGGACTTCCAGTTGGTTTTACAATAGATTAGATTCAGTGCGCCATTCATCCAGCCACAGAGTTTGCCAGTTGTCTTTTTTGAGATTTACAGGCATCGGTACTTTACAGTTCTCTCTAGGGTCCTGTAACTAACATGTGGAATAAGTTCTCTTTGCTCATTAGAAACACGCAGAGTTGTGTTGTCTTCTGACAGCAAACTTGAATGTCTTCTTTGATTTACTGTTGTACCATAACCTTTGATCTTTTATAGGCATGTTCTCCCCCATTCTGGATTATCATTCCCTTTTAAGATGACATAGTTTGTGTGTGTGTGTGTGTGTGTGTGTGTGTGTGTATCTTTCGACATTAAAAAATGGCCTCATTAGCTCCATACTGCCAGACAGATGTGGATTATATACTCTAGATGAAATTTGGGGGGGGGGTATTTTGGGATAGGGTCCCAAATGTATAGCCTTGGCTGTTTAGAACTGGCTCTGTACACCAGGCTGGCCTTGACCTCACAGAGCTCTGCTTGCTTCTGCCTCCCAAACGCTGGGATTAAAGGCCTGTGTCCCCACACTTGGTTTATAAATGAAACATTAATTAATTTATAATTGCTAAAGTTTATGTTTTTATGGAGGAACTTTAGCGCAGTGTTATTTGCCCATCTTTTCTGTGGTCTGCGTTCCATGGTAGAAAGCCGTGGACCATTTCTGTCTTTGGGAAATGTGTATGTGCTCATATGAGTTTAGTTTCACCACGAGTTTGCCTTCCATATTTGTAGATTCTGGATCCTCAAACTCTACCAACCACAGAACAAAATTGTTTGTAAATTGTTCATCTATATTGAACATGAACAGATTTTTCCCATGTCATTTTTTCCTAATCAATCCACTGCAACTGATTAGAAAATGATATGGCAAAACATCAGAGATTAGTTAAACCATAGTAGAGTATTTATGAATGTTTCCTGTAAATATTGCAAACTGTGATACAAGGAGCTTGATTACTTGTGATTTTCATATTCCCAGTAGGTCATGGAACTGCTCCTTTATGGATATCAAGGGATGGCTCTACCAGATGAGGGATTTAGCTACTCAAATGCAATTTTACCTAGAAACCATTGGTCTTTCATTTGGAGGATGTGTTGAATTCTGCTTAATCTAATCATTAGTGGATATTGTTGTTCTAGGACTTGTCTTAGAATGCAATTTTG
>NC_034611.1:17056310-17106310 GCF_900095145.1 Mus pahari | reverse complement strand
CTGGTCAGTTACAGATCTATTCATTCAACTTTTGTGTCCAAAGTGTGTGGTGTCTTCAGCAATAAGGTTTTACTATAAAGTAGTGAAGCACCAAGGTCAATGTCAATAGCCTATATCATTCTTAGAGTTTCTTGGATTCTTTTGAACATCAGGAGTAGAGGGTTATAATGCCTGGCACTGGATGTTCTGTTAGAAATTCTATTGTTGTGGATTTCCAAGAGACATACTTAATGTATACTATCTCTTTTGTATCTACATCTATATAGTTATGAAATATTATTTTACCACTTAAACTATTCTCTATCTATCTATCTATCTATCTATCTATCTATCTATCTATCTATCTATAACACACACACAATCATGTTTTACTATGACATTTTCATAGATCCTTGGTGTTTGTCCTGTTATTATGGGTCTTCTCTTCTTCCTCTGTATTAACCTTCCTAGATGAGGTCATAAAAGTGAATTCATACCTCATTTTCTTAATGACTACTCTAAGAGTATCATCTGAAAAAAATGCAGCAGGAGAAACAAGGTTATTTACTCTATTGCTATGAAAACTAAACTGGTTAGAGTCACACCAAGATATTTTATATTATTTGTGACTATAGCGAAGGCTATTGTTTCCCTAATTTCTTTCTCAGCCTGTTTATCCTTTGATTTGTTTGAGTTAATTTTATATACAGCCACTTTGCTGAAGTTGTTTATCAGCTGTAGGAGTTTTCTTGAGGATTTTTTTTTTGGTCACTTATATATACTATCTTATCATCTGCAAATAGTGACATCTTCACTTCTTCCTTTCCAATTTGTATCCCTTTGACTTCTTATTGTTGCCCAATTGCTCTAGCTAGAACTTCAAGTACTATATTGAATAGATAGGGAGAGAGTGGGTAGCCTTGTCTTATTCCTGATATTAGTAGGATTGCTTCAAGTTTCTCTCCATTTAGTTTGATGTTGACTGTTGGCTTGCTGTATATTGCTTTTATTATATTTAGGTTTGGAACTTGAATTCCTGATCTCTCCAATACTTTTATCATGAAGGAGTGTTGTATTTTGTCAGAGGCTTTTTCAGCATCTAATGTGATGATCATGTTTTTTTTTCCTTAGAGTTTGTTTATATAGTGAATTGTGTTGATAGATTTCCATAACATCTATCCCTGCATCCCTGGGATGAAGCCTACTTGATGGTGGTGAATGATCATTTTGATGTGTTCTTGGATTCAGTTTGCAAGAATTGTATTGAATATTTTTGCATCAATATTCATGAGGGAAATTGGTATGAAGTTCTCTTTCTTTGTTTGGTCTTGATGTGGCAAGTGAAAGATCTGTATGACAAGAACTTTAAGTCACTGAAGAAAGAAATTGAGGAAAACTTCAGAAGATGAAAAGATCTCCCATGCTCATGGATCAACAGGATTAACATAGTAAAAATGGCCATCTTAGCAAAAGCAATCTACAGTCTCAATGCAATCCCCATCAAAATTCCAACTCAGTTCATCAAAGAGATAGAAAGATCAATTCTTAAATTTATCTGGAATAACAAAAAACCTTGGATAACAAAAACCACTCTCAAAAATAAAATAACTTCTGGAGAAATCGCCATCCCTGACGTCAAGCTATACTACAGAGCAATAGTGGTAAAAAAATACCTACATGGTATTGGTACAGGGACGGGCAGGTAGATCAGTGGAATAGACTTGAAGACCCAGAAATGAACCCACACAACTTTAGTCACTTGATCTTTGACAAAGGAGCTAAAACCATCCAGTGGGAAAAAAGACAGCATTTTCAACAAATGGTGCTGGTTCAACTGGTGGTCAACATGTAGAAAATCACAAATTTACCCATTCTTATCTCCTTGTACAAACCTCAGGTCTAAGTGGATCAAGGACCTCCACATAAAAATAGATACAATGGATCTAATAGAAGAGAAAGTGGGAAAGAACCTCAAACACAATGGCACAGGGGAAAATTTCCTGAACAGAACACTAATAGCTTATGCTCTAAGATCAAGAATTGACAAATTGGACCTCATAAAATTGTACAGCTTCTGTAAGGCAAAGGACACTGTCAATAGGACAAAACAGAAACCAACAGATTGGGAAAAGATCTTTTCCAATCCTACATGCGATAGAGGGCTAATATTCAACATATACAAAGAACTCAAGAAGTTAGACTCCAGAGAACCAAATAATCCTATTAAAAAATGGGGAACATAGCTAAACAGAGAATTTTCAACTGAGGAATACCAAATGGCCAAGAAGCACCTAAAGAAATGTTCGACATCCTTAGTCATCAGGGAAATGCAAATCAAAACAACCCTGATTCCACCTTACACCAGACAGAATGGCTACGATCAAAAACTCAGGTCATAGCAGATGCTGGCAAGGATGTGGAAAGAGGAATATTCCTTCATTGTTGGTGGGATTGCAAGCTTGTACAACCACTCTGGAAATCAGTCTGGCAGTTCCTCAGAAAAGTGGACATAGTATTACCCCAAGATCCAGCAATACCTCTCCTGGGCACATACCCAGAAGATGTTCCAACTGGTAATAAGGACACATGCTCCACTATGTTCATAGCAGCCTTATCTATAATAGCCAGAAGCTAGAAACAACCTAGATGTCCCTCAACAGAGGAATGGATACAGAAAATGTGGTACATTTACATAATGGAGTACTACCTAGCTATTAAAACAATGACTTCATAAAATTCTTAAGCAAATGTATGACACTAGAAGATATCATCCTGAGTGAGGTAACCCAGCCACAAAAGAACACACATGGTATGTACTTACTGATAAGTGGATTTTAGCCAAAAAGTACCTCAGAATATCCACGATACAACTTACAGACCATATGAAACCCAAGAAAAAAGATCACAGGAAAATGTTGATGCTACAGTCCTACTCAATACAGGAAAGAGAAGTATCTCTGGGGAGTAGAGGAAGATAAGTATCTGGGGGGGGAGAGGAGGGGGAAGATTAAGGGTGGCCAGTTCAGATATAGGAGGGGATATGGGAGAAGCACAGAGGGTCGGGAATTTGAAAGTAGTTGTGTAGCAGTGGGGGAATGTAGTTGTCCACCGGCCACAGAGAACTGGGTACCTGAAAGGGAGACTGGAAATGGAAAAGGACAGGCATGGTGCATCAAGGTAGAATACTTCCATCTAGTTCTGGAGACTCCACCCTAGGTAGGCTAGGTGGGCAGAAGACCCGACTGTGACAAACAATTAAGGTTTGTTTAGTCTGCTCAAAGCTGGGGGAAGGGCATAGGTGAGGGTGAACTGGAGGTAGCCACAATAAAGTCCCAGATGCCAGGAACCCCAGAGGGGGTTAGTTAAATGAAATAACCATCAAAGGGGAGATAGACCCTGTAGAGATCATATTCAGTGGATAGGCACCACCCCCAGTTGAGGGATGGGACCACCCACCTCAAAAATATTAATCCAGAATTCCCCCTGTCAAAAGGAAATGCAGGGACAAAGAGTGGAGCAGAAACTGAAGGAAAGGCCATCTAGAGACTTCCACACCTAGAGATCCACTCAGACACCAAGAAGTTCTTACTGACAGGAGCCTGGCATAGCTGTCCCTGGAGAAGCTCTGCCAGAGTTGAACCAATACAAATAAAGATGTACGCAGCCAAACATTAGACTAAACAGGGGACTTCCAATGGGGAAGTTAGGGCAAGGACGTTAAGAGCTGAAGGGGTTTGCAACCTCATAGGAAGAACAACAATATCAACCAACATGCATAACCAGGAACAGAAAATAAAGTATGCATGCATGCTAGTGCTCAAGCAAACTTGAACTAGCCAGTCTCTCACTGAGACTGCTTATTTAGGTTATCTAGAATGAGTGAAGTTGACAAATAAAATTAACCATCATTGTAGTGGTACCGCCTTTAGAATCTAATGCAGATCTTGATGCTATTGATGATGTGGCCTCTTTTTTTGCTCACTAGCCATTAGTTAATGGTTTTGCTTTATTATGCAATTCAACTATGGTATGTTACCAGTGTTCCAAAATAATGGAAACAATCAATTATGGATTGATACCTCTAAGGCAAGTAAAATTTTCTGTTGTGGAGTTTACATTCATATAATTCATTGCATTTATAGTCATTCAAGATATCTGTTATAGTGACAGATAACTGATACCATAGTGTACTAGCAGACAGTAAGGTATATTTCATATACTCTCTTTTATTAGACTAATTACTTTTTTCCTTTTATTGTATACATTGTTATTTAGGCTCTGCCTCCATTTCTTTATAAAAATATTTTATAATACCCTGGAAATGAGTTCTTCAGATACACAAGTAGATGGTGAGTCTTTATCATGAAATGAAATGATGGTGTATTGAGTATTACATTAACCAGTTTGGAATCTGAAATAAAATTCAAACATTATATATCATTGTTTTCCTGTATTTATTCAAAACTATAATCCTATTAATAACTATGAAATGTAACTTACTATAAACACAATTATAATTTATGTAATATCTTATAGTGAAGTTAAGATCACAGTTTTGATAACTTTCATTCATAGTCAAAGCAACCATAATTCTATTCTCAAGACCCAAAGCTGTTATGATAAGAAGAGATTTATTCCACTGGAGAGGCTCGTTAAAACAGGTACTTAAAATTTGTAAGCAGTAATTCTGAAAATGCAACTCTAAATATATATCTTTCTAACTATCCATCTACATAGGGTATGAAAGTATGTTTTGTAGATTCATTCATGCCTTTCATTTTGATATAGGTAATGGATACACATCATATTTCCAGTTGTGGACATACCAGATATCTGCCTTGTACCTTGCAGGATTGCTCCTAAGTGTAGGTGAAATACATGATCGCCTGCAAAAGTTGCCCTTTCCTAGGTTCTCCTGTTATGTCCACCTCCTCCAGGGGAACAGGCAGACTGCTTCAAGCTTGTGTCTCCTAGAAAAGTCTGTTCCTCACCAACCCTGGAATATGATCCTGTGCTACCACATCAAGCTTTTGTACCTGGATTCTGGGTGTCTTATATAGGTCCTCATGCTTGAGTAGCGAGCACTTCAGTGCTTGAGCAATGCCCCATTTGGAGTTCTTAATCTCCTTGTTCATGTGTTGATCCAAGTGATGAAGCTTGGATTTATAACCATAAGAAAATAAAATGGTGCTAAAATTCTGTTTTCTTTGACAGTGATTAAATGTCAGAATGTCGATTATTCTATAAGGACAATTTCCTCATCTATTTGATTTATAAGCCAATTATGGCTGTATTTATATATAAACACTATATTTAAGATAATGTCTTTTTGAAGAATTTTTCCATTTTCAATGGCTTTATTCCTTTGAAGTTTTATATTTTTTTTTCTTATTTGTGCAGCAGAATTGTGAAACTATTTAATGCTGTGTTCAGAATGCCGTATCCTGTGACAATGACCTCAAAGCTATTCCCTAATTTCTCTTCTATCAGGTCCAATGTATCAGGTTTTATGTTGACGTCTTTGATATATTTGGAGTTGAGTTTTGTGCAGGGTGATAAGTATGGATCTATTTGGATTTTTCTATATACAGATAAGCACATGATCAGTTCCATTTGTTGAAGATGCTGTCTTTTTTCCAGTGTGTATTTCTGACTTTATAAAAAAATCATATGTATATAGGGTATGTGTGTGTGTGTGTGTATATATATATATATATATATATATATATATATATATATATGTATGTATATTCATTTTGATTCCATTGGTGGATGATTCTGTTTTTGTGACAATTCCATGCATTATTATTGATCTAGAGGAATTGATGATGGTGGTACCTCTGGAAATTCTATATTATTCAGGATTATTTTAGTTATACTTAATTCTTGTGTTTCCATAAGCTGAAAATTGTTCTTTCATGATCTGTGAAATACTGTGGTGGATTTTTGTTGGGCACTGCATTCAATCTATAGAGTGTCTTTGGTAAAATGGCCATTTTATTGTATTAATCCTATAGATTCTTAAGCATAGGTGATCTTTACATCTTCTGATATTGTTTTCAATTTCTTTCTTCAGTGTCTTAAACTTTATATCATATAAATCTTTAAGTTGCTTGGTCAGAGTAATCCAAATTTTTTTTATTACTTGTTAATATTGTAAAAGATGTTATTTCTCTGTTTTCTCAGTCTGTCATTTTTAAAGGAAGTATATCGTTTTGTTTTTGTTTTTGTTTTAAATTAATTTTCTATCAAGCTACTCTGCTAAAAGTTTATCAGCCCTGGAAGTTTCCTGGAGAAATTGTTAATGTTCCTTGTGTATCCTATCATTTCATCTGCAAATAAAGGTACTTTGACTGCTTCCTTTCCAGTTTATATTGTTTATTTCTTTCAGTTGTCTTATTGCTATAGCTAAGACTTCAAGTGCTATATTGAACAGACATGGGGAGATGGTCAAACTTGTCTTGTTTCTCATTTTAATGGAATTGCATTGTGTTCCTCCCCATTTGCTGCCACCCGTGGGCTTGATGTAAACTGCCTTTATTTTGCTTAGGTATTTCCATTGTGCCTAGGACTTTTATCATGAAGAGGTGTTGGACTTTGTCAAATGCCTCTTTTGCATCTATTGAGAAGTTGATTTTGTCTTTCAGTTTGTTTATATGGTGAATTAAATTTATTAATTTATGTGTGAGAACCCATCCCTGCATCTCTGTGATAAAGCTTACTTGATTATGGTGGGTGATCTTTTTGCTGTGTTCTTGGGTTTAGTTCACAAATATTTTATTTAGAATATATATATATATATATATATATATATATATATATATATATATATGTGTGTGTGTGTGTGTGTGTGTGTGTGTGTGTGTGTATGTGTGTATGTGTGTGTGTGTATTCATGAATTGATCTGTAAATCTTTTCTTTCTTGGGTCTTTATATGGTTTGGGTATAAGGAGAACTGTGGCCTCATAAAGTGAATTGAACCACAATTTTTTTCCCTATTTCTATCTTGTGGAATAATTTGAGGAGTATTGGTGTTAATTCTTTGAAATTCTGCTAGAATTTTATACTGAAACCATCTGGCCCTGGATTTTTATTGGTTGGCAGACTTTAAGAACTGCTTCACTGGGGGGGGGGGGGGTATAAGTCTGTTTAAATTGATTATCTGATCTTAATTTAACTTATTTTAGTGCTTTGCATTGAGAAAATTATCCATTTCTTTTAGACTTTCCAATTTGATGGAGAACAGGTTTTTTAATTTTGTCTTATTGTACTCAATTTCTCAGAGGAGCCCTAAATTCAAAGTATAAATCAAATCATCTTGAAAATAAATTATACTTTTTAAATATGAACTTTTTTCTATAGAATCTGAGCTCCTTCCTGAGCCACAATGTCCTTGACTATAGGTTTGCTCAGTTTGTATCTGACAGTGTAAACCTGAATTAGAAAACATAAAGTGCAAACAGAATAGAAGAGTTACTGAGTAATGAATCAGTAAAACGGGAGGATGGGGGTAGGTGGGTAATATTCAAGAAGTTAAGGAATACAGGGAAGACATATAATACATATTATCAATCATCTATTGAACTATGAATGCTACTTATTTATTTTGGAAATAAACTGTGATGGTTCTATCAGGATATCTAAATTCATATTAAAAATACTATACGGATGAATTTTCATTAGAACTTTGAATATGCTTGTGTACTTTTGTCTGTCTCTCCTTTTCTTTCACACACACACACACACACACACACACACACACACACACACACACACACGTTTTCTGACGCAAACTCTTACTCCATAACCAGCCTGGCAAGGAACTCACTATACGGTCCCTGAACTCACAGTAATTTCCCACCTCACCATCCCAGTGTAGAGGATTACAGGCATGAATTAACATTTGTTTTTGCATTTTTATGTAGCACACTATAGTTGTCAAGAGAATATGCAAAAGTTGCTCAGGAGCCCAAGAAATGAATAATATGCTGGGTGCCACAAACATCATCATTTATGCTCACGGACAGGCCCTGACATTGTATTTGTACACATGCAAACTCAATTCTGGAAAGAGACAGTAACAGTATGTGTATTATTTCCTTACTGAATTTGAGCTAGGGAAATATAATTTCAACAGAAGATTAAACTGTCTGAAATACCATCATGTTCCCAATAAAAACTGAGCAAATTTTGCAGTCTGAAAAGGGCCCTATGTTACAGAAAACTAGTAATCTAATAACCAAGAGCTTGCAGGAGTCCAATAAAATAATTCCTTGTTATAGTCATTATGCACCTGACTTTGCAGTTACTCTTTCCTTACCCTTTACATGGGCAGAAATGAAAATTATTATTTTCTGTTTAAAGTAGTAAGAAATAAAAATAACTCAGCAGCTTCGAGCAAACTTCTCTTCCCAACCCCAAAACATTATATATTTATATTGTTCTTCGCAAAATGAAGAAAGATAACTCAGAAACAGAGGGTGAGGCAAACAAATAAAAGAGAGGAAGTAATCACACAACATATTACGACTTCCCATTCGGTGTGAGATTATTGTGGGAGAGCCAGCTGGTGAGATTATTGGTCTTTCACTCTTGTCTCTGCTACTTTCAAATTTGGTTTGTGCCTCTAGGGAAATGAGTTTGAATGTCTCATCTCATTCCTAGAAGCAACAAATCTCAGAAAAAGAAATCAGCTCAAGTCTCCGAAGGGGCTTGCTCTGAATAGCAAGCTGTGGAGGCCACAGAGTGAGGAATAGTTGGCTCACTTCTTACCTTGAGGTCTGGTGGGGCGTAGGTCGGTGCCTGTCTGGATCTTTATGGAAGAATTAATTGGTTCCTCAGAGCCTTCACCCTCCACCTGGATTTCCTGGGCAACTTTCTCTTTGGCTATGCTGGTTTGTATGCATTTGGTGGTCAAGCTTTGCCTAGATAACTTCTTTTCTTAGAAAGAATTAGTAATATTTTTTAACTAAATAAAATAAGACTAGGGGTAGATGCTGAGGAAAACTTCTTGTGTGAGCTGCTAAGTAGAAATGGCTGCCTCACACCTACCATCCCAGTGAGTGGGTGTGGTCAACTTGTCACACCTACCATCCAAGTAGGTGCAGTCAACTTGAGTGAGTCCTTGTTCTCCTAGGGTACCATGTGAAAGAAGGAGGGAGAAACAAGAATTGATTTCTTCTGACACATGTCGAGCCACATTTTAGCAGTTTTATGCTGCACTTCATTTACATCTAGGCACAGGATCCCTGTGAAGTAAGTTACTGTACCTCCTGGCTCAGTTTTCGGCTGAAGCCAAGTGGCTTTTCTAGGTAATTCAGAGTCAGAGGGAAACCACTGTCAACCCATAGTGAGTGATCTCTCAGGGTAGAGACTATGAAGCAACATAGGGTTATTTTCCTTGTATCACAGGACAAATTAATAATGTGCAATAATAGCTATATAACCCTCTATATTACCCCTACTATATAACCCTTATACTTTTTGAAACTCAATATGTTACAGTAATGGCATACAAGTCTTAGAGTTTATAAAAAGGATTAGATGCCAAGAAAGGTTTGTGTTTGTTTTAAAGCCAAGTATTGAAGCTTCGGGTTAGAGTCAGAGAAGGTTGTAACCTTATTTTCAAAACAATTATAAAGCAAAACAAAATTGTACTGTAATGATATTTCTTTTTACAATTATGCAATGAAACTGTTCTTGATGATTGAATCTGAAAAGTTGGTCTGTTGTCAATTATTGAAACAACAAAACCACAGTATTGCCAAAATAACATAATGTTTCACATAAATGAAATATGAGCTGAGCTTTTAAAATGCATAAGATACGTGAGACATTCCATCAAGACCGTCATATTGGAGTCTTGTCACCATTTATTCTTTTCATTTCTCCCACAGTAAACTATTGTCCCATCTTAACCAGGAAATGACTTAGGGCATAATATTGTGATATATACATATTCTTTATTTCTCAGTAATGACTATAGTAGTCTTATACAGGAGGAAAAATCTGTTTTATATTCTTTTTGCCACACAGCTGTAAACAACTATTTTCGTTCCACTTACAAAATGAGGAACATAGCAAAATGTTTGCGTTTTAGTACTTTCAACATCTCTGAGTCATTGTGTTCCATTCACTTATTGGTGGAAAGCAGAAGCAGAATATTTTATTCCCACACTTCTTTATACAACACACATACAATGCCTGTTTTGACCTTGAGTCATCTGCAGAGAATTGCCATTCCTCTGGTTACCATTGGCAAATGGTTATGAAAGTTATCTGTGTGGCCAGCCCTCCCAAGTGAGCTCTTCATTCTCTGCTAGCCATGCCTTAGATTTTGGTTTGCTGCTGCAACAGTACCACTAATGGGGCAATTTTTAAGGAGCGGAAGTTTAGTTGGTTCTCACTTCAGGAGGATGCAAAGTTTAAGTTCACCTGGTGAGATACTTCTTGCTGCTTTATAACCTGGGAGAGGGCATAGAAGGTGAGAACATAAAAGTTGGGTTTCTTTCTTCTGGTAGACCCACTAATACTATCATGGATACTTCATACTCAGGATCTTATATAATATTATTAATCCCAAAGGCCTCACTTTAAAAAAAAAACACCAATATGTGAATGGGTACATTGAGTTTCAAACAAGCATAAGAAATTTGGAGACAGATTCAAAATGTGGTGATCTCCCAGGAAGGAGAGCTTTGAGTTCATATAATCTGCACACACTAAGGAAATTGCCAACCAATAACTGGACCAACTGGAGACCCATACCATGGACAAGCACCAATCCTTGACACTATTAATGATACTCTATTATGCTTGTTGACAGGAGCATGTTGTCCTTTGAGATCCTCCACCTAAAAGCTGACTCAGACAAATACAGATACCCACAGCCAAATACTAGATAGAGCTTTGGGGCTCTTATGGAAGAATAGGAGGAAAGGTTGTGAGTCCTGAAGGGGACAGGAATTTCACAGGAAGATCAACAAAACCAACTAACCTGGACTCTTGGAGATCTCAGATTCTGAACCATCAACTGAAGAACATACACAGGCTGGACCTAGGCTGTCGCACACATATTTAACAGATGTACAGCTTGGTCTATGTGTGGGTCTCAAACAACTGAAACAGGGGCTATCCTCAAAGGTATAGCCTGCACGTGGGATATGTTCTTCTTCCTGGGCTGCCTTGTCTGGCTTCAACAGGAGAGGAAACACCTAGCATCATAGAGACTTAATGTGCGAGAGTTGGAGGATGCCTGGGCAGGGGTGCCCACTCATAAGAGAAGGGGAGGAGGGGGTATGGGAAAGGGTTGTGGCAGGGGGTGACCAGGAGGAGGACAGTGAGTGGGAAATAAAGTGGATGATGAAGATGATGATGATGATGATATTAATATAAAAAATTCTGCTCACAAAGTTAGAAAAATCCTTGTGCTCCAGGCACACACAGTTCTATTTCCTACTACCTTGCCTACCAACTGTTTTCATAACCTCGGCGCTAATATAGAGAGGTACCAGGGTGTGGCAGGCTGTACCAATGAAAGCCCAGTGAAGAGACAAAGGAATCAAAGCCAAAAGTGATATGAGGCAGCATGAAAGCTGTAGTTACACCTGCCAAGCTGGGGAGTATAGGCATCTGAACTCGCCTGTCTCCCACAGGAAGGCAGAACACTGATCACATTTTCTGAAGAGCACAGCTTCCATTTGCCTATGCTTCAGTCTCCTCCCACAGAAGACTCTGCAACCAGAAAAGAAGATCATTCTTTCTTGTAAGTCTCTGACTGACCTAATGGGTGGTAAGCTTTATACCACAGAGGGACTTTCCTTGACAGATCCTTAAATTTCAGGAATTTTGACACTTTCCAATGACACACTTCAACCTGTTCACTAAGTAGACAGAAAATGAGCTTTTAGACTGTCGGTGCCAGGTTGGTGCTACCAAATTTGGCTTCATTCTGAAGGCTTTAGGACCAATTCCATGCCTATCACGTGAGTGGATTCTCATTGCCTTTCCTGCCCTTATCCATTTCACAGACTTGCAAAAGTGTACCAGGCTACTGGAGTCCAGTAAGCCTGGTCGGGACATGGACCTCAAGGCCTTTCCCACCATGTATAATGGAACACTTGGCAAAAACACTTTGGTGGTGATATATGTCCCATCACATTAATTTTTTTTTTTTACGAACAAGTATAGTTTTCAAAATGAGAGATGAGTGACATTAATTGGACTATCACTCTTCAAAATATGTAGAGAAAAAGGCAGAATTACTGCTAACATTCAAATAATATGAATAAGGACATAAGAAACACCTTAGTCAATTGGCTTACCGAAGTACATCCAAATCTTCACCATTTTAGGTAGCATGCCTAACTTTTATTCTATTATATAGTCTTAAACCTCTGTAATATATTTGTCTTATTACAGATTGTGTTGATATAGCACAACTCTTAGGGCTTAATCAGCCAACATTTCTGCATGTTTAAAAGCATTCCTTTGTCATCTGTTGGTTCTGGAGGGGCTGCATGATAGCTTTATTACATTGCTTGAGATGGTAGCAGAGAAGAGAGAACATAGACACACTTTAAAAGGGAGAATTAGAACTGGGCAAGTTCTTTTTGTAAACTGCAGTTCTGGGGACCAACTCATTGTCTAAAGTGGTTTTGGTAACCCTTCCTAAAGGACTTGCTTTCTGGACCACTCAACATCCTCGTTTTCTTCCCTCCCTCTTAATCCTCTTTCTGCTGTTTCATCTTCCACTTCTCTGAAGTGAAATAGATGCTTATACATTCATGTAACCTTCCCCTTCTACATCCTTAGCCTAAGGCCTAACTTCTTAAAATATGTACATTGTTGCTCTAGACTTACATGACACATGAAACTTTACTATAATACAATTACTACTAAGTCACAACATCATACATTGGTGGGAAAACAGATCATTCAAATTTGAGTCTGGTAATGGTTGACAAAGAATGTCCCCAAACAGGCTTAGGTGTTTGAATACTTGGTCCCCAGTTGATAGCTCTGTACAGGTACATTTAAGAGTTGTGTGGCCTTACTGTAAAAAGTGAGTCTTTGAATTCCTCAATTCCTTCTCTTCTATCTCTCACTTGTGTTTGAAATGGAGATTCCCAGCAGTTCCCAGAACCATATCAAGCACTTGCTGCCATATTTCTCTGCCAGGATGGACTTTTATCCCAACTGAACCATAAGCCAAATGAATCCTTCCTTCTACACATTGACTTGGTCTGGGTACTTTATTACAACGTTAAATATTAACTAATATAAATCTTGATCTATTACTGATTATGGAGGTGGGACCCTTAACTGTTCCTCAAGGAAACACATTAGGATGGGTTAGGTGGTAGATGCTTGCAGGCTCTGGGTTGTCAAATCTATGCCACGGTGTAATCCAAGACCACATTTTCTCTGGTCCATGCCAGTTCCTATGTGCAATGGAGATCACAGTGCTTGGCCATCATATCTCTGTGCTGGATTCTGTGCACTAGAAATCTTAGCTGTGGCATTCCTTCCAGCTCTTAGATTGTCTTGTACTGAACTGACTCTTGTAATTTGGAATTTTATGACCCACTCCTTTTAAAATGCTCTCCTTTTCACAGTTTGTTAGAATTTGAAGTTTCTGCTCATGTAATCTTGCAATTTCTTCCTTTTACCTGTCATAGATTTTACTCTCATCTTCTCTTATGCATCTAGTTATGCCTTTCAGGTGGTTTCTAAGAAATTTTAAACTGTTGTGTTTACTAGGTAACATAGGCTAGACCCTCTTACTGACTGTGCTTCCAGTTTCTGGCATCATGCTTATATCCCGGAAGGTTCCTTGAGACCAAGGACCCTGCCAAGTATATTGATTGGTTTGAGTAGGATGACATATACCGTTACAGACTAGGGAGTTTAAACAACAGAAATATGTTTCCCATATTTCTGGAATCCAGTCCCAGCTTGCCTGCAGGTTATGTTTCCAGGAAGGTTTCTTCCCTCTTATGGACAAACATATTTCCTCCTTCCTCGTGTGAACTCGCCATACCAGTTTTATCAGAATGTAGTCCCAGTATATAATGTTATTAACCCTATCATCTCCATACACGGGCCTATCTCCAAATCTTATCACCTTGAGAAAGAGGATTTCATCATATGCCATAATTAGTGAGACAAATTTTAGTTGTCACATAGTTTCAGTGCTCATTGAACTGAAATGAAAAAAATATAGTCTTTCATCAAACATTTTACCTCTTTAGACCTCCATTAACTAATTAAATAATAAGGATAAATTAGGTAATAATCTCCAAAACACCAAAGTTTTGAATTTGAATTCCAAATGTGAACAGCAGTGTGGTACAAGAACAATGCCTTATTTTCACTTTATTACATTCATTCCTGGCTGAAAGAGGAGTGATGTGCACCAGTGTTCAAAGAACACAGATTCTTCAGCATTGCAAGCCCATGCTTCTAAACACTGCTGTGGAGCAATGTAGATTCCACTGTTCAGAAAATACCTGTAGCTCTTTTCTCATGTAGCCTATACGCCAAACTGTTAATCTCTCTCCCTCTCCTCCCTCTCCCTCTCCCTCTCTCTCTCTCTCTCTCTCTCTCTCTCTCTCTCTTTCTCTCTCTCTGTTTATCTATAATTTCTCATATCACAATGCTAATGGGTGCTTAAAGATAAACAAATGTCTAGTATTGAAGCAGGAGTTGAGCTTTTAGCTACTTACAAATGTCATGGTTTTGTTAAGACAGTAGGAATTAGCTATATGTTCAGCGTGAATCAGGTATCCTGCAGTTCCTTGCTAAATTGCTATTATTGGTTATTATGTGAAAAATAAAAATGACTTGGGTCCTAAAATATAAGCGGATGTTGGAGTGTTTAATATGTGTTTGTCTATTGCTCTTTAATATTTTTACAATTAGATCAAGTCTTTGTTGTAAATTTGATTCTACACATTTGCCTGCATTTGTTAGATCCATGAATAAGTGCTTTGTGGTTAAAATCATCTATTTTACCATCTAGATATTGTAAAGAAATATATGCAGTTTTGGCAAGGTGCCCATTAATGTAGCCTTCAAGCAACTGCATTAGTTTTGACACTTGTAACATTCATACTGTGTTAATACACTTTCCAGAAGTACATTTCCTATGAGAACTACACTTGGAGCGGTATCTTGAAATGACTAATAAGAAGATATTAGGAACCTTTTTCTCGTTACCTTTGTAACTGCTTATATTTTAGTTGGAAAGCCAAATGGGGTAGAAAGGAATAAGATACAGCTTTTAAACAGGTTTGGGTCTACTGCTGAGCACAGTCTTCCTTCCCCTGATGTGGGAGATCAATCACAAAACAGTTCAGTAAAGATAGGCTTGGGTTTTTACCCCCTCTCTCTTCAAGAAGCATTGGTAGAGAGTTGATGATTTACATAAAGAGAAAACCCACCCCAAATGCACTTTTCTCTACCAGGACAAATGCCAAGAGAAAGAGTAAATGCAACGATTCCTAATGTGCTTTGGTACTGTAAACATACATGCATTATACTCAAACACTCAGGCTAACTTACTTACTGCACAAGCCAATTAGATCACCTCCAATCACACATGGAAAGAGCTTAGGCTAATCTAATAAGTACAGGCATGCTCCATTTATTACTGCTTGGGATGCCTTTATGATGTTACCGACTGATCTGTAAACAGACTCTCCAGTGAATAGAGCTGCTTTTAGGCATAGAAGTTCAGTGGGTTATAGTTTGTGTGATGGCAAGCAAATTTTTATCATAATTCTCAGGGATGTGAAAAAAAAAAAAACACTCACCAAATTAGAATGTGCCTTCTCCCTAGAACACACACAGTATTAGTTTAATACTTGACTGGAAGTCTAAGCGTTGCTATTCGGGTTTCATTGACCTTTTCTCATGATTCATAAGGAAAATGAAAAGTTGGCTGTAAAGAGGTAAAAAGATGTTTAAGTTGTATGGTTTCAGCTGGTAGGCTAGGCATTTCATGCAGAACACTAGCACTCTAGTAGTTTCCCAAGGCAGGAGTGAGGGTTGGGAGAGACCAAGCATTCCCAATAATATCAAAGCTGCGTGTGACTCTTGGAGGACACACTAAGCTCCTGAACCTCTTTTGTTCCCAATTCAGAAGATGTGTCTGGTCTGTCTCCTAGTGCAATGACTCTCAGTTGGACTCCTCACCAACACTGCTCTGCCTCGGCATTCTTCTCATCATTTCTAAGCCCATCAGATATCTTAAGAAAATCAAGACTAAACCGTGCCCACTACAAGCTTTTGATTTTCGTTTTTCAAGATTCTGCTCTTTCATTTCCAGGCCATGACATGTTAACTAAATGGCATGAAGGGTCAGGGAGAGCTATTGCTCAGGCAATGAATAAGCTTAGAAATTCAATTTCCAATTCTATAAATCAAGCTTTTTTCATTTGCATTGCATTGAGAGAGAGAGGGAATCACTACCTAAAAATATGTTACAGACTTTGCAAAAGCTTGTATTTGACAAAATGATTACTTAGAGGTATTTACTAAGTTAAGCTCTACAGACTATAGAAAGAATATTTTCCTTGATTTTTAAGACTAAACTATTTGCTTGACATTTGTTAGTATTATATAATTTTCATATTATATTTGTAATTTATAAGGTCCCATGGGATATTTTGATACAAGGATAGAATGAGAAAATGAGAATCTATAATATTTTTCATCTTCTTAGATAGTTAAATGCTTTTTAATTTAAATATTGCATGTATACTTATGGTTTCATATTGTATTTCAATGTAAAAATCATATAAGTTTTTAAGTCCCATAAAAAGCAAATTAGTCTTATAGAAAGGTGTATAAACTAGGGGCCACTTGAAGATCTTACAATCCCACTGAAGCTTAAAAACTATTGGAGGAAATGTCATGACAGGAGCTGAGATGTGAAAGAGAAAACTTGTGCGGATTGTCGATTATGGATGCCAACAAGGAAACTCGGCCATACCTACAGGAGTACCTAACTCTGCTCTTTTAAAGGAACAGCTGTTTCAAATGATCAAATATTAAATGCTGTATTGTACCTGGTAGTTGTCATTGTGTACACTTTTCCTCAGTGGCTGACATACCAGTGTCAGGGCTTGGCATATTCAATATCAGCACTGAATATTTGTCTGCATTTATTTATTAAGGAAAATAACAACAGCATAAGGGTCCTGGACAACATTACATCACCATTTCAACTCATAAGTCCACTTTAATAAAGATGTGGAAGGAGAAATAAAAAAAATTGTCAAAGAATACGATAATGATTATGTAATATATGAAGCCAAAGGTCAACCTCAGCTGTTATTCTTCAGGAACCTTTTTGATTGGTTTTCTTGGTTTTTTTATTTGCTTTGTTTTGCTTTGTTTTGAGACAAGGTCTCTCATTGGCCTACTGGAGTTCAGTGACTGGCCTAGGCTAGCAGCCTAGTGAGCTCTACGGATCTACCTGTTTATGGCTCCTCAGTACTGAGCTCACAGTGTCTCACTGTGGCTCCTCAGTACTGAACTCACAGTGTCTGACTGTGGCTCCTCAGTACTGAGCTCACAGTACTGAGCTCACAGTACTGGGCTCACAGTGTATTACTGTGGCTCCTCAGTACTGTACCCACAGTGTATTACTGTGGCTCCTCAGTACTGAGCCCACAGTGTATTACTGCGGCTCCTCAGTACTGAGCCCACAGTGTATTACTGTGGCTCCTCAGTACTGAGCTCACAGGGTATGACTGTGGCTCCTCAGTAATGAGCCCACAGTGTCTGACTGCGGCTCCTCAGTACTGAGCCCACAGTGTATTGCTGTGGCTCCTCACTACTGAGCTCACAGTACTAAGTTCACAGTGTGTTGCTGTGGCTCCTCAGTACTGAGCTCACAGGGTATGACTGTGGCTCCTCAGTACTGAGCTCACAGTACTGAGCTCACAGTGTATTACTGTCCTTGCTTTCCTCACATAGGCTCTGAGAATCCCACTCAGAGGCTTGTGATTTTGTGGCAAGCCTTTATCAACTGAGAATCTCCCCAGTTCACCATGGCTTTACTTTAGTAATCCCCTGTAAACAGAATCAAGAGTTGAGAGAAATAATACGTAATTTGAATTTATAATCAATTTTTTATAAAACACTTTTAGTATATTGATACTAAAAGACCATAGTAACAAAAATAGTATAATAAATATATCACTCCACTTTAATAGGCTGAGTACACAAAAATATGGATGGACATTTGAAGAAACTTACTCATGTGACATTGATGATATAATCATCTTTATTGTTGTTAGTGACACAGGGCCACAGAAAGCAAAAATTGCTCTAAGACAAGTAGTGACTTTGATATGTATACATGCTAAAATTGTCAGGATGATCATTAGAAAATAAATATTAAAATGTTTAACAAGAGAGAAGGTCAATAGGGAAGGGCGATTTAAAGAATAGTAAAAGAAGTAGTTATATATTAGATTACTTTTCCTACTGCTATGATAAAATAAATGATAAGAAGCAACTTAATGGAAAATAGATTTGAGGATACAAGCATCATGCCGGAGAAGGCATGGCGTTCTGTTGGAGCGCTTGATCGAGGGTGTGAGCTGGAGCGCTTGACCAAGTGTGTGAGCTTCTTTCCCTTTGCATGCTCCAGGAAACAGAAGAAGCAGTGCTACCATTCAGCACATTTTCTTCTTTTCCCTTTTTTATTGTTAGTCCACAATCCTCACTCATGGAGAAATTGAGCCCACAACCATAGTGGATGTTTCTCTCCTCAGTTAAATCTCTCTAGAAATGAGATATCATTACATCTAAAAGCATGCCTTGGTAATGGCTGGGGTGATATTGATCCAATTGAGTAAATAATTGAAATTAACCATCAGAACCCCATCCCTTTTCAATTGGAAATGCTAAACACATAACTTTAAACTGTACCACTCCAAACCTGCCCTCAGTGTTTCATGACCATCTCATAATGCAACTTTGAACAACCTTAACACAGTTTAAAATGCAAATCCTACTCTCTTCTGAGGTTTGTGGAAATCTCCTTTAACTGTGAGCAACTACTAAAAAGAAGTTATATATGTCTAATTTATAATTGCATAAAATATATGTTCCCATTCTGGAATAGAGAAAGAATAGCATATGAAGGAAAGATTGAGCCGAGGATGGCTGAAACCAAGCCAGAGAACACCATATCCTGGTACCAAGATACTATCTTAGGTATATGTAGTTTTTGGTAGCATCTTAAGCTTCAATAGTTTAAGAACCCACATTCCCTACACTTCTGCCACAACAGCACACATAGATTTTCTGTTATTAGGCAAGCTCCACTTAGCCTGCATCATTTCTTAGTATATAGTCTGTAGTGTTGACATCTCTGCCATCCTGGGGTCTCCAAATCAATATAAGCTCTACAGTTTTATATAAAGTCTTTTACAGCTTCATTACAGGGAAGGCAATACATTGTTTGGATTCAAATCTTTCTGGTAACTATGTACAGGCTCTGTGACACCATAACATGGTAATTTTGTTTGTCTACAAAAGAAAAGCCATGTAGAAAATACTGCTAAATTATATTACCATCATGAGATGGAGTTTGGCCCCATTCTGCCACAGTTTTGATGACCTCTGTGCCCTGTGCCTGCTGAAGATGGAAAAACAGTTTCCCGGGTGATTTTGATCAGGGTATCTCTTCAAGTAACATTCTCACCTTAATGTTTCTATTTTCAAATGGATTTAAATGTTCCAAGGAAAATCATTTTCGAGGCGAGCTTTTGACTTTAAGGCACCTCTCCTATTGGGGCCAGTGCGAAGTCGAAGGTTTGTCCTAGTTATAGGTGCTACGCAGGAACCTTCTTTGCTTTACATCTTTAAGTTTTTCACACTTCCTTCTATTACAAACTCTCCACATTTTTCATGTATTTTAGTGCCACTTGCTTTTTTTCCTATCTCTGTAAATCTGGATAAGAACAGTAAGAACCACATTCTGAGTGCTGTGATGTCTTCCATGAAACACATTAGCAAATTACTTTCGAAATCCTCTCCTTGCAAGTTACCAACACATGAGCATAATATAATACCAATGAACAGTCCTTTCTCCAAAGAGCCTGTGTTCCACTCTGAAACTTCATGATCTCATTTTTTCCTGTCTGCATTTCTATTTGCATCTAGTTCTATATGCTCACTGGAATGGCTCATTAAGTTCTACCCAGAGCATTGTAGCACTGGTAACAAACAACTTCATACATTTACAAATTCCTTCCCAGTAAGCACAGCAATAGTGCCATTTCTCAATTCCAATTCCCCGTGTTTGTTACTTTTGTCATTGTGATTGTGTGTCTGAGAAGAATCAACTTATGGAAAGGAAGGATTAATTCAGGTTCACAACTGGAAGACCTTGATGGAAATGGTGTGGTTAGAAGAAGAAGGCAAGCTGGGGCAGTGGTGGCGCACGCCTTTAATCCCAGCACTTGGGAGGCAGAGGCAGGCAGATTTCTGAGTTCAAGGCCAGCCTGGTCTACAGAGTGAGTTCCAGGACAGCCAGGGCTACACAGAGAAACCCTGTCTTGAAAAAAAGAAAAAAAGAAAAAAAAAAGAAAGAGGAAGAGGAGGAAGAAGAAGAAGAAGAAGAAGAAGAAGAAGAAGAAGAAGAAGAAGAAGAAGAAGAAGAAGAAGAAGAAGAAGAAGAAGAAGAAGAAGAAGAAGAAGAAGAAGAAGAAGAGAAATATAATAAGAGACAGAGAAACTCTTTTGCTGTTAAATTTTCTAACCTAGAATTTTCAGAAGCTACACCTGAAATCCCCCCCAACATGGCTGCCAAAACATGAAATGAACAAAGATGGCACTAATAGACAGGCCAATATGGATGAAAGAAGCTCAGGAGGTCCCAACCCTAGTCAAAGAATTACAGGCAACTAAGGAGTTCTAAGAAGAGGATAAATAGTCTTCCCAGGAATGAATACCTAATGGGTTATCCAAAATCCATTGATAGTACCTGAAACCATAAAGTCAGAGCATGAGACAGGAAAGCAGACTCTATGTTCATAGCAGTCTTATTCATAATAGCCAGAAGCTGGAAAGAACCCAGATGTCCCTTAAGAGAGAAATGGATACAGAAAATGTGGTACATTTACACAATGGAGTACTACTCAGCTATTAAAAACAATGAATTTATGAAATTCTTAGACAAATGGATGGATCTGGAGGATATCATCCTGAGTGAGGTAACCCAGTCACAAAAGAACACACATGCTATGCACTTACTGATAAGTGGATATTAGCCCAGAAGTTCAGAATACCCAAGATACAATTTGCAAAACACATGAAACTCAAGAAGGAAGACCAAAGTGTGGATACTTCTATCCTTCTTAGAAGGGTAAACAAAATACCCATGGAAGGAGTTTTTAATTTTATTTTTATTGATAATAATTTTAAAACCTTTATTTTTTTGAGATTATACAATAATTGGATCCTTTTTCCTTTTTCCTAACTCCAAAACTTTCTATGTAACTACTCCTTGTTGCTTTCTTTAAAAATTTATGTTTTTTTCCTGTTTTACACACACATACACACACACACACACACACACACACACACACACACACACACACACATCCTTCATACACATACATTCTGTTCAGTTTATATGTCACTTATATGTGTGTGTTTTGAGGATCTGACCATTTGGTATTAGATAACCATTTGGTGTGTTCATTCCATGGAAGGCTATGTTTCCTACTCTCAGAATTTCTTAACTGCCTGTGAATTTGTATAGGGTTTACGTCTTCTGAGCTTCTTCCTTTAACTGTGGCATGTCAACTGGGGCCTTCCTTGTTCATTTCAGGCCATGGTTTGACAGCAGCCATGTTAGTGAAACTTCAGGTATAGCTTCTGACATTTCTAAGAGACACAGTTTCTCAGCAAACTACCCATTCCTCTTGCTCTCCTTATATAATTATTTGTTCTCTCCACCCAACTATTTCCACATTTATCCCTGAGCCTTAAGGGCTAGAATTGTCTTGTAGATATATTGATTGAGGTGGGGACCGGCAATGGCATTTTGATTGACTGTATTTTACTGTCATGGTTTCTGTCTATTGCAAATAGAAGTTTCTGTGATGGAGAGTTAGGAATCCACATTCTGTGGGTATAAAGATAAACATTTGTAACACAGATAGTGACTAATGGCTTAGTAAGCTAGTGGCTGTATGTTCCCCACTAAGACTCACGATTTCACTGGCTACATTTTCAGTACCAAGCATAGTTTTCCTCTCATTTAGCAGGTCTTAACTCTAATTAGATAGCTGTTGGTGACCAACAGGCCTGGTTTATGTCCCACTACTATACCCTTAAGGGTTTCCTAGAATGCTGAGTTTGGCTGTTCTTCATAATCTTGAATTGTTGGTTGATTCCCTTCTTTGAAAGCTTGTGTGGTGTCTTCTGGTATCATGAAAGCTGGCCATGGTCTGATCCAGGTTGGAGGATACTTCCAGTCATTGGGTTTGAAGAGCTTGGTGTCTTAGGCAATGGAGACAAAAGGTGCTTACTTTTTAACTTTGGGGGATAGGCCACCAAGGGCACTATCAATAGCCTATAATGTTTTGGGAAACTCTTGGACAACTTTGACCAACTTAAGACCGGGCTTATTATGTCTATTCTTGGGGCTTTGTTAGGTGGTCTATGGTTCTGGCATTGAGCACTGTCAGCTCAGATGGGAAACTTTTACTTGAACTATATATAGATATTTATATACCATCTTATGTGTGTCATAGGTAATTTTAGTTAGTCGATCTGACTTTTTAGGACATTTTATTGTTATTTTATTCTCCTCCTGTTTTCTTTTATATTTCACTCCATTTTGATGTCTATTTTTAGTATTAATATCCAATAAAGTCCACTCTTTCATTTTTTTAAATAAGCAAAGAATTTTTCAAATGTCATGACAGGACATTTCAAAGAACATTTATAGATCCCAACTATAAAAATGAAATTATTCCAAACATTAATTAAGAAATTATTGCAAATTACTTTTTCTTTTGAAAAGTATTTTCTAATTTATTATTAAAACCTGTTCTTTAATTTTAAAGGATAAATTAAATGTGTTTATTTAAAAATTGTGTTTATTTTCCATTCGATGTATATACATTACTAACAAGTGGTGGTAATCCAAGAAGTGAAACAATTCTGAATATAAAAAGAGAATGAACTATCTATCATTTTCAAGACTTCTATTTAATACAGTTAGAGAAAGGACTGTTCATTGCAAATCCTAATTATGGCCACTTTTGAGTAAATATTTATTTTTCTCTCATACATTTTATCCTGACCTCAGTTTCTCCTCTCTCCACTCTTCCCGGCCACTCTCCAACAGCTCCTCTTTCCCCTAAATCCACCTCTTTTCTGTTTCCCTTCAGAAAAGAGCAAGTCTCCAAGGGATATTGACCACACAAGTCATAACGAGTTACAATAAGACTAACAAAGGAGATGGAGAACCTATAACGACCATATCCAGAGGTTAGGTACAGCCTCCGGTTGAGGGATGGGGCCACTCACTTCTCTTCAAAATTGCTCCTGTCTAAAGGAAATATGGGGACAAAGAGTAAAGCAGAGACTAAAGGAAAGACCATCCAGACTGCCCCACCTGAGGATCCATTCCATATGCAGCCACCACACCCAGACACTGTTGCTAATGCTATTAACTATTTGTTGACAGGAGCCTAATATAGCTGTTTCCTGAGAGGGTCTGCCAGAACCTTACCAATACAGATGTGGATGCTCAGTCAACCATTGTACTAAGTATGGGGACCCCAATGGAGGAGTTAGCGGAAGGACTGAAGGAGCTGAAGGCAATTGCAACCCCATAGGAAGAACAATAATATCAACCAACCAGACCCCCTCCCCCCAACCCCAGAGATCCCAGGGACTAAACCACCAAACAAAGAGTACACATGGAGAGACCCATGACTCCACCTGCTTATGTAGCAGAGGATGGCCTTATCTGGCAATAATGGCAGGGGAGTTCCTTGTCTTGTGGAGACCCAATGCCACAGTGTAGGCTCAAGTGGTTGGGTGGGAGAGCACACTCATAGATGCAGGGGAAGGGGGATGAGATAGGGGGTTTGCAGAGGGAAAACTGGGAAGGTGGGTAACATTTAAAATGTAAATAAATGAAATATCCAATTTAAAAAATGTTAATAGAAAAAATAAAAGGACTGGTCACAAACCCTCATATCAAGGCTGGATGAAGCAATCCAGTAGGAGGAAAAGGGTCCCAAGGGCAGGCAAAAGAGTCATAGCCAACCCCATTTCCATGTTAGGGGTCCCAATACAATGATGTTTACACAAGCACATTGAATATACAAAGTACCTAGCTCAGACCCTCACAGGCTCTGTGATTGTGGCTTCAGTCTCTGTGAGCCATTATGAGCCTTGGTTAATTAATTCATTGGGTCAAATTCTCGTGATGTTCTTGACTTTTCCGGCTTGCACATTCCCTTTTCTCCTCTTCTTCGGGGTTCCTGAGCTTAACCTAATGTTTGGCTGTGGGTCTCTGCATCTGCTCATCTCAGAGGTTAGATGAAGTCTCTGGGTCTTTGGGCCCTCCAGCCTCTGAATCCTGGCCATGTAGGCAGCATCAAGCATAGGCTCCCTCTCTTGGCATGGGACTCAAGTTGGACCAGTCATTGGTTGGCAACTCACAACGTTGAAGATTGTTTATGATTGTATGGCTCTTATTTTGTTGGTTGAACATTCATTTTTCTGCATGTATTGTACTTCTCTTAATGGCAGTTTCGCTTCCCTGATGTCATAGGTGCTTGTTTCAAGTACCAGTCTGTGTCTTTGTTCTAGAAAATATCAATGTTTGCCTTTTAGTTCACCATAGTAGTTCCTCATTTGGAGTCTATATGGGCTTTCTCCTCTCAATGTTGCTTTTTTTTGAAGAGTGTAGTTTTTGAACCATATCCTCCTCAGAGCACCTTCCTTTCAGTTACCAACAATAATCGTTCCATATACAGCTCATTATTATGACAGATTTGAGAAAGGAACATGATGCATGTCAGAAATACCTGCATAGCCCCTCACAGCATTGCATACAATTTTAGTTTTCTAATGTTTTCACAAATATGTGACAGTGTTCCTTTGCAGCATTCAGTAATATTCACTGTCTGAAATGTGCTCCATTTATTGCCACATTTTCTGCCTATTACAACAAACATCTTCAGTCTATTGTAGAGAACAATGATTTCCTCAGTAGAATGTAAATATTCTCCATTCATTATTTCTTTACAAACTTCAACATAATCTTCCAAATATCATTCAGTCAGATTGTATGAAGTACTTAGTCAAGCTTGCATTATCTACCAAGCACATGAAACAAAATACTGTGTATTCTGTATCTCTCAATATAATGTGTTAAATATAGTTAAAAGCACCATTGCTTTCTAATAGTTCTAGCAGAAATCTCAGTACATAACAGAATCACTAAACATACTGGTTACATATCTGTATTTGAAATATTATTTTTGATAATTATACAGGTTGAAGAAAATTTCAAATAAATATATAAAAATGTATGCAAATACATGAATATATATTTGATATACTCATCACGTATATCTTCTTAATGGAACATTTATGTGATAAACAACTTGTTGTTACTATAACAAATACTTGAAGTAATAAACTTATAAAGAGAAGTACCCGACTTTAAATTATTGTATAAAGCTATAATGATAAAATGGCCTGATCCTAGAATAAAAATAGAAATGTAGACCAATGGAAGAGAATAGATGACCCAGAAATAAAACATAAAAGCCATGCCCACTTAATTTTTGACAAAGAAGTAAAATATATATATATATTGGAAAGAAGAGAGCCTATTCAACAAATGGTGCTGGCAAACCTGGATCTCTATCTTCAGAAGGATTAAATTAGACTCTTATTTTTCACTCAGTACAAAAATCAATTCAAAATGGATCAAAGTCCTTAATTTCAAACCTGAAACACTGACAGTTTTAGAAGACAACCCAGGAGGGATTACCCTTCATGATATTGAGGAGGGCAAGAACTTTTTCAAAAGAATACGAACAGCACAGGAATCAAACCCACATAGCAACAGATGGGACTACATGAAATTAAAGTTTCTAAGCAACAAAGAAAATAATTAGTAAAGCTAACAGGCAGCCCACAGAACTAATTAGGGAACATCTTTACCAGCTTCACTCCAGACAAGAGGCGTTTATGGAATTATATGGAATTTACTAAGATTTGAAGAAATTCAATACCAAGAAAATAAAACTGCCAATAAAACATTGGGCAAGTAAACTGAATAGATAGTTATAAAATAAAATCACAAATAATCCATAACTAATTTTAAAAGTGCTCAATATTCCTAACCTTGAAGGAAACATAAATTTAAACTACATTGAAATAACAGCTTACCCTGGTCATAATGGTATTCATCAATGTGAAAACAAATATTAGTAAATGGTGAGAAAGAGAGAGAGAGAGAGAGAGAGAGAGAGAGAGAGAGAGACCCTTATTTACTCAGTAAAAGTATAAATTGATACACTTTAATGATTTTGCAGATAAATGGATAGACTTAAAATACATAATAATAATAATAATAATAATAATAATAATAATAATAGTAATTGAGGCCACAAAACATCAGAAAGAAAATAAAGCATGCTCTCTCTCATATGTGGAATCTGGCTACTCACATATATTTATGTGTTAGCAAATTTACATGGTTTTACAGTAGAGCATGAAGAAAATCAAAATCAAAAACTACTACATAGAAAGAGACAAGAAAGAACTAAAACCGTGATGAAGTCAGGAGTGACACCAGAGGATGTAAAGCTAATTTTTCATCTAGTTATAATGTATCCAGAGTTTTTGTTTTGTTTGTAGGTAAGTGCATAAAATATAATACTGAAAGTTTAAACTTTAATGTGGTGTTCTACAGCTTCTATTTGAATGTCTATTCTTTTTTTAATTAGATATTTTCTTCATTTACATTTCAAATGCTCTCCTGAAAGTCCTCTATACCCTCCCCTCACCCTGCTTCCCTATCCATTCACTCCTGCTTCCTGGCCCTGGCATTCCCCTGTAGTGGGGCATATAAAGTTTGCAAGACCAAGGGGCCTCTCTTCCCAGTGATGGCCAATTAGGCCATCTTCTGCTACATATTCAGCTAGAGANACAAGCTCTGGGGGTACTGGTTAGTTCATATTGTTGTTCCTCCTATAGGGTTGCAGACCCCTTCAGCTCCTTGGGTACTTTCTCTAGCTCCTCCATTGGGGGCCCTGTGTTCCATCCAATAGATGACTGTGAGCATCCACTCCTGTATTTGCTAGGCACTGGCATAGCCTCACAAGAGGCAGCTATATCAGAGTCCTGTCAGCAAAATATTGCTGGCATATGCAATAGTGTCTGGTTTTGGTGGCTGTTTATGGGATTGTGTAGAAGTACATTGAGTTTTATACACTTCAAGTCTTGGTAGTTTTGTTGGACACTGTTTTTATTATTTGTAAGTTTTTCCAATAAAGTTCATTTTAAAAACAAAGAAACAGAAAGAGTGGTGATTTTGGCTCTGAGTTGTGTAGGTTCCAGTCCATTACTTCTACAAGTCTGGGGGAGGGGACAAAATTAACAGAGAAAGCACATTCTTTTTATGGCTATATTACAGAGAGCAAAAGGAAGGACCAATCCCCTTCACTGTCACACACTCCAAAGAGAACCCAGTAGGTCCTCCTCTAAGAGTCTCCTACTTCTCAAATGCAATACAGAGTGGAGATGAAAGCTTTGACACGCAGATCTTTGGGTCCATTTGAGAATCAATATAATATAGCACTGTAGACTGCATTGCCAAACCTATCAACACGGCTGACAGAAGTCAGAGCAGGAAGGAGTTAGAACCAACCCTATTCTTCTCACTTCTAGGGCTGATATTAGTCACGTTTTTTCTTCCGCTGAAACTTGTAGGATAATACTCATCAACTTTCCCAGTATGGGATTTGCAACACTCAACCTGTGAGAAGCTGCTTGATTTCCTTGCATGCTGGGGTTTTCTCCCAGAAACCTGCACTTCAGAAGGCAAGGAGAGGCAAAGAGTGCTTCCAGCCACTCACTCCTCTCTTCCCGGTGAGCTCTGATTTGGTTTCATGTAACAGTCCTGAGGAGGATGGCAAAATTTCATCTTCTTCCACCTGCCATTCCGTGTCTATTATCAGAGATTTCAGTGAATTTCCATTCTTCTGGATCTTTGTCAAACAGCAGCAACTTCCTACTTTTCTGCATCAACATGTGAGATCCAGTGGTGATCCCTTGGTCCTGCACTTTAGCTCTTCCAGGGTTTTTCTGTTTTGCCTAATGATGTCCATTTCTACTGGAAAGACTGAAAAGAACTTAATTTATCTTTAACCCAGGGATTATGTACATTTTGAAATATTTTATTTCATATAGTTAGAAAAATCCAGGCAAACATAAATCCACCAGAGATGCATAGAACTCACATTCTCACGAGATTCCAGAACACTTGTTCTTGCTCTGCTAGTAGCCAACAGGCAGATGGAGTGTATAGAAAGGGAGAAGTCTTCCTATACAAGTCAGGCGGGGCCCTCACTAGACTCCACCCATGTTGTCTTCTGAGTATAGTTTCTGCCATCAAGACTGTGGTTAAAGAATCCTAGTTATCTGTGTCACCAATCTATAGGATATTGCTGTGACCAGAGACAGTAAGAAGTCCACAAAATAGGATTCTTGTTTCCCCTGCTTTATTAAAATGACCTCTGATTAAAAAAAAACAAAACAGGAAAACACAGGAACAAAAAACCAAACCAAACCAAACAACTAAACAAAAACTAGCAGAACCATCTGCAAACACTACAGGGCAGGGGAGGAAGACATTACCAGAAAAGAGCTGTGTGCTTCATGTCCTGGGTATGTGGTATCAGCCAGCTGATGCCGCGGAGGCAGACAGCTCAAATTTATTTTACAAGTGGGGACATTTCCCTGTAAAATCCACCTCTCTCTTGTTTTTTATTTTCCTTTCTTCTGCTTCCTCATTTCTCTTCTGACTCTTTCATACTCACCCACACATTTCAGCATGCCTCTGCAATGTGATGGATAGTATACTGGGAAAAAAGATCCACCAAGAAAAGCTGTGCCTCTTTTTTATTTTATTTATTTATTTTTTTTAATTTTAATGACGAATCTGGAAAGCTTCCCAGATGAAACATTTATTACACTAAATGCATTCTGCTGAAGAGGAAATTGGCCAGAGACACATCAGGCAACTACATGTATTTACAGTATGTTGACCTCTCTTCTTTCCATTTCTGTGAAACATCTGTGAGTTATCTTGCCAACATTTTTGACCTATGACTGGTTATTTGAAATCAGACATTTTTGAATTTCAGATATGTGCCTTTATGTTTATATAGCCAATGAACCATCTTCACAGGACAGTTTGAAGTCACACGCCAGCTTCCTGATTTAATGGAGATTGATAGAATGTTAGATTTTTTTGTTTGTTTGCTTGTGTTAAGTATTAAAGTCATATAACTTTGTGGAAAAATCCTGAAATTCCTTAAGAGTTATTGTGGAGTGCACTCCCTCCTTCAGTCATACAACAAAGAAAGGGCTCAGTACTCTGTTCAACATTAGCAAAGAATCCTAGGGCAATTCCCCTGAGGCTTCAGACACTTGTTTGGAGAAAAGACTATTTCATTATACTGATGTGGAAGTGTGTGGCTTGTGAAAAATAAAAGACTGTGACATTAATAAAAAAAGCTAAGCTTTGGTAATAAAAAGAATAAAAAATGTAGTGCTTTAAAACATGAACAATTTTGATTAGCATGACTATGTCGCAAGCACAAATGTACAACTGACTTCATAGGATCGGCCATTGACAAAATGTCAGTTTAATAAACCATTGGGTAAAATTATCTGAAGGCAATGCATTTTTGAAGCATAAGGGAATCCCATGTTTTTATATCATCACCTACATATATTGCTCTATACATGCAAATATTCTAATCTCTGGGAACCATTTGAAATCTGAAACATTTCCAAGCCTGAGCAAGTGGGATAAGGGACACTCAACTTGAATGGGCCTAGTGAGTTTTAAATGACATGAAGAGCATATATGAGAGAATAATATTTTTCACCAAAATGAGCTTTGAAATGATTCATTCTCCCCAGCGTCTTACAAAAGTCACACAAAGCTGCCACACAGAGTTCTTAAAACCAGTTCCATTTCCATAGACTGAGCTCCATTTCCCTTTTGTGTTGGCCCAGAGTGGAACTAATAATATAACATACTGATCATTGCTCCATCAATTGGACTGTATATGGCCAACAGAAGAAAAGCATATCTGCTGCTAGCCATCTGCCCCTGTGAAGACCAACAATGAAACATGATGGCATTGTGGTTACTCCTGAGGTAAGCGCTGTGCTCTGAAGCCCACTGGTTGGTCAGATGCACCTGGAGTGGAGGACTATCAGTCACTCTAATGCATTGTGATCTCTATTGCTATAAGACCTCAGGAAATTATTTATTTTTTTTTAAAAGTTGGTTCTGTGACCATTTTACACATGCTTTCTGGATGTCTGTCATCATTGTCTACCTGCCTTCCTTTCTCTCAGCAGCCTCACTTTTCCTGATTCAGTCTTTTCCAAGATACATGGCTTTTGACATCTGTGTGTGTGTGTGCGCGCGCGCGCGCGCACACACACACACACACACACACACACACACACACACACACACGAGATTGCGGGCACACGCATGTGCTCCTATGTGCACGTGTGAATACGCATCCTATTGTGTGTAATTGGATCATGTGTTTGTTGGGGCTATCCATTAAAGCCTAGAAGGATAATTATTAGAAACACAACTAAAGGTAATGACGTCCTTTTCTCTAAATTTATCTGTAGGAAACAATTTCACAGCTAAGGGTAGTTATCTTTGTCTGGATATTGATGGGCTCATTTTTGTGCAGACTCAGCACAATCGTCAGGAGTTGCTGAGAGTTTGTAATTGCAATGCCTGTGTGCTGGGGGAAAGATGGCCTTTTATAATTCGTCATATCTTATGCTTCATGCAGTCTTTCTGCCCCCATTTGCCGTGTTCCCTGATGTCTTGTTTAGGACTGAGCACTCAAGCTCTACTTATTCTCAGCATCTTGTGTAGCCATAAGTCTCTGCCTTAATTGTGGTTTTGTGCCACAAGTTTTCTATCTAAAATTTGGGAGGAGCAGAGTTTGCCTCATCGAAGTATTGTGAATAAACAAAATGTTGCAAACCAAGTGATTACTAGGGACGATGACAAGATTCTTAACAGCTCATCATGATAAATTTACATTTAAAAGTCTCATTTCATTCTGGTACCCATCTTTTATAATGCTACCTTGTGAGAAGATGGTGGCAGCATTATTATAGCAACATGAAATCCATTTCCTCTGAATCTCCTTAGCCCTTTACAAATAGTTAGCAGAGAATTATTCACAGGCACAGTGAAAATCTCACCTGCTTTGTGCTCTCCTTTTTGGGGTCCGAATCTAACTTTGTATTTATTATTTTAAAGGAAAGAAACTATAGAGAAAATTTGATCCATTTTTTAAGAAAATTCACACAGAATAATTCATGGAATAAATCATAAGTAGGTAAGGAGTTAAGCAAAATTTATTTGTGTGCATTTATGCACACATATTTATTGAAATTGTATAAAATTAAAGAATCAACTAGGTGTCTGTAATACATATGATACAGCTGCTATTCTGGCAGTATGTTTTTAATATGTACATATTTTTAAAAAAAATTTATTATTATATTGATTGTCAATATTCACCTTAGAATCACTTCCTTAATGCAGAGGCTTTAAGCCACAGTTAGAGCATCATTAAATGCCTTCCAGAAAATCCTTCATCTCTGAGTTGCTTGAGATAAGGATAACATTTTAGCCTATTCTGTACTTTAGATGAAATGCAATGATGTGGACCTATAGCATGCTAAAGTCTTTTGTCATTGAACAAATTCCATAGTAGGCAAGGTACACTCTAAGTCACAGAACATTAAAAAGATCATTCAAGCAAAAGAAAATAATGAACTGGGAGGCCATAAATCTCAAGCACCCTTGGTGACTGTTAAAAATCTGCCAAAATTCGCTGTCTAATGATGTGATTCCAATCAACCCAATTTATCAACCTTATGGGCTGATTAAAACTATATTACTCCATTAAGATTAACTCTTTACTTCTGGGAATTAAGGTTCTGTGAAATAAAACTCTAGATTAATCACCTGGAATCTAGTGACTACAAATTCTTAACAGAATTTGTGATTCTTAAAACTTTCACCTCATTTATGTGTGTATCTTGAAAATACCATGGTATATTTCTTTACAGTTTTTAAAAGCATGCATTTATCTTGAAATCAGCACCTATTTTCAGAAAGGGTTCAATTCAGCCCAGAAACAACCCATCCAACCCCTCTCACTGAGTCTGCAGTCTTAGTACTCCCTCAGGTATATAATCAGAAAGTGTCTGCTTACATATTGAAGAGGGAGGGGGTTCCATTAATCTCAGAAAAGCATTCTTTGTGTAGAAAAAAAAAAGGGGTCTCATTCCACACTTTTTCCACATAAAGATGTGACATTCAAGTCGAAGTGGATGGAATTCGTTTTTTTATGAATAGAGCCCTTGCTGACCAATTCTTTTCTGGGGAGGGTAATGGGCAAATGCTATCCAGATGCGTTCCTCTGGAATGGTTCCCAGTTTGGAGAAGTGAAAACTACTGTACTTGCAGTATAATAAAGGGCTTCAGGGAAACACAATATCTCCTCATGTAGTGCAGTGCCACCCCCTCTTGCCTGCCTGCTCTCTTCTAAAGCCAAGGCTGTCACAGAGATCTTGCATGTTACACTGATAACTCAGACTCATCTGGAAAAGCCGATTCCTCCCTTCACTCAGCAACAGCCGGAGAATAACGACTTCAAAATTGTGAGCAAGTCACGTGTCTTCTCAAACCTTAAACCAAATTATTTTAGCTGTAGATATCTCCGTGTTTGTCCTTTAATAGACAAAGGGAGAAATGCTTCCTCCTTGTTCTCAATCTGGTGGCACATCTCATAGATTCTATCCAAATTCTAGTCTTCTTTGGCCTTCCCTCTGCTGTGGAATCCCCTCTTCTGCTTGCCTATTGAATTAGCTGTGGTCCACAGGTCTAACTACACTTCATCTCCTTTTGGTCTCTCTCTCTCTCTCTCTCTCTTTCTATTTTTAAATCTATTTTTGATATGGCCATCATTTTACATCTATTATTTAGATATTAATGTTTGGGTTTGGTTTGGTTTGGTTTGGTTTGGTTTTGTAAATATAATATGTGCTTCAGGGAAAAACTACACACACACACACACACACACACACACACACACACACACACACATACATGTATGGATTTATAGTTACTTGTTATGACACAGATCTAATATAGCATAAGGAAGCACCATTAGTCCTAACAACAATCTCTAGACTCTCCTGATAGTAACTTGATGGGGCTAAGGGTGTTACACTGAGGATGGAGTCATACTTACGGTTAACATCTCTGATGTATAGCTTGTTGTTTAAGCATTCCATACAACAATTCTCAACTTCTGTTTTTAAGCAGGATATGGTTTGAGAGCTAGGAAATTTGATAAAGAAGCACATTTCTAACATAATACGCCTGTACATAGATAGTTCAAGACTTTGACAAACATATCATAGACAAGGTAACTTAAGCCTTTTCTCAAGGCTAAGAAACCTAGAAGTCTAGATCAGCATGTTTGAGTTCTGCTACATGCCTGCATATACTTTCTAAATATATTCTCTGCCTGCATATACTTTCTAAATATATTCTCTGCCTGCATATACTTTCTAAATATATTCTCTGCCTGCATATACTTTCTAAATATATTCCCCCAAGTCTTTCTCTAGACAGAAAGAAGATCTTTGAAGACTCATCCCATACCAGCCCTATCAAACTAGACTCAAAATTGATGAGATCTTATTTTTATCTCAGGACTCTTTAGAGACCTGTGCTCAGTGCAGTCACACTGAAGGACCCAGATTACATCAAAGGGGCATAATTTAGTCCACAACTTCTAGCAAGATTTTTGTATTTTATGACAAAAATAAATTAGGAGAATACATTGGAACCAATGATAAAGATTACATAATTTCATATATTTTGACAATTCCACAAATTATGTTTCTACCTTTAAAGTTTACCTCTAGTTCTGATCTTACATTCTGTATATCTTCTCATAAATGTTCCCTGATCACTTCAAGCTTACCCTACTCAGCACAACCTCCATTCGATCTGCATCAGCACACCATCTACTCTCCCCTATCCTGACCGAAAGATGTACTCACCTAAGTCAGAACCCTTGGGAGCTGGCACGAACACATTATCTCTCATGTCCATATCTGGAGAAGAATTAAGCATTGGTTTTACTTCCAAAGTGTCAAGTAATTTTTCCTCATGCTCTTTACTTAGATTCTTGATTTTACTTCTTCATATGCTTCTACTTAATGAATATATGAAATTGTGACTAATAAATTACTCTTAAGACAAATTATGGACATAGAAGAAAAATAGGGAGTGAAAGGTGGATAAGAAAGCATAATAACAGGGTAACTGTGATCAAAATATATTAAATACATTTATGAAAATATTTCTTTGTATAGTGAATATATGTTAATAAAAGAATCATTTAAAATGCTATACTACTGCTAAGCAATGTTAAGATAACTTATGAAGCCATGACAAATACTTTTTAAGTAGATAATCATTATTGTCTTATGGAAGATGTTTCATTTGCAATTTTCTGCATGCACATTTTATGTCTTTTATGATTTACATAGTACTTGTATGCTAAAGTCTATTATATATGATACTTTATAGTAAAAATAGTATTATTTAGTATATAGTGAATGGAATATCACTATTGTTTAGATAGAAAATTGAATACAATGTTATATAATATCAATAATATATAGCATTATATAAGAAAATATTTTACATTGTTAAACTACAGTAAACTATAATATAATTTGATAATATCCCTTATTTAAAGTACCCTGAAGCAACCAAGAATGTTTATTTACCCTTTATTTTATATATATATATATATATATATATATATATATATATATATATATATATTTGTGCATATTTTGTGCACATATGAGCCATTACATGCCCATGGAAATCAGAGGATAATTTTAAGAGTCAGTTCTTTCTTTCCCGCATGTGGATTTCTGTAATTGAGTTCAAGTTGTTATGTTTACTCACTGAGTAATCTTTTCATCCCTAGAATATTTCTTATACTTAACATTTCATGTAAGCATTGGAAAGTTATATCATTCACAATGGTTCCATGGAATTTGGATGGTCATTTAAATATGATTTCTGTGGCTCTATCTATCTATCTATCTATCTACCTATAATTTATCTATCATCTATCTATCTATGATATTAATTAAAATACTTTGTTAAAACTCACTATAAAAATATAAATTTCTATAAATTCTACTGAAGACAAGTTTTCAAAATTAGAAAACAAGAGATAGAACATTAATCAGTTTAACTATGCAGTGGGTTATGAATTAACAAATGATCAAAATAAAAGGAACACCTTTTCCAATTTCATATCCTATAGAGGGTTATTATCTAAAATATGTAAAAGAACTAATAAAAATCTGAAAATCAAGAAAACAAATAACTCAATTAATAAATCAGGAACAGAACTGAACAGAGAGTTCTGAAAAGTTGGAACACAAATATCTAAGAAACACTTAAAGAAATGTTCAACATCATTAGCCATCAGGGACATGCAGATCAAAATTACTTCACAACTTCATCTTAAATCAACTAGAATTGCCAAGATGAACAAAAACAAATGACAACCCATGCATGGGGAATGAAGTAGATTATTCATGGCAGTTGGAAGTACAACATTATACGCACAGTATGGAAATCAGTGTGTGAGTTCATTAGGAAGCTGAGAACAGATCTATCTCATAATCCAGATATACCACTTCTGGGCCTCTACCAAAAAGACTTACATCTTTCTACAGAGACACTTGCTCATTCATATTCATGGCAGCTTTATTCATAATAGTCAACAACTGGAAACAACCTAGAGATCCCTCACCAGAAAAATGGAAAATAAAAGTGTGGGGCATTTACACAATGGAGTGATATTCGGCAATTAAAAGCAAACAAAATTATGAAATTTGTAGGTGAATAAATGAAGATTCAAAAAAAATATCATTCCAAGTGAGACCAGATTTGTGTATTCTCTTGTGTATGAATGTAAGCAATAAAGCCTCTGAGAGGCATGCTATAGTCCACAAAATCACATTTGTTAGGTGTCATGTGCAGGATTGTTAGGAAGCAGAAAATTTTCCAAGGAAGAGGAAACAGAATATATAGCTAGAAAGAGAAAGAATGAAAACCAGATTGGGGAATTAAATGGGGAGGGTGAGGAGAGATGGGTGGAGTAGCTAACACTAAGGACCAGTTGAGGTATCATATGGAAGCTTTCTATAGTAGAAGTATCTTAAAATATGTACGTATATGAAGGAAATCTAAATACAGTCACCAAATAATGAGGGAGATAATGCTCCAACTAGACATCTTTTGCCACTAAGTCAGAAACAAGTTATGTCTAATATAGTTTTTGGCCAAAGGGGCTGCATGAAAATGCTCAAACACCTGACTACTAGTTGCCTGCCACAAACAGGTGGTAAGTCTGTATTGCTGAATGCACCACTTACATGTCTTACTGAACATAGAGAAGTTAAACTGGTACCCAACTCGAGCCTTCACCCTAAATTCATGGTACTCAAAATTTCTCTGCATGTTACCTGTTGATGAAAGGCAACCACCAAAACAGATACACATCTTGTGAAAACCTGCCTGAGTGTTATGCTGGTGCAATCATGGAAGCAATGTTGGGAGAGCAACCAACCACTCTCAGAATGGATTTAAGGCCCATACTATGAGATAAAGCCCATGGCAGACACTACTGGGTTGTCTAAGAACCTGAGATTAGGCAGGCTATAGGCCTAGGTGAAACCAAATACCATTGTTCTGCTGAAGGAACATAATAATAATGGCATTGCACTTGACACATAGATCAGCACACCTCTCAGGTATCATCCTCTTGCAGTAGATAGGAACTAACCCAGAGACCCACAATTGGACAAGGTGAAGAGATTGTGAGTCTTTGCATCAGTCCTAAATAGGATTGTCTTTCTCAAAGCCTTCCCCTCAGGGTTCTGGGAACTATGTAGAAGAGGTGATGAAAAGATTTTTAAAAGTCAGAGGAGATGTGCCAAAGAAGCTGTGTTTTGCAGATGTAAGAATGACACATGAATTCACAGAGACTGAGGCAGCATGTATAGGGCCTGCATATGTACAAGTGCAAGAAAGTCCCAACACCAAGAGAGAAGCAAATACAAACGCCCATCCCTAACTAAGAGCCTATCTCAATTGACAACCACTTGCAAAGGGAACATTAATTTTTTTTCTCAAATGAACTGTCACTCAGCATATTAACACACTTAAGTTAGAAGGCCAGCATTAAACAAACTCAATGACATTTTTGTAGACTTTTGTCTCACATGGTTTTGTTTAGGTATTTTTGTCTTTCTTGTCTTTCTCATATTTTTAAATTGTAGTTTCCAATTCTGTGTCTTTATGTGTTTTGTTTTGTCTATTTCTTGTGGGTTTTGGTTCTGTTTGCTTGCCTGTATATTTTATAAAAAAAGAAAGAAAAAGAAAAGGCATAAATTTGGGTGGGTTGAAGGTTGGGAAGAGCCCAAAGACACTGGGAAAGGGGATCTGTCATCAGAATATATCATATGAAAGTATTATTTTCAATAAAATAAATGTATGTATTTTAAAAAGAGACATCTGTAAGTTGTGTTTATACTTTAAACCTTTATGTTTTTGCCTTTAGAACATAAGTGGATCACTTTGAGATAAATCCTGCAGGGGATTGTTGAGGATTTATGTTATTTGTCACTAGAACAAAAATTCTCATAGCCTTAGATTATTTAATATGAAAAGTGAGAACACATCTCTGAACCCATGAAAAATTTTCACAATACAGGAGGAGACATTTTGTTGCAATATTTATTTGTAAATCTTAGCAGATTATACTTGAACATTAAAAAGTCTTCTCAAAGGCTATGCACCACTTCCACAGAAGAAGTGAACAGAAAAAATACTTTTGCAATCATAAATCAAGATATAAAATCAAATCACCAGGAAGGCTTGCCTATGGCAACTTGATAGTTCAAGGATAAATAAGTGGAAACAAACAGAATTTCATATAATTTTTATAAATCTAATATGAGTCTGGATTTTAAATGTTCGTTCATATAAAGTGTATAAGCTCAAAATTAACAAAAACATAAGAACAAAGTTTGCAAAAAGTATACTTGTGAGCTATGGGAATAAAAACATTAATACGGGATGAGGATGTACTCTTACATAGAAAAATAAGGTACTGTTGCAAGAAAGTACTAATGAATGAGAAATTCTATTAAATAGAAATACAATTAAAATCACATTATTAAAAATAAGTTGCAATTTTGGAAGTGGTAAATATTCTAAATAGGCTAGTAAATACGTACAAGTATCAAATAGCCTTAGGCTTTCTGTTCTGTGTCTTGATTTTTGTATTTCTGTGTGCTCACATGAAAAATAAATATAGTGTTCAGTGATTCAAAGGTATACTTGAGAAATTCCTACCAGAACTTGATATGGATTGAAGAGATGAAACAACACAAGATACAAGCTGTGGTTCTGAACTATGGCTCCTATAAACCACATGGGACATCATAAGCTCTTGGTTATACTTGTACTCGGGATTTTTTTTTTTTTTCAGTTTGACATTCACTCATAGCATGGTCATGGGTTCTGACTCTCCAATGGTCCATTAACAATCTAGGAGGTATTTCTACAAAGAAGAAAAGAACATAATGTATAGAGGAATGGAAGGATTTCTCCTAAATCCTCAAGTTCCAGTATATAAGTCCTATGAGCCTGTAAATGGCTCCACCTAGCACCCTTACTTGCCAGTCAGTTATCAGGGTATCAGTGTTCACAAGCTCCTGGTGCTGGAGCAGCCTTCACTAGGCTTTAGAATTAGTGTGGACAGTGATCTTCTCTGCATATAACTCAAACTGGCATTTTAAAAAGGTTATCAATACTTAATTTAAATCAGCACATTTCAAAGTGATGTGTGATTAGTCTAAAATCTACACTACCAGATATAAGTGGCAAAAATAGAATTTCCCTTTAGAAAGTATGTCCTAACATGCTCCAATAATGTATCCAACGGGAAACTTTCCCAACATTCAGATGAGATACCTCATTCCATGACATGATCATATCTGACAAAGACACCATAGACCTAATGCATACTACTTTCTGATTATAATGTCCACTTAGTATGATGCCATTTGTGCATTAGATATGAAGTATTCTGTAGGGTGCCAAGAAAGCAGACCCCATTTGCAATCTAATTTATATCAAACCATAAGAGAGCCGGGCGTGGTGGCACCCACCTTTAATCCCAGCACTCGGGAGGCAGAGGCAGGCAGATTTCTGAGTTCGAGGCCAGCCTGGTCTACAAAGTGAGTTCCAGGACAGCTAGGGATATACAGAGAAACCCTGTCTTGAAAAACAAAACAACAACAAAAAATCATTAAGAGAATTGACATAACAGCAAAATTCAGTAAAGAACGTACTGCTGCCTCTACAATACAAAAGAGATGTGAGTTACTGGATTTTAAAGATAGATACTGAAAATACTACAGGAAATATAAGCACATGAATTGTTTTGTTTAGTAGCAGGCCAGAAGATAGGCAACTAATGTACTAGGTTAAGCATGAGAGTATAACTGTGAGAATAAAACATGAAAGATGAATTCTTCCTGAGAGAGGGCAGCTATGTTAAGTTGAGAAACACCTACAGCCATGCTATAACACTAAGAGGCACTAAAAGCCATTTTCCCTGAGCTTAAGGGAAAACAGAGGAATCCCAAAGACAGGAGAAATGCAAAGGTATCAAATCTAAAGAGACTGATTAAAAGGAACTATTGAATACCACGGAGCTTTTCCATCCTCCTTGCAGCTATTATATGCCTATATGTAAGTTCTTGCAAAGCATGCACCTCTGATTACATACATTCCGAAGCATAGTCTATGCTTATTGGCATGTGGGAGGCAAATTTTAAACAGGGCATCAGAAGAGTTTCGTACCATTTTCTTCTATTTCTTGATCCATCAAAGGTTAATTTCAGGGAGAGTTACAATTATGTAATTTTCATTTGAACAATCTTAAATATCTTAGAGTTTTTACAGATATCTAGGGGTTATAATGAGTTCTAGGATTTGCACAGAGACTGGACTACATACACATAGGAGAAATACAGAAGCATGTATCAGATTTATGTACAGCTTTCTCTTCGGTGCAGTAAGTAATGAGTGAATATTAACTTGATCTCTTCAAAAACATGTATCCAGTCATGATTCTCGCAGTAGGTCTTTACACTAGTAATAAAATGGACCCAAGAGGCAATGAACTGAAGAAGATCCCTTTACCAATAGTTTTTTCTTCACATAAACTTATAATATACAATAGTGAAGATGTTTACGTATTTCGTAAGGGAAGTATCTTAAATATTTTATTTGCTCTCTATGATAAGCCATCGTGATCATTCTGTGAACATATTGACGAATGAGCTTAGGAAATGTTATATTCTCAAAGATAAACAGAATGAATGGATTGTCTGTAGCACTAAGCCATGTACATGGCAAGGAAACAATAGTAAAGATCTACAATGGGGTGAGAAGATGACATTCTTTGGCTCCATTTGCTCAGTTCCAAAACAATCAGCTTATGTCTCTTCATCATCTATCTTTCCAGTGCCATCGCAGATCGGAGACTGCCTTTTTCCTTTTCCCTGTTGTTGATATCTTAGTGATTTTGACAAGAAGCCAGTAAGACCCTCCAGGCTTAGAAGTTCACTGTGCATTTTTAAAAGAGGTCCTACTTGTCAAATAGTCATGAGGCACAGCATCTTCTTCAGTGCTTCCTCTACGTTCTCACTTTTATACAATATCTGAGCTTGCATTTAGAGAAACCGGCATTCTTCATTGTTCAGTGTGCATGATGAAAACAGCAATCAATGATTTCATGCTATCTTTTGGAACATAAGAGTACATTTGTTTTTTATCATAACTATTAGAACTAATGAGTTCGTAAGTATGAGTAATATTGATATCTCCATGCATACTCAAAGCCTGCCTTGACTTTTCATGTTAAAAATCCATCACTTGATATTCAGAGCAGTCCTAACTTAATTATCAACGTGTATATTTCTTTTAGGAAAAATTATATACTAATGATTTATTCAAATTTCAATGTCACCGTCCTAACGGGATATTCAGGACATTGCTCTGAGGACAGAGCTATGTTTTCTTTCTGGGATGTCTAAGAAATTTGTCCATTTCCAGGCCTTTTAAATCCTTGGCCTAATCACTAAAACTATTAATTACATGGAAAAAATCCCAGTACACCCATTGCTGCATCATCTCAGAATATAGGGGTGACTGAATTGAGGATGACACTGTAGATATTCAACTATGAAATATGGACAGAAGCTATTAACTTGCCTCATGTGACTAACATTAAATTCAAATTAATGGGTTAGATCATAATAGCCCGCTAATCCCTCACCGTCCTCCCCAAGCCTTCCATTTTGTTTAATTTATGAAATAACCATACCATGGCAAAGAATATACATTTCAAGCTAGAAGTAGGGATTTTACAATGTAGAATTATTATGAGGTATAAAAATAAGCATATTATTCTGACATTATTGGTCCTTGGAAGCATATGTGTAAAAACTTAGATCTCTTTTCTAGTCTCTTTATATGTTCTTCAAAGCAGATAATATGGCCAACTTCAACTTACAGGTGAGCTAGGGAGAGACAATTCTTCATCATCCAGCTCAGGTTTATGTCCATTACAGTAGGGAAATGGAGCTTCTTGACTGACAACCTGCTTCCCCTTTACCATTAATTACTTCTTTGTTGTGTAAATTTCTTTTTCAAAACTAATAAATAAAAGGAAATTCACTACTAAACACAGGAAGTCTAATAATACAGTGGTTTGTCATAGCTGTAGAAATATATAGTCAGTGAGTTCTATAAAATATGGGATATTTTTAAGAGAAATAATATTCAGGCTTTAACTTTTTCTTTCAATTTCTGGAAATTATGTAGATCAAGACATTTAAACCCCTATATAAGTAGAGCTTAATTTTTTTGAAGGCTAGTATATAAGCTTCAGCTTGAATTATCTCAAGATTTTAGAGAATGATACTTTGTTTTCTAGAATGTACTTTCAGTACGATGGCCTTTGAATAAAGTGGAGAAATTAAATGTTAATTTATGTGGTGGAATCATTTAGGTAGTCAACACTCATATTTCTGTGCAATTGATAGTGATTTGGAGAGGGAGAAATATACTTGTGAGTATTTAGCTCATACCAGTTATGTTCCATACACTTTAAAAAAGAATTTGTGGAATGAATTTGCATATTTTAACAATCTTATGCATTGTGCTACAGCAAATGTCCTTAAATTATAAAGTATTTTTTATTTATAGTTGAGAACCACACTGTCCTACAAGTTGTACATATTTCTAATAATATATTCTGCCTGTAAAATTGTATGTAAGGCAACCCTTCCCTTGCTTGTCAATGAATGTATTTAAGAATCACTGGTCAGAATCCACATCTGATTGATTCTTCCACTGTTGTGTGAAATAAAATTATAATTGAGAGTGTATTTTAAATCAAAATTTCATGGCTAATATTTGCAATGAGTTAGTCCACACAGGGATTTATTATGTAGGTTAATGAAAATATCATTTTTTTAAAAAATTAGAATAAATTATTATTTAAGATTCATGTATATGTACATTTGTCTGTGTGTATATATACATTGACCATATGGTTCCCCAAGTGCTGAATTTAAAGGTGGGTTGAACCAGTTGACGTAAGTGCTAATAACCAAAGTCAGGTCCTCTGCAAGAGCAACAAGTCCTCTTAAACACTGAGCCAACTCTCTAGGCTTAGAATTAATTTTTAATCTGTGATACACAATCAGTAATTATCAGCAAAATTTAAATGATCTTATTTTGTGTCTATGTTTATGGATGCTACTTAATTTTCTTTTTTTTTTTATTATTATTTTCTTTATTTACATTTCAAATGCTATCCCGAAAGTTTCCCATATCCCTCCCCCCACCTCTGTTCCCCTACCCACCCACTCCCACTACTTGGCCCAGGCCTTGCCTTGTGCTAGGTCATATAGAGTTTGGAAGACCAAGGAGCCTCTATTCCCACTGTTGGCCGATTAGGTCATCTTCTGCTACATATGCAGCTAGAAACACAAACCCAGGGGGTACTGGTTAGTTCCTGTTGTTGTTCCACCTACAGGGTTGCAGCCCCCTTCAGGTACTTGGGTACTTTCTCTAGTTCCTCCATTGGGGACCCTGTGTTCCAATGAATGGGAAAACTGTTAATTTTTCATTGACTGGTATTTACTGCTGTGTGAATCATATGGTTGCATATAGACGAGGCTATGTGTCTAAGTATTTTCTGCTTCATGATACTTTTCTCTTATTACATGCCATTAAAACTCAAGCAGCTGAGCTGAGCATATCTATGAGAGAGTTTTCTTGACTGGATCATTTAGGGTCAGACCACCCACCCTAAATCAGGGTCCTAGCCTTTGCTTTTTGCCTGCTTGTCCTCGCTCTCACTAACATGTCCATTCCACCACTGACATTAGAGACTTTTAGGGATTCTAAAATACACGGAGGACCAGTTTAGATGTCCAGCCTTGTGAACTGGATTCTGGTCAAGAACTGTTGAATGCTTGACCTTTCTGGTAGTAAATAGGCATTGTTGAACTAACTGAATCACAACCTGTAAGCCTCAGGGATAGCTTCACTGATTATAAAACCTAAATTGATGCTGTGTTTTTTTTTTGTTGTTGTTGTTTGTTGTTTGTTTGTTTTTTTGTCAGTTACACTCTATCCATTTTATGCCAGTCTTCTTATTTGCATGTTCTTTCCTCCTCTATTAGGATGGTAGAGACTTTATATACTTCTTTTTCTCTTAAAATTTTTACTTGGAAGTTTCATTTATTTCTCTACTATATCTTGTTTCCTGGTAGATTTGCAAGGACTTACAAATAATGTTCCAGTAGGACTATACACCTTCCTCATTTCTAAACTGGGGAAAAATATACTGTAAGGAACAAAGTTAAGCAGAGAAAGAATGGGGCCATTTGGCAATGCTTTAACAGGTTCTACTGCCAATAAAGTCTTTGTTTTCTCTTGGTGCAATACGGTACAAAAGTTTTATAGGTCTATAGGGTTGGTTGTTTTGGCTACGTCTCCTGTCCAGTTTGTCTTAAAACTAATGGTAAGGCATGGCTCAAATAGACTCTTAAGAAAAAAATTTATAAGAATTCACTCAAAACTTATGAAGGAGTTTGCTATCAGCATACACACAAAAAAAAATCCCTGTCCTGTATCATTTGCAGTTTGAAGATTGCACACCTGTGGCATGTTTTTATAGCATGTGTATATGTCTCTCTGTGTATGAGTGCTTGTCTGTGTGTGCATCTCTGTGTGAGCATGTTTATGTGTCTGTGTGTGTTTGTGTATGCATGTGTGTCTGTGTATTTATGTGTGTCTGTGTGTGTGTGTGTGTGTGTGTGTGTGTGTTCTGCTTGCTGCTCACAGAGCTCTATTGACTTGTAATTTGATGGGTTTTTTTTTTTTCAATTTTGGAAAATTGTGTCTATTGCCTGAAACAAACAAGCCGACAAGATCTGCTAGGTATGAATCATGTTTTGATGTTTGTTATGTCTTCCCAGTATATCCCCTTCACATTCGGTCTCCTAGAAAGCCTCGTGATTTTGTTGTTTATCTGTGGACTGTGATCATGGTGTACTGAATAAAATGTAAACAAGGTCATCAGGCCCACAGTGTGGGGGCAGTACAAGGGCCTCATTCCTTTCCTCTGCTGCCTAGGTCTGTTTCTTCAGTTGCTTTTAGGTTTCTCTAAAGAGGAGCGAAGTCTTGGACAGGCAAGTCTGAAAATTCGTTGGCATATTTAAAAAGGTGTTTTGTGGCCCGGTACAGTCGTAGCACATGCCCTTTCTCCTAACACTGTGAAGGCAAAGGCAAGCTGCCATTTTACATAAAAATTTCTTTCTCCCTTGATATGTGTTTATGTGTACTACGTACTCTGAGATTATAGAACTCCTTTAAGTAAACCTTCAGAACTGTGGCTCCCTCTTACAATTGGCTACCATGGTGTGGTTAAAGCCTCATGATTATCCTTATTTTTGCCTCCTGCAATTGATCAAAGATGAATGGCAAGCTGACTTGGTTTACCTCCTAAATAACTGGCTCCATAGCTGGCTTCCATCCTGGACAACTGGAATTTTTGTGCTCTCCTTTATTTCTAATTTTGGAGTTAGTAGATTTCTATGATATGCAAGTCCCTAAAGCACCTAAGAAGAATTGCTAATTTTCATTTTTTTTCAATTCACTTCTAAAGATGATCAGACAGATCATAGATTGCATTTCTGTTTGTGCTTCAAGTTGGATAACCTCAGTTCCTCTTTCCAATTTAAAGTACATATTTTAACATTTACTGACCTAAGAACACATACAATTAGTTTATACTGTATTTATACTGTATAGTATATTCTTATGAGAGTTTCTCATTTTATTTCTTTTTTTTTATAGATGAATTGGATAATTTATTCATTCTAAATCATATCAATTGATATATTGGCTGTTTCTCCTACATTTTTGTTATTCTGCATATTCTTTTACCAGCATTGTACAATGTGTGTATGTGTGTTCTAGGTATAGGATATAGATGTAAACGAGCCTATCCGTGTTACATTTTTACAAGCAGAATTGCATGGAATCAAGTTAAAAAATATTTAACCATTCCCAGCTTCTCTTACATTTATATGTACTACTATCACATAGAGAAACACTTTACCAACAAATATCTTTGTATGAACATTGGTGCATTCTTTCTCTCTTTGTTCCTTTGACCTTTGCAGTCCACTGCTGAACTGGCCAGAAAGTCCGTAACCAAAGACCTTTCTGTAAAGCTGAACTTCGGGATGGATAACATGGTAAATAATGGAGAGATGCTAATAAGGAAGGTAAGCGAAAGAAAATCAAGAAAGAAATTAGTATAACAACTTATATGACTGTCAACAATGTTTATGTTTCCATAGATGTATTTCCCTGACAAATTTAATAAGTGTTACTCTCATGCATAACTCATCAACTTCAATTTTTGCTGCCCATACACTCCTGGGTGCAGAGCCAATCACTGGGTCATGGTTAGTCAACTAAGAGTCATACCCTTAGAGAAAACCGGCTCTCCTCCAACCCTCTGGAAGCCATCAGCTGGTCATAGCTCATCAGAAGGATGAGTGACTGGGAACTGGGGAATGGTGGGTGGATCTGGGATGAGGTAGGGAAGAAGTTAGGAGTTAATATATCAAATTACAGCATACAAAATTATCAAAAAAATTAATAAAGGTATTTAAAAATGCTTTTGCTCTATCTTCCATTGTTTCTATAATTCTGTTTAACTCTACAACTTATAAACACAATAATAATAATATATTTATTTATTATTATGCAATATATTATGTAACTATAATATTATGTTAATAAATGTATGTAAATAATTTTGATGTTTATATGTATATGTATAAACATACATGCACATATAAAATTTCCTGATACTTAACATTTGGCTTAGACAATAAAAGTTGTCTTTCTTTAGTGCATCATCAATTGTTGTGCATTCCTTAGAATATTTAATATTCTACACATTTTGTTTTTAACTCCTGTGAAGTGAATTTTGACTATGTATTCCTTGTAGATTGTATTTCTCCTGGCTTGTACACCAGTCCCTTCTTACCCAATATTCTTTTCATGGGATGAACATGTAAGTTGTACTTTAGAAAATTATAGTTTACAGTTTTCTTCCCACTCAACCTGTTTGATAATTTTCAAACAAAATATCAAATAAAAAATACCACAAACAAATCCTTTCTGGTTTTTCTTATATCTCATCTTATTGATATAAATTGAGATTATGTTATAAGATATATACAAGTTTTACTTGCATCATTGGTGGATTACGTTTCTATTTCTCTCTTATTTAAGGTATCTGTTGAGCTTTAGCCTTTGTATAATTTCAATCTATATTAATAACCAGCATTGGTTTTATTCTAGTGTCCTCCCTTAACATTTCTTTTCCCTTTTATGTGCTGTAATTTTCACACAATTTTATGTTAAATATAATATGTGACAGTCTTTTCCATTTTATGGATAAACTTAAAAGCTTTAGTATTATTTAAATTGCTGTTATATTTTCAAAATTTCTCTTCATCATTTTATTAAGTTTTTCTACTTGTATTTGATGGTTTTCCTCTTTTGTTCTATTTTAACTTAGACATATTAGTTTTATGTATATATAGCTTAATTATAAAATGCATAGAAAAATATATAACTGTGCAGTCATGCATAATATTCACACAGGTCCTGAATATATACCTATACACTGTTTGTCTTCTATTTTCTCAAATTTTTTAATTCATAATTTTTATTGCATATGACAAAAATATGATATATATAATTAAATACATTTACATGCATTGTACTAATTGTTGCATTCTTTATTAAACAAATAGTATTAAAGGGTTTTAGGTGGCGACCATATTTGTTGGCTTGATTTCCATTGGACAATAATTCCGAGAGCAACTTGCTCTTTTAAATGAATGATTCGGTAGCTTTTAAGTATAATTGAAGAAAAGTGACATTATTGCTACTCTGTGATGCTATCCTATTTATGTTTCCAAAAATTAAACTATGTCCACTAGCAATTGCTCTCAATTCATTGGCCCTCCAACCTCTGAAAATACTAATCTACTTCCGGTCTCTATGACTTTCTAGCACAATATAGAATACAAGTTGTGGGGAGGGGAATGGCCTTTTACTATTCTAAACTCGGGAAGAAATTTTCCTTTCCATACTTGAATTCATTAGCTGTGGTTTTATGTGTATGCCCTTGATCAAACTGAAGTTGTCTTTTAAGATTTTGTGTGCTTTTCATCATGAAAGTGAATGAGATTGTGTGAAAAAAGATCAGCACTTGAGTTTTCATTTTCATTCTCTCCATGGGACACTTTCCATTAATTCATCTGTGCTGTTAAACTTTGCATCAATCCCACTTGTTAATATGAATAATAATTGTTTTGGACATTGCTGCAGTGTTGTTTTTTTTTTTTTTTTTCTATTTGAGTGACTGTTGATCTATTGTCTTGCTCTCTTGGTCTGTCTTTCCTGTGAAGGGGGACATTTGGCCTGCAGTCATGAATCTCCACTATGACCCTCTTTTATGACTACGTTAACTTCAGTAGTTATAAGACTGTTTACGTTTTACTTATTGTCTTCCTCAGCCCTTAGTCAGTTTCTGTCTTTTTCCACATCATCTAGGTTTTGAACTTAGTACACTATTACTTACAGTATCTTTATTCCTTTTCATTTCTATAAAATCAAAGTCATTGACCTCCTTTAATTCATCACTCTATTGATCTAAGTTCTCTTTCGTTTCTTCACTAATAGCTAAAAGTCTTGCCAATGACATTTGCCAGTTCAGTGTCAAGTTTTAGTAGTGTTGAATCTATTGGTTTTCTAGTTTGTATTAAATTTCTAAATTAAATTCTACCATTTCCTCTGCTCACTTTGGATTTAGTTTAGTTTTACATTTCTAGTTATTTAAAGTGAGCAGTCATTGTGGTCTATTCTTGGGTTGATCTTTTTTCCCCCTTCTTTAATATGGACATTTGCTACTAAAATAATTCCCCCGTGTATGTGTGGCCCGGATCTAAGAAGTCTTTCAAGGGGGGGTCTTGTGTTAAAGGTGTGGCTTCAGTTTGTGGAGATACTGGAAGGGTGTAGAGCCTTCTTGGAGAGAGAAGGGACTCTGGGGACATTGCTTTGAACAGGAAACCTGGAAGCCTTAGCCTTTGTGTATCTCAGGGCCTCCCAGCACCCTGTGAGTCAAAGCTTGTCCTAGTGCTCCAGTCACTGTCCTTTTTTCCCACATTCTCCAAAGCCACAGGCCCTCTACAAAACAAAAATGCCCATTTCCTATGCAGTGCTCACTGTGCATCACTGTTTTACAAGGAAATGTCAGGGTAATTTTGCTTTTCTATTGATTGAATTTGAAGTGTGCCTTTCTTTCTTCTGTGAGCACTTCGCTATTTAGATTTCTTTTGAATTTTCAGGAATGTAGACTTTTCTATAATTTCTCGTATTAACATACAACTGGATTTCATTGTAATTTGAGAGATTGCTTGACGTGATCTTGCGTTTTTAGATAAAACAAGAGTAGCTACAAACTATGAAAACTAGATGGAAAGATTTTTCTTTGGTAACAAAAATGTTAGTGTGAGGCAATCTGTTCAAAATGTTGGAGGTAAATATTGCTTGACAGGTAATTCGTCCCAAATCTGATGGTTTATTTTATTGATTTGATTGACGCTGAGAGTGAGGTGCTAAAACTTTCTATTAAAATGTATTCTGGTTTATTTATTTATTTATTTTCTTTATTTACATTTCAAATGCTATCCCGAAGGTTTCCTATACCCCTCCCCCCACCTCTGCTCCCCTACCCACCCACTCCCACTACTTGGCCCAGGCCTTGCCTTGTGCTGCGTCATATAAAGTTTGCAAGACCAAGGGGCCTCTCTTCCCAATGATGGCCAATTAGGCCATCTTCTGCTACTTATGCAGCTAGAGACACAAACTCAGG
>NC_034611.1:17038571-17055855 GCF_900095145.1 Mus pahari | reverse complement strand
TGGGTATATGCCCAGAAGAGGTATTGTTGGGTCCTCCGGTAGTACTATGTCCAATTTTCTGAGGAACCACCAGACTGATTTCCAGAGTGGTTGTACAATGACCTTTGGCGAGATAAAGCCTGGATAGCAAGGCCTTGGTGCTGGCGAGGAGCTACAAGGTTTCTACCTGTTCCCTAAAGCACCCAGGCCTGCATCATGGACTTTCAGCACTGTCCTAGAGGCAAAACTGGGAGTGGGAGCCTCCTCCTCTGAGAGCAACAGGACTGAGCGCCTGCAGCAGCTGTCAGACTAACTTGGCCCTGAGCGCTGAAAAGGGGACCAAAGAAGCCCCCTGCCCAGCCTGCACTGGAGAAGGTAAAGGTGGAGTTGAAGAAGTTTGTGAAAATTGGCTGCCCTGGCTAAAAGTGACCAAGCAGCGGGACACAGAGATGGGCCAGCAGGGAGCACTCTTCTAAATCGCCTACCCTGAGATTACAGAGGATATCATGCCACTCCACCGCTTCATGTCTGCCTATGATCTGATCGGAGGATCCAGACCCTGGACCTCCACTGACAGTGCCTGTTCGTAGCTGCTGAGTACTGTGAGACCTTTGCGTACAAGGTGCCGAGCTGAGGAATTGACAAGGCTGAGGGCAAGTTTTGGACCCACTGGAATCGAGAGACCGAACAGGTTTTTCTTCAGTTCCACTTAAGATGAGGAAGCCCCCCTCCCCCTCCCAGCCTCTCAGCAGGAGCCCCAGGCATCAAGAGGCCCCACCACCACTCATGAATGGACTGTTTCTTTGCCCATCACTCCCTGATGCCTCGCCCCCACCTCCACCTGCTGGCCTGCCTCTCCCTCCTATGCCTTCCACTGGGCCTGCTCCCTCTGGGCCTCCTAGATCTCCCCAGGTGCCCCCACCAGCTTCTGAGGTACAAAGCCCAGCCCCAGTAGTACACCCACCAACATCTGGGGTCCATCCCCGAGCCCCTGTTGTGGACCCACCAGCCCCTAGAGTCCACTCTCCAGCTCCAGATGTGCATCCCCAGTCCCAGGGGTCCACCACCAGCCCCAGAGGTCCACCCTCCTCCATCAGCTGGAGTTCATCCTCAGGCTCCGGTGGTGTACCCACCTGCTCCTGCATTTCACCCTTAAGCCCCTGGCATAAACTCCTGAGCCCCTGGGATCCACCCTCAGGCACCAGGGGTGCACCCCTAAAATCCTGGGGTGCACCCCTGCTCCTAAGCCCTCCATGCTAAGGCCTCTACTTCTCTCAGATGACTCTAGGAACATCCCTCCCCCTCCCCCGGGCAACTGAGCAGTCCCTCCACCAGCCTCAATGATCTGTATGGTCTTTTCCCATGGCCAGTCCTTGGAAGGTTTTCTATTTTTTCCTGTCCTGAGCCTATTAAACAGCCTCCCCCATGAAAATAAATAAGTAAGTAAGTAAGTAAATAAATAAATAAATAAAGAGTGGAACTAATATAGAATTTGATAGACTGAGTATATTACCTTCTCTCTTAGCTATGGATGATTATACTTCAGTCAACTGAAGGCATGGATAGAACTACACGTTTAATTTTTCACTGTATATGGGTATTTCCATAATCCTTGGTTTGATAATTTGTCTATGTTGGCCAAGTATCTGAATGTCTTATACTGTTCAAATGTAAAATCTCTAAAAGCATTGTCAAGTGGCAAAATTATTGTCTTCTACATTTGACAGTTTACATTTACACTTTTGAACTATTTAGCAGTGGGTACATTTTTTTAAAGCCAATATTTAAATTCTAGCAGGATTTAATGACATTTTGGTTAAATATATCCAGGTCAACTCAGAAACAAAGAGGTAAGAAATCCTCAACACCAGCAGACTCCATCTCCTCCAGGAAGTCCCCTGTTAGCCATAGCTTTAACGCCATCTCCTCCAGGAAGTCCCCTGTTAGCCATAGCTTTAACACATGGGCTTGGGAACACTCAAGAATCAAAGAACACATCCTATTTCTAGATATTGTTTTTGCCAAGGTATAACCTTTCTAACACTGGCTTCTGGGAACTTAGACCTTCATCTTTTAGGTTTCTGGATAAGCTTGAATGTGCTGTAGATACAAATGTCAAATACCCTTAAAGAGAAAGAGAAAATGAAAAGATTGGATATATTTTTTAAAAGCAAATCATTCACCAACAACCACTTAATATCAGAACTGAATCAAATCAGTATAATACACAGGGGTACTAACCTGCAATATTCATTATGTCAGTATTCCACCATCTAAATGGATAATTCCTACCCTGGTTGATCTACCTCAAAGTAACATGGGTAAAAGCTTTCTGTAAGTGGAGCCAATCGAAACGATTATCTTCGATACTCCTAATTTTAAAGTTAAAAAGAGTGCTTAGATAAAAATGACCCCAAATGCTTGAAAGAGCATATAGTCTTTGTAAGAGCATCGTTTTAAAGCAGAAAAAATGCCTGTTCCAATCCTTTGAAAATGTGTGTGAAGCAGCCAGAGAGCTGTTTCTTTGCCTTTGCCAACATATTTTCCCCAAAATGAGGTGTCCGCATGTTCAGCCAATCAAATAAACTGTCTGGCTGAACATCCCAAGGTGCTTTAAAATTCAGTAAATAGTACTAATCACTTCCATTTCAGTATTGATATTAAAGGCCCTATTCATGCCAGAAAAAAAGTGGAATGCAGCTGTTCTTTGCTTTCCTTTCGAATTTGTATGTGGGAGCTTGCTTGCATAATGAGAAATATGCCGGTATTTTGTGTTCATCTGTATTGAAGAGGTTTAGCGCGGGCCTGCACAAAGACACCGTGGTGAGATGGGAACTTGAAAGAGTGCATTGCTTTTGGCTCTGGAGTGGGGCTGCATGGAGAAGGGGAGGGGATATCGGGCTTCTGGGCTTCTTTCTTCTTCTCTTGTGAGAACATCAAATGCATTTGAACATTCCATGAGCACACACTTGTTTGCTGCTGTTAAAGCATCTTTGCCAACATCTCAAAACTATGCTGGACTTAGTCCTGAGCTTTAGGGGTCTGGTGCATACACGAATTTCTAGAGCAGTTGAACACATTTTGAAGGAGAATTCAAAATTGTGTTCTTATTAATTCAGTGATGCAGCACTAAACAAGTGCCTATTTTCATGAGATTTTACTTTTAGGAAATGCATTTAATCTTTTGAAAAAAAAAACATGTCAAGATTTTTGTTCTGCACATGTTTCTCTTCATTGATTTGAGTAGTTCTTTATGGATTGTATTAGACACTCCAGTTCTATGTGTAGCACTCATTTAATTTGGTGCATACATATACTTGTCCTTTTGGGTTTTCATTAAAAACAGCATGTGTAAGGTGTAAGAGCCAGGTTATATCTGCTGTGAGACAATGCCCTCTAAAGAGAAAACCTAGAAAAGGAAATGTGGAAGGTAGGAGAGATTTGAAAGGGTACTAGGGGAACTGAGAGGTGAGTACAATTGAGACACATTGTATGAAATTCTGATGATTAAATAAATGTTTACATGCAAAAGGAAAGTAGTGTTTTCTACCTTTTTGGTTGATGCCAGCACATTTCATTTTTTTGTTTGTTTGTTTGTTTCTTGTGTTTTGATTCCTAGTCCTGGGAATGTTTTCATTGTATGTTTACTCTAGGTAGTTTAACTGTCTGAATATGAGGACATCCTCTTTCATGTAAAAACTTTGATGCACAATTTCATGAAACTTTCTGTATTTCCATAAACCTTAGTTATTCTATGAATTTGGCAGCAATAGATAGATAGATAGATAGATAGATAGATAGATAGATAGATAGATAGATAGATAGATAGATGATAGATAGATAGACAGTGTTATTGTTAGTATGGAAGTGACTCTATACAAATGTATGTGGATACACAATTTATTTGTGTGCACACAATTTGTGCGTAAAGTTCAGACTTGCAGGGGCCTGGTGAGAGTTTTGATGCACCTGAGTTCTGAAGTTCATAAGAGAAGAGTATTGGTTTTGTTCATGACCCTACCTGGTTTCACTTTCTTTCATCACCAAGCTCTCTGAAGATACAACCCTTATTGAGCAGAACCATCTATGTCCTGGACTCTTTTCCACTTTCCCTCAAGCCTGTGCACTGGAAAATGGGAGCCTTCTAATCTTGGCCTATGGGCATGATGCCTTGCAAAAGGTTAAATTCCCCAAGATTAAGTGGCTAGTTCCAGGTGGCATGAGCCCCCAAACAGATCTCAAATATTGGGGATAGAGAGTACAGCCTCACCAGCAACTGTTCATAGTTTCTATGTAGTCCTTGCCATGTGCAGCCTGGTGAATTCCTCATGCCATGCTTCTCAACCTCTCCTGAGTACATGGCAGAGACCTTGAAGAGGAGAGTATTCAAGGAAGCTCTGGATAATGCTTTATTGCTAACTGAAAATCTCCTGTCTTAAAATGTCAACTCTTTAGAGCGATTTGGCTTAAGTAGTAATAATTAGCTCAGCCTCTAATTTATGGCCACATTAACATAGTTGACTATATACATAATATGGGGTATGTAGATTTACATGTATAGTTGTAAAGAGAGAAAATGGCTACAGGGTAACCAGATGCATAGTGCAAGAACATTTAAACACATGGAAAGAATAAAGTGACACATCATCATTAATGACTTTCATATATATATATATATATATATATATATATATATATATATATATACATATGAATGACACTATGTCAAAGGCCAGTTTCAACAGGCAAAGGCATAGAGTCAGTGATTGATCACTCAGCAGACTTTTCTCTGAGGGACTAAAGCTTGATTCACTAGTGTCGGCACTCTACTCATGAGAGACTCTGAACACTTTGAACTCTTTGGAGGCTGTTAAGAAGGAAAAAAGAAGAAAGGAGAGAAAGAATCATACACACACACACACACACACACACACACACACACACACACACACACACACACATACGCACACACGTGCACACACACAGAATGAATCAGGACAAACTCCGACAACTTCATACATACATACATACATATGCTCATACGTATATACATACATACATGTTCACAGGTTGGGTAAATGGAGAAAAATTCTATTTAACTTTATATACATATATACATACATACACATATACGTTCATACATACATACATACACACATATTTGGAGAATAGGGCTCCAACAACTTTATTTTTTTCTCCCATACTTTATATATCCTAGTGAATTATTTCATGTAACACAAAAAAAACATAATGTGTTAAAATTCTATCTTTCTTCTAGTGAATGAATGATTACAATGAATATATGTAAGAAAAAACATGTTCCCTAATACCCTGACATGAATAAACATTTTACACATTACAAGTGAAAAAATTATTCCTAAAAACCCACATACATCCGTAACTAGGTAACTTAGTTATAGATTTAAAATGTGTAAGCAAGCAAGGTAGTTTTCTCAGCCAGTTCCTCTTCACTGGCAGGCTGCAGTTTGCAGTTACCAAGAAAGGGTCAGTTATTTCATCTTAAAATGTAATCTTATAAAATTTTAAATGAATCACAAATGTAAACTTTTATATAAGAATTAGTCATTTCTACTCTAAGTCTCCAGGGTAACCATCTACCCATTAACATATTTTTATTAAATTGTAACAGGAAGCTGAGGGCAAAAATGGGTATACGGAATGAGACATCTCCTTGATCATCAGCCCAGCTTTAGCAAGAGAGGCATGTCAGCTAGTGCTGCTCAAGCTGCCATTGTTCCTGTTCCCTGACCTAAAAATATCCCTGGCATGACTCTTAAGAGTATATTTTTCTGAACTTTAAATTTTTCTCTAAGACTTTCCACATCAGAGTCACTGACACAAACACCTTAACCTAATTTCCCTAACAGTCTACATCTTCAAATTCTTTCTAAGAGTGGTGGTCCCTGCTAACAATGTACATCTCTAAGATCTTTCCAAGACTGGTGATCAAATCTATTATCTGCTACAGCATCAATGCTTGAAAAAGATCAAGCACTATTATTGTGAATGCCAATGTTGCTGCCCAATGAAGGGCTGGAAGACCACTTAGAGATTTTATACAACGCATAGATTAGGAAGGATGTTAAGACTACAAGGGCAGCAAGCAGAACCATGCTCCATAACAGCAGGGAGCCCACAGGACACAGTTCTAAGAGCTGTGCCTCTTGGATGCATACTCATTATGGTTATGTTGACTAGTGGGCCACAAAGCTGTGAGTTCTAAAGCTATTCTGCTGTTCCTCTGGCATGATCCTCAACAATATACATATACACATATACATACACATACATATACATATATGTGCATGTATATTTTTAATCTATTACTATATATAATTTTTCATACCATTAAGCTCTTCCTATGTATAGATGTATAGTGTGGTGATTCTGAGTCTGTAGGAATCCTGTTTCCCAACAAATGTAATAATTATTTTAGGTTTCATCCTAGGAATATTCAACTGGAAAAATTAAAAAGGATTAATTTTCTTGATAAATGAGCATATTGCAGACTTGGCATGAGGTCTCACACTGAGAGAAGCTGTTCCCCATGCAGAAATATGAAAGGTGGCAGCTTTCACTCCCTGCACGCTTTGAACAAGGCTTTGAAAAATACACTTGACATATATAACTTGCATAGGTATTGACATTAAAATATCTAGTTCAGCAATTAGAACTATTGGCTTCCTGTAAGTGGAGCTTTGGTTTGGTGTTTCATGTTTCTCTGAACATCATAAGTCTCTTTGCCCACCAGTCTTTGACCTGCAGAATGACGGACATCCTAAGAACTGCAGAGGAAAAGTGGGACACACTGAGAGAATTGTAATCTTCCAAACGTCTCTCTTTGTTAAGGGACTATAAATGTTTGAGAAAAAGCAAATGTTTTAGAGGGCCTTTGTCAGAGCTTCTGGGTATGTTCTTCATGTTTTAGCTCTAAAGGTAAGGGGAAAAATCAATGACATAAAAATAACCTGAAAAGTGTTAAAGTGTTCAAGAGAAAATTGACTTACATTTAGCATTTTTCAACTTCTCTGAGAAAGAAACTCATCTCTACATGTTTTGAGGAAATTCTCTCTCTCTCTCTCTCTCTCTCTCTCTCTCTGTTTGTGTGTGTGTGTGTACGTGTGTCTGTGTGTATGTGAATAAATGAGGCAGAGATGTTAATTTAACAAATGTTTTTGATCACAGTCTTCACACACTAAAACTAAGTTTTTCACTGTGCTTGCATCCTGACAAATAATTTTGATCCTCAAACTCATACCTCTATAGATTCACAGAAATTGTTGTGAATAATTTAGCATATTTGACCTGTTGGGGTCATATAGAGAGCTCTCTGGATATTTGGAAATAATGGAACATTATTATTTCCTCAAAATTAAGAGTCAAATTTCAGTGATTAAATATTGAACAGGATTTGCTGGCTTTAAATGTAGCTTGCTAAATATCACACAGGTTAAAGCTATGACTTACGGTTCTTCTTGGAAGGAAAGTCACCCTTTAATGAGCAGAATCCTCTTTGCACAGTGTTGAATTCAGAGAGGTACCATACTGGGCAAAGATAAAGCAGACAATTTGTGAAAATTTTCTTTTATGGAGTCACAGAAGATAGATATGTCTCTAAAAATCAAATAAAGCTGTATGTAGCTTTAATAACACGGGGAAGAAAATACATAAGAAGATCTAAAGCAGGGACAAGAGAGAGAGAAATGAGCGAGAGGTGGAAGGATGAGGGATGTAGGTGTCCATTCTACAGGCAGCAGTTGAGCGTTCATCCTAGGTTAGCCATTGCGCTGGGAAACGACGTATGCTTTAGGTAAAACTTGCCTCCCGCCTTGAAAATGTTAATAGTTGGCCAAGGAACAACATGTGAGCAGGCTGTTCATCCGAAGAGATCAAATGCTTCAGCAAGGTTTTGAAATACTCTGGAAACACAGAGAAATAACAAGTAATCAGTATTTGTCCCCCAGCTCAGAGTAATGCTAGAGAAGAGGATTCTGGGAAAGGCCCATTTACTCCTTTCTATTTTCATTCTTCTTTTTTTTTCCCTTTTAACTATTAATTTAGGAAGTAAAGAAAAAGAATCTGATAGATGAAATCATTTGCATTCTGAGTGGTAGACTAATCACATCAGTATATTAATAAGAAAATTCCCATTATATCTGATTCCTCTGAATAGGAGATACTTTTATTTACTAAGTTTTCCTTGAGTAATCCTAGAAAAAGAATTGACATATCCTTCAGTGATAAAATACAATATTTTTGTAAGTAGAAATATGCCTGTTGTTTTAGGCAGGAAGGACTTCTTTCATTTCCTTTGTGTCAAGTGGCATCCAAAGCACTGAATACATGATGACCCACTTAAAAGTTATAACAAAGGCATCTAAACATCACACTTTGACAAAGGCCTCCTCTGTTACCCCATGCAGGAAGACATAGAAGACATCTCCTTTGCTGTATGTCTGGACGTATGATTGCAAAGACTGGAAGCATAGGTTCTAAATGAGTAGAGATGACAAGCCAGTCAGCAGTGTCCATGCTTGGGGGTATCAGGTATTAACTGCTCCCACAGAGCTCAACTAGAATCTCTAGTTCTAAGGTGCTTTGGTTTCGTGAAACTTTCTCATCCATAGATCAATCACATGTTCTCATTTTAAACTGTCTTAGCTCTGGAAATAAGCTGGGTGCAAACCTTGGAAAACAGCATTTGGAAGCCAGGTGTTCCGTTTTCCTCCCTCGTTGTCATCATCTATGTTGAGCCAATACACCCACAGTAGCAATGCCACACACTTCTATAGCATGAATCAAGCACTATCTTGTGCTGTTATTGATGAGGTAAAATATGATCACCTAACTCAAGATGATGTATTCTCCATTTTATGATAAAAAGACACTTTATATTGATGGGGAAAGAATATCTTTAAAAATTTGGTGAAGAGCTTTTTTGTTATTTTTTAAATTAACATCTACTGTTGCAAGTTTTCTTATGTCATTATCATACACACATAGCTGTAGTTGATCTTCTCCTACCTGCTCTCCTTCATGTCCCTGAGGCCTGTCCCTCACCTCATTATCATAAATGCATAGCTCTAGTTGATCTGACTCCTACCTGCTCTCCTTCATGTCCCTGAGGCCTGTCCATACTTCTACTTTTCCAAGCCCTCCATTCATTTTCCACTTTCATATCACATGAATATCACATAATATCAGTTATATTCCAGACTCTCATCCCTTTAAGCTTCTTCTCTTCCCTCATGCATCCCTTCTAGTTTTCTGGCTTCTACCCAAAGTACGTCACACATAAATGTACATATACAAAAAGTAAAAGGTAAAATCCACATATGAGGGAAAATATGTAGGATGTGGTTTTCTGAACCTATGTTAATATTCATAGAATATTTTCTAATTCCAACCATTCTCTGTTATATTTTATAATTTTGCATGTCTTTATGGACAAATGATATTCAATTGTATATATACACCACATAATTTTTAGTCATTCATCTGTTGATGGACATCAAGGCTGATTCTTTTTTCCCTATTGTAAATAGAATGGCTATATGTGTTTAAATATATCTGCTATAGGATACCAAAATACCAGGTAGGTGTAGCTGGCTATAATGATATATTTATTTTTAATTTTTTGAAAACCTTCATACTGGTTTCCATAATGGCAATAGTAGTTGATAGTATCACCAACAAAACTACTAATAATTAGAAAAATAATGACCTGTCTATTTTCCAATAAAATTCAATATAATATTTTAGCATTTGTCCATAATATACCCTAAACCAGTTTTATTATAGTTTTCAGAATATAACTTCTTACACTTGCCGTTACCTTTTTTCTATTATTTGTGATTCTTCAGTATGAAAATGATTTATTCCCTCTACAACTATCAAAATATATGTCCAATACATATTATTGGAACACGTGGATCCTTTGTAGAGTCTGTTGATCACTGTCATTATCATTTTTTGCCCACATTCCTTCAAATTTGGCCAAAAGGATCTCCAGTAACTATCTTCTATGCTTTTCTGACATAGCACATTTGTTCTTCCCATTGTCTAGCTGATTTCATTTAATATTTTCTCTGGCCAAGACCAGGATCACCTATTTCTCTAAGAAAATATAGCCTCTCACATGTGGTGTGTTTTACAGTTCTTTCCTAAGAAAACATTCATTGTACTTTTAGAATGATTCTCACATGGTTGCTGTTGAATCTCTTAGTTGATATTTTACACAGGATTGAAAAAATATTACTTTTTATTTATGTATACAAATGCTTGCTGAATGTATATGTGTGCTTCATGCCATGGACACCTGATGAGGCTACTGGGTCAGGAGTTACTGACCATTAGAACCATCAAGGTGAGTACTAGTTACAAACCCAGGACAAGAGACGTACCTACAATGGGGCTAAGTAAGGATTCCCTGTCAATAATCAATTGATGGGAAAGGAGTAGTGGAGTCACATGAATCCCTGAGGAAGTATTAACTACTGATGGACTCAGAAGAGGAGCCAGTCATTGTCTTCATATGTACACACACTTCAGAGACTTCCATATGGCAGTGGATAGTTTCAAACCCATATTTACACAGAAGACCATGGTTAAACCCCATAATTCTCCAAGTAAAACTAAGGACATATAAAGTGAGAAGGGGAGTTGTTGATCTGAGGTCAGGGTAATAGCAATCAGGACACATTAGTTGCTGGATGACACCACTCATGAACACATTCATGAATGAAGAACAGAAAGTTACTTTTAAAAATAACTTGAAACTTCAACCCGTTTTCTGCAGTCTAAAATAAACTAGGGTTCTTGGTTTGGTAACGTATGATTAGAATTCCCTATAGCCATCTGGCTCTTTTGAAAAATTGTTTATTTTTTAGGGTGGAGTGTTTTTTAATGATTTCCCTTGATAATTTTTATTATTTTTTATTTGTTCTATCCATATGACGTTATTTATTTTACTAAATATTATTTTTCTTTCTTTGTTTTTTTTTCTTTTGTTGGATATTTTATTTATTTACATTTTAAATGCTAACCTCTTTCTTGGTTTCCACTTCGGAAACACCCTATCCCATCCCGACTCCCCCTGCTTCTATGAGGGTGCTCCCCCACACATGTGTCCACTCCTGTCTCCCTGTCCTCGCATTCCCCTACGCTGGGGCATCAATGATTCATAGGACCAAGGACCTCTGTTCCCATTGATGCCCGACAAATACATCCTCTGCTACATATGCAGCTGGAGCCACTGGTGGTGGTTTAGTCCCTGGAAGCTCTGGGGAGGATCTAGTTGGTTGATATTGTTCTTCTTATGGGGTCGCAAACCCCTTAAGCTCCTTCGGTCCTTTCTCTAGCTCCTCCATTCGGTACCCTGTGTTCAGTCCAATGGTTGGCTGCAGGCATTCACCTCTGTATTTGTCAGGCTCTGGCAGAGCCTCTCAGGAGACAGCTATATCAGGCTCCTGTCAGCAAGCTCTTCTTGGCATCCACAACAGTGTCTGTGTTTGGTGACTGTATATGAGATGGATTCCCAGATGGAGCAGTCTCTGGATGGCCTTTTTTTTTCAGTCTTTACACCGTGCTTTGTCTCCATATTTTCTCCCATATTTTGATCCCCCTTCTAAGAAGGACGGAAACACTTCGGTTTTCCTTGTTCTTGTGCTTCATATGGTCTATGAATTGTATCTTGGGAATTGAAAGCTTTTGAGCTAATATACACTTATCAGTGAGTGAATACCAGTGTGTTCTTTTGTGACTGAGTTACCTCACTTAGAATATTTTATAGTTCCATCCACTTGCCTAAGAATTTCATGAAGACATTGTTTTTAATAGCTGAGTAGTACTCCACTGTGTAAATGTACCACAACTTCTGTACCCATTCCTCTGTTGAAGAGCATCTAGGTTCTTTGCAGCTTCTGGTTATTTTAAATAAGTCTGCTATAAACACAGTGGAACATATATCTTTGTTATATGTTGGAGCATCTTTTGGGTATATGCCCAGGAGTGCTATATCTGGGTCCTCAAATAGTACTGTGTCCACTTTTCTGAGGAACCGCCAGACTGTTTTCCAGAATGGTTGTACTAGCTTACAATCCCACCAACAATGGAGGAGTGTTCCTCTTTCTCCATATCCTCACCAGCATCTGCTGTCACTTGAGTTTTTTATCTTAGCCATTCTGACTGGTGTGAGATGGAATCTCAAAGTTGTTTTGATTGGCATTTCCCTGATGACTAAGGATGTTGAACATTTCTTTAGGTACTTCTCAGCCATTTGGTATTCCTTAGTCGAAAATTCTCTGTTTAGCTATGTTCCCCATTTTTGGATAGGGTTATTTGATTCTCTGGAGTCTACCTTCTTAAGTTCTTTGTCTGTATTGGATATTAGCCCTCTATCAGATGTAAGATTGGTAAAGATCTTTCCCAATCTTCTGGTTGCCACTTTGTCTTATTGACAGTGTCCTTTGCCTAACAGAAACTTTGCAATTTTATGAGGTTCCATTTGTCTATTTTTGATCTTAGCACATAAGCCATTGGTGTTCTGTTCAGGAAAATTTCCCATGCCTATGTGTTCAAGGATCTTCCCCACTTTCTCTTCTGTTAGTTACAGTGTATCTGGTTTTATGTGAAGGTCCTTGATCCTTTCTGCATTCATGATTTTCTTTTGTATGGTTCCATATAATGTGTGTGTGTGTGTGTGTGTGTGTGTGTGTGTGTGCGCGTGCATGTGTGTCTGTGTGTGTGTGTGTGTCTGTGCCTGTGTGTCTGTGTATGTTGTATATACTGCACTAAATTACATTTTAGGTGTGTCTTTGGTTATTTTTTGTTTTCACAAGGAAATAATATTATGACTTATCTGTTATTTGGATTAACTTTACTTAACCAATATGTTTCACTATTCAGTTTTGAAAAAAAATTACTCAAAGATCTGTTTGTATGTTTACTGGTCTGTAAAATTAAAGTTACTAAATGTTTGTAGTGGCTTTTTATGCATGAACCTTAGATAATATACACATGTATTACCAAATCTCTCTCTGAGGCATATCACTCTATGGATCCTAGTGACGACTATGTTCAGTTTCTGTGTCTTAACGTACTTGAATTCCTTGTCCAGAACATATTTAATGGTGAGAGAAATATAAGTGACTAATCCAACTTCAAAACTATCCTACTTAAAACAAGTGAGAACTCTTCTATTTTTTAATACTGTCAGTGGAAGCAATTTGTCCTTTCAATTTCTCTAGGCATTGTTTGTTTATTGATGGCTAGAGTTACATCTATCCCCTAATGATCTGTGTGTTCTTTCTCTTCTGTCTATTAAACAACCTGCAACTATCAGCTGGAGATTGAGTGGACAAACAAACGTGCAATCACGGTTTTTTCCTTATACTGTCACTTCACCTATGTTACCAAAATGCAGAAACAGCTGATCAATGGGGCCTTAACTGAAGCTCAGATCACAAAGGGACAATAGCATGGGTTTTCAAAAGGTGACTTTAGTGATAATAACAAGTTTATCTCAAAGCTTTTAGTATTTTAATGGCTGACTCATCCCCCCTATGCCCCCTGACATTGGGAGGGAGAGAGAAAGAGCTGATCTTTGCACATACAATAGCTAGAAGAGTATTAAGTGTTCAATAAATCTCATGGGTACCCTTAATAAACTGCAAATAATATTCTAGAACATGGATTCTAGAACAGTAGCAACATTACTTATGTAGTTCTAACTAAATAATTTTATGGTGGGAGGTCACCACAATGTCAGAACCACTGCTCTAAACATTGTTCTAAAGGAAGCCAGAGAAAGAAAGTAAGCTCGCCTCCAACCATATTCCATTAGCAAGCAAACTACAGTTCAGGCCCTAGTGAGTTGGAGTGCTGCAGAAATGGACACTTTTCTCTGACTTGCCATAATTTCCATATTATTTCCTGTGACATTAATTTTCATTTCTATTACTTTACTGATCTGTTTTCACCTCTTACATAGCTTGAAAATAAAAGAAACTATGTTCATAAATGGAAAATTAAATGCATGAGTAAATAATATTTTTTGCTTTTTAGGTTCTTAAAACTATTACCTGGCATTAGACTTCTCTGAAGGGAATGACTCTGATATAATTTTGTAAGGGTTAACGCCTATGAAATCAAGTGGGATTTTTATTGCTTGGTATTCATAGCTGTGTTCCATTCTAGTGTGGAATTAGTGACCTCGGGAGAGACTAAAACAAGTTCATTTTGAGCTTGCTTTTATTTTCTATTGATTTTCCACTTATCTGTGATTTGTGCTGCCATTACTATAGTTACATAAAAGTAGAATTAAAATGCTTATTGGTTTTAATGTCTCCAAATACCTTGGTTAATGCAGTCTAGAAAAAATAGAATGATTTTATTCTTGGTAAATAATATTTCCAAAAGTAATGTTTGTTAAGTTCTATATTTACTTTCATGTTTTAATAAAGAATATGCTAAATTTCCTTATAATAAATGTGAAAGTGTTTTATTGTTATATATTCTTTTCACCACAAATAGACTTTTATGACTATACATTTTTTTCAGTAATTATCAACATTTCTTTTGAGACATATGTTTTTATATCTGCATCAACATTTATTAGTAAGAGTGATCACTGGTAATATTTGCTAATTGGAATTATTATTTTTATGAATGTGCTTCAGTGGGCAAAATAAGGCATTAATTTTGTAAGTAATTATAAGAATAAATAGTTCAAATGGAAAACTCATTTTGACAAAAATACATGTTTCCTTTTAAGTTTACATAAGTGAGCCCAATAGAAAATAGAAAGAATACATTTAATGTACAGAGACAAAAGGCAAAATCATCCCTAGATTTGTCCAATATAGTTAATTTCAGTAAAACATTACACATTTTGTTATATTTAGTTATCATTCATAGGGGTGTCATATGAAATTTTCAGCATTTCAAGCAGTTAAAAAAACCATAAGCCTCTATGTATATTTATGTGCTTGCATGTGAGCATTGTGGCAAGACTTGGAGATGACAATTTAATTGAATACCTGTTGCTCAATTGAACTTCATGTCTTTCTACCATTGTTATTTGTAAGTATACCAACTGAGATCAAACTATTCCTAGAGAACAACTGAATTAGGCCCTCTGTTTTTACCGCCTCAAGGGTCAAAGATGTGAATGTTGAGGTTGAGAAGGTCTAGATATGATCCCCTTCTAGAGTAAAAGAGGTGTCAGCTGAGAGCTATTTTCTAGGACACTAGATTAAACTCCTTTGCCTCAATGACAATGGTGTGTCAAGGAGGCTGTACAAATTTTCTTTAGAAAGCTGTCATATTGGCCATGTTACCCCAAGACATCTTAGGAGGGCGTTTGCTGTAGGACATAGGAGCCAGGAGGTTTTCGGGGCAGATGTCAGTGTGAGAATTAACCCTGGTGTTAAGAAGGAATGGTTTTATAAACCAGAGATGGACAGATGATTCTGGAGAGAAAAGAGTTACAGTCTCGTGCTGATTAAACAATGCCATCAAAAAAAAAAAATCATCTAATGAAAGCACTGAGCACAATTCTTTGACATGGACTCTCAGTGTCAGGCTACGTGCATGGAACACAGAGATCTTTGGGGGGGGAGGTGGGAATTAAATCTGTAATTATTTTATTATTTATTTATATTATTAAAATTTGATTCCAGCTGGTCAATGGTAACACACATCTTTAATCGCAGTATTCTGGAGGCAGAGGCATGCAGATGTCTGTCTGTGTTCAAGGCCAGCCTGGTCCAGAGAGAGAGAGAGAGAGAGAGAGAGAGAGAGAGAGAGAGAGAGAGAGGATAGCCATGGCCACCCACAGAAAAGATTTCTGCAAACAAATGAATAAACAAACAAAAAGACAAAAACAAAACCAACAACACAAAGGTTTTTTTCATACAATATCACAGCCTCTCCCAGCTTCTCCATGATCCTTGAGGACTTCCGCATCTATCCAAATTCACCTACCCTACTCTGTCTCATTATAGTACAAACACCCATCTATAGTTATTAATAATAAGAAATTATATATATATATATATATATATATATATATATATATATACATACATATTTCTTAGAAGTAATGAAGGTTAAATCACATCACTAATTCTGACTTGAACATCTTATCACTGAGGAAATTGATACTGTCTCTAGTTGTGTTACTGTCACTCAAAAATGGCAGTCACCATCAGAGAAGATATTAAACTAGAAGCACATGGAAAGATCATTACACGCCCGAGAAACATTGCAGGATAAGTGGGAGCTTTTCTTTTTTTTTTTTTTTTTCAGTTCATTTTATTTTGTTTTATTTTATTTTACTTTTCTCTGACTCCAAGATTATGTTGGGTTCCCTTCTTTCTTTTGTACACTGATGAAAATTCTCCTTCAAAAAATATTTAAGTGATCTAGGCAAAAAATATTCCCTAACCAGTCTTTGTATATAAACAACCTCAATTATTAACAGATATATTCATGACAGAGATGGGTACACCTTGAAAATTGCTCAAATGAATGTTGATATTATTAATCTATTTGTAAATTTAAGATTAAGTTTATAGCATTAAAAATATAAAGACTTGAATCAGAAATTTATGTGCCTAAACCTATATTAAAACTTGAGAATGTAAATAAGGATACAAAAGAGAAAAAAATACAATCATATTGATTTTTTAGGACAACCATTTAAAGGTACAAAAAGAGCTATGCTGTGGTGTTGGGAAGAGAACTCTGTGAATGGAATTCTCCAAAGCTTCTTCCAAGAGCTGAAAATTTCTCCTCACACACTTTGAATTATTTCCTGGTTTATAAAAGCTGGCTTGTCCTGACAGAGTTCCTTATGGTCCCATGTGTCCAGGATAAGTTATAAAAACCCACATATGTGTATCAGTGCAGCTTTCCTTGCCTTGCTTGGATGCTATAGAAAATTCAATCATAGATGTCTGATCCTTAGGCATTCTGATTGGTGTGAGATGGAATCTCAAGGTTGTTTTGATTTGGATTTCCCTGATGATTAAGGATGTTTTTTTCAGGTGTTTCTCAGTCATTCGGTATTCCTCAGTTGAGAATTCTTTGTTTAGCTCTGTACCCCATTTTTTAATGGGGTTATTTGATTTTCTGGAATCCAGCTTCTTGAGCTCTTTGTATATATTGGATATTAGTCCTCTATCAGATTTAGGATTAGTAAAAATCCTTTCCCAATCTGTTGGTGAGCTTTTTGTCTTGTTGACAGTGTCTTTTGCCTTACAGAAGCTTTGCAATTTTATGA
>NC_034611.1:17033536-17038560 GCF_900095145.1 Mus pahari | reverse complement strand
CCACACAAAGATCCAACAAAGAAAGAAAACTTCAGACCAATTTCCCTTATGAATATTGATGCAAAAATACTCAATAAAATCCTCGCAAACCGAATCCAGGAACACATCAAAGTGGGAGCTTTTCAATGAAGAAAGAAATCAGTATATAATCTGAAAAAGAATACTTTTCAAAATTTGAAAGTAGAAATCATGTACCACAACACTTTGCGACTTAATTTCAGGCAATATAGAAACTAGGCAATTGGGGGATGCAGGGAGACACACTACAGTGAGTTTTAGATTCTAAACTGAGAATTAGAAAATTAATTTCAAACACAAGAACCATTGGATTATTAATAACAGCATAATGTTATCAATTTTCTTGTTTTGTAATCATTGGTTGCTTTTAGGTAAGAAAAAACATGTTCCAGGAATGGGTTTTGTTTTCTTTCGTTTTGCTGTTTTGTTCTGATGTGTTTTGTTTAGTTCAGTGACAGAGTGATTTCTTGGAAAATTATATAAGGGAGTACATAAAGAATTTTTTGTTGGCCATGTAGTCCAAGTGTATCGGTTTGTGTAATGGTACTTAGAAGTATTGTTTTTTTCTTTTTCTTTTTCTTTTTCTTTTTTTGTTTGGGGCTATGTTTCTATAAGCATTCATGTTCAATATTTTTTATGTGTAAACCTTAAATTTCAATTCTTTAGAATAAATTTGTTCAGTCATATGGTACTTTCTAGATTAGATTTATAGAAAACAACTGGCTCTTTTTCCAAATATGTACAGTATCCTTTATTTCCTATAAGACTTCAATTAATAAGCAGTTAAAAAAATCTTTGCCATCATTATGTTTTGTGGTGACTTTTAAATTTCTATTATGTAAACAGGCATGGATTATATTATGGTCTCTCATGTTATGATATCTTCACATGTTTCTTTGATGTTTATGATATTGTGTCCTTCATAGTTATATTTGAATATGCACCTCTGGGAGCCATTTAAACTCTGTACTAGTCCATCCTGACACAAGTGCTTTACAAACATATTGTCCCTGTTTCTAGCTGGTGTTTTTCATTTTACATTCTCCTATGCTTTCAAGAAATATGATTTATAAAATATCCTTTTAACAATCACATTGTTAATTTTTTATTGCTGAGCTAAGGTTATTCTGGTTGTGTTGGTTTTTGTTTTATTGGGTATTTTTTCCTTGGGTTTTTAAATTAATTAATTAATTTATTTATTTATTTTTGCTTATTCTCATATCATGAACTGTTTAAGTTTATAAAAAATCTTTTATACTTCTCACATTTTACAAGTAAGTCTTGGATACATTTTGAGCTGAGTTTTATTAAAAATGTGATGTGAAGTTAGGGACTTTTGTTTTTTGCCATCCCTTTGCTTAAGTTAGCATTATTTGTTATAGGGCTCCTTCTTTCTCTTCTAAAGATTTTCTCATTTGTGGGGGACCCGTTCTAGACTTGATCCAGTTCCATTGGCATATGTGCTGTCTTGAGCCAATACCATACTGTCTTAATTGCTGTGCAGTCAGGCTTAATTTTGTTTTGTTGCAAGGCCATGATTTCTATTATAAATAAGTTTCTATATAAATTTAAAACTAAAATTATATATATATATATATCTTGTAAAATACTAGGATTTTTAGACACTGAATTAAACATCTGCCACACACATATCTTTAAGGAGAAATTTGATTAATATTGTTCCCAAGGAATGACTATAAAGTGAAGTCTGGCCATATGTACTTACTTGTTTTCTGACATTGCTCAATTCAGTTTTCTGCTGCCATCGTTTGTAAGTTTAATGAGAAACGATCCAATCAGTTGGCGATAAGAAATCCTTCTCCCAGCTTTTCTCATCTATGATCATTCAATACTTTTTTCTTTTCAGTATAGTCTTTAATTGTTATTGTATATTAAGTAGCATGTTCCAAATTTTAGAAGAGAAGTTTTAAACATTAACTATGTTTTTTTTTAAACACTGAAAAATAAACCCTCTGATTTGGAGAAGTTTCCTGTGGAGCGCCCATAGCCGGCTTCACATAGCCGTTACAAGATGGCGCTGACATCCGTTGCCGGGAGTGATACTATGTTGCGCATGCATAAGCCAGGCCACACCCTAAGGGCCGGAGTGCTCGCCTCTGACATCACATCGCATGATTCGACCTGTGCCAATCCATGAGCTCTACTCCGAGGCGGAGTAGAGCTCCTATATAAGGGAGGCGGTTTTGTTGCTCAGGGTCTCCGTTTTTGGAAGCTTGTGCTCTCCCTCTCAAGAGTATAAAAGCTTTGCTACAGAAGGATCCTGTTTGTGTGCCGCGTCGTTCTTGCTGGCGAGACCATTGGCGCGGGACAGTTTCCGACTCTTAAAATCACAAAAAGGGGGACTTTTTCTTCTGTGTCAACTGGTATGCTAACGAATCCGTGTTCCCTCATCCCTCCCATCTGCTGATTGCCTTGGGGACCCTTTCAACACAGAGCTAGTCTGTATAACTGAAAGAAATCTCATTAGGTCATGATGTATGATTGTTTGTCTACACTACTAAACTGGATTTGCTGATTCTGTATTGTGGAGTTGTGATTAATTTGGTGGCAGCTATTTGTAGTTTTTATCTTTGTCTTCTTTTTGTCTAATTATAATATTGATTCCATGAAGTTTACCAGCACTATTATTTCTATACATTAATATAAGAGGTTTGTAAAATTGATGTTAATTTTTCAAATGCCTGGAAAAAATCTGTAGGAATATCATTTACGACTGAAGATTTCTAAGAGCTCGATTTTAAATATAAATTCAATTTTGAAATAACAAGCTATTCAGGTTACCTATTTCATCTTGGCTGAATTTCTATGCACTGTTCTTTTTAGGAACTTGGTCCATTTATTCAAAATTGTTGCACTTATTATTATACAGAATTTCATCATATCTAGTGATCGTTTCTTCAATAGCTGAATAATCCATAGTATATCCTCTGTTCTTTCTTCAAACTGGAACTTCATACCTTCTGTCTTAATGTCTCATCAGTCTTGCTAGAGGCTTTTCAATTTTATTGGCCTTTCTGAAGAAACAGCTTTTTGTTTCATTACAATTTTCATTGTTTTAAATGTCATTGATTTTTTTTTTCTTTTTACCACATTTTCTTCTTTCTGCTCACTCAGCCTGGTTAGCTCTACTTACTCTAGTGTATTGATGTAGGAACTGAAAGTTTTGTTTTGAGGTCTCTCTTCTGTATAGCTTAGCACTTTAAAGCTGTTTCCTGCTATCCTGCTGGGTGTATATGACATAGTTTAGCATATTTCCATTTTTAAGTTTTTAAATTTGCTTTTAGTAAATACTGAGCTATTTTTTCTTTGACTGCATATTGTTTAGCTGACTTCTGCTTAGTTTCCCATTGTTTCATGATTATTTGGGAGGTTTATTCACAGATCAAGAACACAGTATGGTGGACAGCATCTTCTTCCCCTTGCAGCCGTCCTTCTCATTTTACTACTGAGGCAGGAGGAGCCTCTGCTTATCTCTAGACACTAACTGTGGTTTTGAAGTACACTTGATTGCTAGGCAAGGACTAGATGTTCAGTTGTCTTTTTGTGCACGTTGACAGAATGTTGAGGAAGGAAGGGTGAGCCCTTTGTGGTCTGTCCAGACAGATGATTTAGCACTGACTTCTAGAGGAGTCCATCAGCTGCTTCCTTCTGTCCTGGTTCTAGGCTGGAAGACTTCCTTCCAAATTCCAGATCAATTTTCCTGAACCCTGACAATGATGTGTCTGCTGGTTAAGGATTAGGTAGACAGAGAGGACATTGTCTTGGGTTTTGACAGATAGTTGTATGGCTGTGGCTAAAACCAAGAATTTCTGGTTTTAGGCTACATGTTAGTGAATCTCATGGCTTCTGGACAATGGCTTTTCTTGGAACTATTTTTCACTGGTAATGTACATAGCTCAGAGATATACATAGAAGGGACTAGTAAAACACAGAGATAGGCATAGGTTTTACTGGCTTAGGGTTTCCCAAGTCTTGAGGCCCTTAGGCAGCCACTACTCGTTCCCCAACTTCCGTAGGAAGTTTAGAAATTCCTTGTGTTTGTAGAGGTTTCCACCGAGGCTTCAAAATTAAATCAAACAATGATTTTCAGCTCCATTTTTGGTGGAACTGAGAGTCTCTGTAATTAATTTTGAACATGTTTACACTCGATTAAAAGGGAATCCGTTCTATAATTTCAGATAGCAGAGAATGTATGAATAGGAACAAGGGATTAGAAACAGAACACAATACTACACTTGGACAGGAAAAGAAAAGCAAGAGAGTTTAAAAGAGAGAAAAGGGGGCAGAGAAGGTTAACCTCTCTGGTCCTATTTGCTTATCCTCTGCAGATGCCAAATAAGGACCTAACTTCAAGACTGGCATTCACTCAGCTCCTGGGGGAGAAAATGTGAGATGTTAAAATGCCTTTCTCAATGTGAATGTTTACATCAAACTCAGGGCTTTCACGTGCTAGAAAAGCAGTCTGTCATTGATTGTTACAACACTGTAAATGGTTTCTTATGCCTCATGCTTGGGCCATCACGTTGTACCCGTGTGAACAGATAAGAGTATCTTGACATTGTGATTTATTGCTAATGTCACTTTGAGCTGAGAAGGGCAGTGCTGTAATCGGACTGGTTGAGGTGGCATAGTTCTGCAGATCTGTATGTGTCCCCCTGATAAAAACACTGGATCCCAAAGCGTCTGTGGTTGGCTGCAGGTGCTGTTCTATGTTGCTTCAGGAAGATTTTCAAGTATCCCTCATCCCTTCCTGGGAGATATACCTGAAACTTGATACCTGCTTCCGTGAACTCTGTCCTACAATGCCTTCGGTGTTTTGAGTCTGAACCATTTCACTGTCATCAAGTAGGAAAAGAATGAGTTTTCCTGAGTTCACCAAGTCTTTGGACCAGTCACTCACTGATCAGAGGTAAACTGGCCTTCAAAACCTTTATCACAGAGGGAAAAGGCAACAGATATACGCCTTTCTTTCTTTTTTTTTTTTT
>NC_034611.1:16959379-17033456 GCF_900095145.1 Mus pahari | reverse complement strand
TGCTGGGATTAAAGGCGTGCACCACCACGCCCGGCGATATACGCCTTTCTTGGAAGTATTGAGGAAACTATTTCGATCTTAGTCCCCGAAGTTCTCTTTTTAATTATTATTATTATTTTCCTTATTTACATTTCAAATGCTATCCTGAAAGTTCCCTATTACTCACCCCCCCCCACCCATGCTCCCCTACCCACCCACTCCCACTTCTTGGCCCTGGCCTTCCCCTGTGCTGAGTCATAAAAAGTTTGCAAGACCAAGGGGCCTCTCTTCCCACTGATTTTCTCTGTGTAGCCCTGGCTGTCCTGGAACTTACTCTGTAGACCAGGCTGGCCCCGAACTCACAAATCTGTCTGCCTCTGCCTACCAAATGCTGGGATTAAAGGCGTGTGCCACCATGCCCGACTGTCCCCAAAGTTCTTGTTTTTGCTTATGGAACTAGAAACCAGCTCATCTGAGAGGGGCAGGAATAGAAGGAGAAACCAAAGCTTGGAAGATCGACAGGGAAAGGCCACAGTCGCTGAGGGACAACTTGCAGAAAGAACTCTTGGCAGTATAGAACACCCAGCTGAAGGCAGGTACTTCTGTCCATTTGGTCATATGATAGATCCCCACCCACCCTAGTAGAAGACTAAGCCAATGGTTTGACTTTAGACATATTCAAGGCCAAAGTACCTTTCAGAGATGAGTGGAAGACAAGTATAGTGAAAAAGAAAACTTTAATGGAACCCTATTGAGCTTTATTCCAACTCACTGCCTACTTAATCCCCACAACTGACATTAGTTTAATCTCTTGACATTGTAGGGTAGCATTTCTGTCCTTTCTATAAACATGGAAACCGTGGCAGTGGAAGTCACTTGTGACAGGTTTGGAGCTATCTTACACTAAATCTACAGTGTACAGGTTCTGCACACACTACCCAAATTATTTCTGTGCATTTTCTTATCTCTTACTTAGAGTGAAGTTATAGAGCCATTCATTCTTTCAAAATAGTTATAAGCTGATTTTGTAAATAATATATAGTCTTTCTAGCTATATAGAATGTACTTAATCTAGTAGATATAGAAGTGCGCCTTTATTTTAGAACAAACTAAGAGCTTAGATAGTATATTTCATGTATATACAAATACAGTATATGACCAAACACACACCTAAGTCATTCAGGGATCAATAAAGATTTGTTGATTTAAGGAGAATATATATTAGGGATCAGAAAGCTAGTTCATGGAGGTTCATTACTTTAGGATTTTTTAAATCAAATTAATACTTTAAATATTTTTATTTGACTGTATTATATCTGCTCACAATGGTTTCTTGGAACAATCTTTATTTTCCTACTTTGTCTGTTAGTTGATGATGTATGTGGCTCTAACAGAAGAGCTTTAAGGCATTATTGAAAGGCGTACACCAGTGCACTGAGTTCTAGGTTGGAAATAAAGACTGATGGTAGAACCTGTGTACTATATGGGATTTATATGTTGCTGGTTTATATGAGCTATTTTAAAGCCAAAACACTCCATTTCCCGCATTCAGCTCTTAATAATTTTCTTAAAATTGAGACCTAGTCCCATAGAACAGGAACTATGCTTTTCTCTGAATGAAAATAAAAATTAAGCTCTATGACCCTAAAATCAAAAAAAAATTTAAAAACAAGGATGCAAAAACCAATCAAAGATCTTTTCTTCTTAGGAAAATTGTCCTAGTCAGGGTAAATGAATAAGTTCTACGTTTGCATGTTCCATGTTTGCTTCCCCCCACCACCTGATGTATTATCTCACTAACTGTGCTTCTCTTTGTTCCTCTGTATCTATTTTCATTTCAGGAAACAGCAGCCCCTTTAGCTTAACCTACAGTCATTGTGTTGATAAGCCTAAGTAAATCATGGTTAGTATAACAAACCTGTATTATTGTGGTTATTTATAAAGATTCAAAATGTATTCAGGTTAAGAATGAATATAGTTCCTCCAACCATCACATTATCAATAAACACACAACATTGAAAATTGTTATATTCCATTTATATTTTCACCCCAGTAATCAAATGAAGACATTTTTAATAATCTGTTTTACAGAGCTGGCTGATTGATTATTGCAAATATAATTTCCCATTCTACTTGTGATCTATTTTCATATTACTCAGAACATTTGAATGCTGGGCAAGTGCACAATAGTCAGGGCGCAGGTATCATTATTTTACAAAGGAAGAAGACAGGCTCCCCATTTTTATCATTCTCCATAGAGGTCATATTTGGGTTCTTATGTCATCTACCTCATGTGATAAATGCCACCATGCATTTCCACATTGTTTTCTTTTTAGCTATTTTTACTAGTAAGAAGATGAACTCAGAAGTCTGTCTTCTACTTTTAGGGCTATGACTACAAAACATCAAAAATCTGTTGGCTTAGACCAAGAAAATAACTTTCCTCACAATTCTGGAAACTTGAAATCTGTGATACAGCTGCCCTCAGTTGTTTCCTTTAGAGGAGGGAGTGAGGAACCTTTTCCAGACTTTTCTCCTCTGCTTAGAGACAGCCCATTGCTTAATGATTTAGACCCTCCCTCTACATGTGTCTGTTCAAATTTTCTCCTTTTTAAGGATATTGCTTACATTAGTTTATGCCTACATTAATGACCTTCTTTTCACTTGACTCCATCTGTAAAGGCCCTTTTTCCAAAGAAAGATGCACCCTAAGGGCCTGGGTTTAGGACTTCTACACTGTAATTACTATATTATAATTTTCCTGCCAAGGGGGCAAGGTACAGCATAATGCATAATGGTTGTTTATTCTACTTTGTCTTGTCTCTTTATAACTAAATTTTAGCTCCTTCATGACAGAATTGCCCTAAGGATTTCGACATGGCATCTACAATCAATGTAATTCAAATGCATATGAAGTATTCATGTAGTACTAGAGACAAACTAGGTTTTTAAATCAAATGATAGTTTGATTTTAAACTAGGTTTTTAAATACAAAAAAAAAAAAAAAACATGTCTGTAAATCTTGCCTGTGACTTCAGAAACAAAAAAGAATCATTATGAATAGATACAGTGGCAATACAAATATGAGAACACATGACACATTTTGAGCTTACTAGGGTATCCAGCAAGACCTCACAGAGTTGAGAGCATGTTGAGTCAATTGAGGTGAGCACAATGATCAATGATGAGACTAGCTTTGGGGTGACCTAAGGAACATTTCCCTACCAACCTCATAGTTAATGCACCTTGTCTTAGAGACATTCTGTTAGCTTGGCTGCTAGCAGCCTCCAAGTAGGCTGCTCCCTAGAAAACCTCATATGCACTCCTCATGTGTAAAAAGGTGTTTCTGGAAGCTGTGGAGATGCACAGGTGGCCAGAGACTCCTTTGATGAAGAGAGAAATTTGTGCATGGACTTAGCTTTGTCTGAGTTCTGTGATACTCTCATGGAGTCTCCTAGACAGATTCCTGAACTAACTCTTAGAATTATACAAATGGAACCTTATTTTTCTCTTAAAAATGCCAGTTCTCTTCTCTTGTTTCATGTGATGATTAGTTAAGCTTTACTGTTGGAAGAAAAGCATTTATTTACTGGATCAGCTGGCACGGATGTGGCTTGCAAATGCTATTGTACTTGGGTACCACTGTCAGTTTTGCTGAAGGGATAATTTACTCTCATATGGTGAAATTATGAGCTTTTTACATATACTTAAATTTCTGTGACATAATCTGCTTAAATTTAGACAAGATGTTTTAGAGCACAGGGGATGTTAGCAGCTTGGCTGTATGACGCAATAGTCTTCCTTTGTCAAACATAGTTGGTTTCATTTATGACTCAATGTGAAAAGACACGGTCCTAAAGAAAGTTTCCACATTTTCACACTGCTCATAAATATTTGAACTTGATTTTACTTAGCAGCCAAATGAACAACCCACGAGAGGACTTGATTTTAAACCATTAATTGCCACTGAGTTTTAAATCCATCATAGGAGCAGACAGAAACAGTATTATCATGAATCATAAGGAATCGTTGCAAAATGCATCCATGTTGTCACTGAACTAGTTAAGGTCAGTGAGGCAGCACTAAATTGTTGTGACATTTTCCCAGCCCCACTATTACCTGTCAAATTGGAAAAAAAAAAATATCAAGGCATCAGACAAGCTTGAGTATTGATGTGCTCACTCTTGTTGTTAATTGAAGTAAATGGATAAGCTCCTCTATCCGCAACAACAAATACATCTGTTCACTGTTGTTGTTTTGTTTTAAATCTCCTTAACCTTGTGCTTCTTATCAGTCTCTGGGATGTGAAAAATGCTCTTTTCTCTATTCACGTATGATGATGTCTCTTGCGTTTGTTCTACACTTCAAAAATATGCTGACAATGAGCAACGTGGAATACTGTGTGAACTTATTTCATGTTTGGCTCACAATGGATTGAGTTATATAAAGTAGGACATGAACAAATTACAAAAGCCAGAACCAGCAGAGTCACTAATAGTCTTATATAACTGCAAACACTCTACATCTGCTTTAATCCATCATCCTCTTGCCTCTCACAAAAGAAAAATAGCCTCTCTCTCTCTCTCTCTCTCTCTCTCTCTCTCTCTCTCTCTCTCTCTCTCTCTCTCANCTCTCTCTCTCTCTCTCTCTCTCTCTCTCTCTCTCTCTCTCTCTCTCTCAATCTTGCCTTCTCTTTCTGATTTTTAAGGACAAAAAAGTTTTCCAAATTATAAACTGAAAAGAGGACATTTAATGAGAATGTGGCTTAAAATGAAAACAGGAAATCTCTGCTTTCATTTGAGTGACTCTATTAACTCCTAAAGGGCACTGCAAACAGTGATAGAGCAGGGTAATGCCAAATCATTTGCTTGAGAATGGTGTTTATTGCAATATTTCATTGGCATGAAAATAAAGAATTTATCCCCAATGTTATGCTACATACTAGAATTTTCTTCTGTGTTTGAAATGGAAAGACTATCAGCAGTGTAGGAAAAATAAACAAAACAAAATAGCAGCAACTTATTTAATTATGCTCATCTGAGAATTCTGGCTACATCAAGAACATATTTGTGAGAGCGAGGAGATGAAGTATATCAAACGTCAGTGCTTGCTCTTTGCTATGGAAGTGACATTAATGAAGAGAGAGGTTTTTTTCCTACCTATATTTAGAACTTCTATTGAAGGATAGAAGAGCAATAATTCTGAAATGGTTCCATGTTCGCAAAATATTTGTCCCAAACACTATGAAGCCTCAGAAAGTACAAAGGCAATTAAGATCCACTAATACAGTGTGTGTTGGTTTGCAAAGTAAAATCAAGTGACTCAAAGACACTCACAAGAGAAGATGAAGATGAAAGTGGAGAGCAGCCTTCCTGTGTTTTAATGAATTGAGTTATTGGAGCATTGTTCTAAATTGGCCAAAATTAACACTTGAGCAAACACTACTGTGGAAGAGGGCAGAGACAGCACACTCAACCTTGTCTATCCTCACCCTTTTTCCTCTTTGTGTACTCTGTATTGGCACATTTCCCCCTTCCAGAAGGATCTCCTGAGCTTCCCAAGGCTGTGCCTGGAACTCCAGATTGTGGCCTTTGTAAATAACGTACATAAAGAAGGGCTGTTAAACTCTTGTTGAGTTATTTTTGTTTTGCACTTTGCACCTTCAGTGAATATGGGAACTACTCCCACACCGTTTCCTGACGAACCAAATCTTGCTGTGAAGGCTGAAAACGTTAGTCAGTTGCACCCTATTTTTAGGACTTGTAATGAAGAGAAAATGTAGTGTTATAACACCCATCCAAATGCTGGCGCCCCAGTAAGACAACTACAGAGTTTTAAGAGCTAATGTAGACAATTTATACAGAAAGGACGAAATTATGACCAGTTCTGCAAATAAACAGACAACAGATCACTGGAAGTTGTGATGGAAGTTACTAGTGGTTTGGAAACGTCAAACTTGGTGCTACTAAGAATCACAGATGGCCAAAAATAGCAGCAGCAGATACTTAAGAACTGGACTAGGAAAGATGCTAATGTTAGTGTTAAACAGGAGTAGAAATAAGGCCAAAAATCTCTTCTATAGCTTAAAAAATTACATTTCTAAATGCCTTGGACTTTCCAATAGTAATGCCTAACCTTCACTGAGCACCTGGGTTCACAGTATATATATAAGCAACCTGAAGAAGATGATAGCAGTAGTACTCTTTTTAAAAATTGATTAAGTCCAGTACAGAGTGATTAACAGGGCCAAGGAATTATATCTCCCGAAGAGAAAACATGGAGAGCAAGTTTACATCTCCTGAGTGTATTCTGATATGCCTATTACCATATTACCACAGAGACAGCTCTCAAAGCCTCCTGGTTTTCTCTTCTGACCTTCATATTCCTCCTTATCTAGAGAAAAGTGGGTACAGAGGTGAAGCAGGCTATGGGACCATGTCTCATCTACAGAAAGCCAAAGGTTATTGAGATTGCTCAAATGCTGGCCTGTGGGGATTGAGCAGCCAGTTATGCTTCAAATGATATTTATCTTTTGACTCAGCGTCTATCAGGTTTCAATCAGTGGCTTTATACACTTAGCCCCAAGATATTCTCAGAGTTCTAGATCTGATAAAAGTCCCCCCTCCTTCAATATTTCTTTCCATATATTTGCATAGAATCTAAGCTCCACTTTCTGGTTTGCTAGACTCCACGAACCATTCCAGGTCCCTGGGAGGCATTGCCATAACGCACTCATGTGATCAGATATTTATTTCTGACAGGTTATGTCTACTGTTTCTTCCACTGAAATTTTCCCACTGTTATGAGAGTGGCATTGGAACTATTCAGGCATCTGAGAAAAATTAAGGAAAATCTGAGTTGGTAATATTTTCTTTGATACATTGGATTATCTTTAGGCAGCTTGTCACAGCTTCTTTGTTACTGCTAGTTGTGTGAGTAATTTGCAGTGATATCCTGCCCTACTCCCTACTTTGAATCCTTTGGATTTATGATTCAAATCTGGAGGCTAAATCTCTATGTGATCGTGAGCGTGCTACAATGCGAGCATTGTAAGCATGAGATGTCTACAGAGGTGAGCATCCGTAGGATGAAGCAGCTGATCCCTGTTTGGGGTGTTGTGATGCTTGGGGGACTTACAAACAAGTTTCAGTCCTATCTTGTTATTGGTTATTTGTAGGTAGGCATCTTGAAAGCTAAAATGTTTAATATTTTTTTATTCATTTATTTCTAGAGCTTTTTCACTGAATTGCATGAACTCAAGCCTTAGAGGACAGAGATGCCCGGCTCAGAAGAGGTTGAGACATTTGTCAACCAGCAAAATCAGTGAGCTCTGCAATACCAAACATCATCACTTAGTGAAAACTCACACTGACATGGCTGGCATATTTTATTCTTTCAGGGCAGTGGAGAAAGGAATAAACAAGCTGAGACCCATTAAGATGTTCATTAGCAGAAGCTTCCTACGATGTCGAGCAGAGGCTCTTAAGCTGTGGCTCTAGGGGCAGAACCCTGGATATAGCTGGAGAAACTGGTCAAATTATAAATTCTCAGGCTCTAAGGCACAGAAACAGAAACTCCAGTTACCCCAGAAATCTGCGCTTTCTGAATGTCTCTCTGTACAGGATGAGGACACATGCTATCCAAAAAGAAAATGGCCTAATGCCTCTTGATTCCCAGGGACTAGATGGGAGTGACACCGGTGAGTGTTGCTCCCCAGGAGTGTTTTGGGAGCTGTGCCACATAGGTTGAGTGGGTTTTGGAGTCTGGTGGGTCCTGGCAAGCATACTGAGCCGATTCTGGAGTCGTGTCAGCACGTGTCAAGTATGTTCAGCTGATTCTCTTTTCCTCCTTGATATTCATTTCAAAGGCTAGAGTTGATTCGCATCTGTCTACTGTAATCTATAAGAAAATCCATTCCCATGACAATATATAAATAATTCAATAGGAAAACATGATGTTAGGATTAGGGAAAATCACTGCAATCCTTAGATAATCAGATTATTCCCCCTAGCAAGTCATTGAAATTAGTGATTTTATTGTGTTTAAATAATGCATTTGTAAAATAAAACAACAAAAATCTCCTGTACCACAAGAGTGATGTGTGCTTTGCCCCACCCTGTTCTCAAAGGCCAACACATTTTCTTCATTGTTGGCTTCATATAGAGGAGGCCTCTATGTTTATAGGGCCTCTATGTTTATATCCCTATGTTTGTAGGGATATAGTTAAAGATAATTGCATGGTACTTCTGTAACTCTATGTTACAAAGTACTGATAAAACTAGTAAATAACAAATCGTATCATGACTAGCTTTTCAATGAGTCATCATTTAGGGTGACCTATAATTTGTAGGACAAGACCATACCTGATTTCATAGTCAAGTTTGGTATTATATCAGCAAACATAGAGCAGGGAAACCCACTTCATTTTTTTTTCTGTAATATATATATAAAACATTAAAGGTACCTCCTTGTTATCTAGAAGATTTCCTCTTTGTCATAAGCTTTTTCTTATTTAAAACAATAAACCACTCCAATTCTAAAAACCTCACAATAAAAACATAAAAATCCACCACAAGAGCCCTACTGGTCACCGATATTCACTGAATTACATAATTTCAGGAGGGGCAGTTAGCCTTTGCTACAATTACATTATCTGCTAAAGGTCTTAGATGCTTTCAAATCTTTCTAAACAGAAGTTGATCATTTCTTTAAGTTTCAAATAATAATCCTACTATATTTCAGGTATATATTCTCACACTAAACAAAATTCAACTGCTTCATAATACCAGGATGCCACTGAGGTTAAAGCAATTCAGTGGCATTTCCACAAGTCATTCAAGGATAAGAAGGCCGAAGTCACTCCACAGGCATTGCAAGGTTTTAGGAGAAATGGGACCATTCATTTCTCCATTATTCAGTCTTGATAGATTCTTTATATCTAGACATGTCCTCGGGTATTCTAGATTACTTGATCTGCTGTGTTTTAACTGCAGTAATCTCTTATGGTCTTCTCTATTTCTTCCTCATCACCAGTTATAATTGGGAATGGATGCCTAACCCCCATAAGGGTTCATGCAGCATGGGAAAGAACCTGACAAGTATGGATATCTACCTTAGAAGGATCTTTCATCCCATGGATCCCATCTAGAATAGCTTGTGTTGTTGTTTAAAAACAGGAAGCATCTTAGCCTTCCTCATTCACAGGTCAGAAGGTTATTTGGATCGGTCTTTATCTGGGGCTACCTCTCTTATCTTTGGAATGCAGAGCAGAAAGCTTTCATTTTATCACTGATGATCACCTTAATAGTTCGAGCCTTGCCTTTCAGTGAATGCCTCTTGGAATCTATAAGCTTCTGAGTGCTCTTCGTTCTCTGAGATGCACATGTTGCACATACCAAATGCTCCTTCCAACAATGTCGCTCTTTTTGATTATTGATCTGCATAAGAGTAGGAGTTAATAACCAATCCATACATTAAATGTTCTTTTGTCATAAAATTTTCTCCACCAAAGAAATTATTTAGTCCATTACTTTACAATGTAGCGTCAGGCATGTTCTTAAACATGGGCAGAATGAAGCTGCCTTCTTTGCCATTTTACACCCAGTTGCTAAAAGAGTTCTTGTTCCCCTCTGAAACTTCAGAAGCTAGGAGGTCAATGGTCTCAACTACAGTCTTCCAGACCTTGCTTAGAACAACCAACTGCTTTAATCCAAGCTTTCAAAGTGTTCCACATTCCTTCAAAAAGAGCAATGTCAGTTTCAGGTCATTTACAGCAACATCATCACCAATCTACTATCAGCATCTTTAGCATCTGGGTAATTTGAAGGCTTTTTCTTTTGTTGTTGTTGTTGTTGTTGTTGTTGATGATGATGATGATGATGATGATGATAATGATAATGATGATGATATAATAAAATAATGGGACAAAAGCCTATTTGTAGAACAAAGTATGTAATTCTGGATGTGTAGAGTCCACAACAATAGAGATTGCATATCCTGGTCACCAGAGAAGAAAAGTGCTCTATCACAGTTTATCTCTACATGGAAGAGAGAGGGGGCAGGAAGTCTGACAGAGATAGGTCATTAAATCCCATCTCTGGTGGCTTATTTTTTTTCTAGCAAAGAAGGTGCTATAACCGCCACAGACACTGACACCAACTGGGAACCAGGGGTTCAAATGCATGGGCCTCTAAGTAATATCTCTTACTCAAAACACCGCAGAAATCTAAATTTAAGGCTGTTAAGTGATACATGGAGTGCTGATCCGGGCACAATTAAAAAGCATAACATAGAAATCCTTTTTATCTCTAAGAATGGTAGCTAGTTTCCATGACCCTCAGGGCCAGGTCAATGTTGCAATATTTGTAAGGTCCTTATCCATTAATGAGAATTAATCATTATATGAGACTAGTGAAATTAAATATAGCCTTTTAGTATCAAGTAAAGACTGGATTTTCTTCCATTCCTTAGATGCAGAATACTAGGCACAAATGCATATGCTTCAATATACAGTACAGGTGGATGATCACGTTCTAGCTAAGGGAGCCAAGGAGCACAAGAATAGCTGGAAGTTTTTACACAATACCATGAGACAAACAGCCATTTCTTTCTTCAAGTAGGAAGGGGTTGTATGGAAACCTTGACCTAACACCTCTCGCGGTGCAGCTTACTGTACTCAAGGCTACAGCAGCATATTTGTCAATTATGCGAAAGTTGATAATTTTGTTGGGAAACCCGTTTTTAAGAAAAGCACATGAACAAACTGGAGCAAACAGGAGATGCTATATCGATAGAAGTTTGTTGCTATATAATTATCAATGAGAAAAACCACAGGAAGATATACTTGGGGAGATTTTTCTGAAGCAATGCATTTTAAATAACAGATTTGGCATCATTTATTAAAGAAACATAAAGATGAAACAATTAAAACCATTCCTGGAACACCTAGCCAAGACTTAGAAGATGCCTTTGTAAGAAACAAATGCATAATTAATAATTCCGTTGAACTCTACATCTCTACCACATTTTATTAAGTTATTACTACTGAGCTTGCAAGATGCCTCAGTGAACAAATGCATTTGCCATCAAAACTGACAGTCTGAATTTGAACATGCTTAAGACCAGTTTGGTGGGTAGTGAGATCCAATTCTAAGCTGTACAAGAATACACCTTCAATTATGCTGGCTTGCATGAATGCACACACACACACACACACACACACACACACACACATATACACACATGAGAAAGAGAGAGAGACTAAAAGCAGTGAGACAATAAATGTAATTAAATTATTTTAAGGAATAAAGAATAATAAGGGCTGATTGGATGACTTTGTAGTTAAAGGCTCTTGAAGGACTTGTCCCTGAGCTTGTACCAGAACTTGATCTTTAGGACGCACATGGTAGAAGAAAGAAACTGACTCTGCAAATTGACTTCACATGCACATGAATATGCACTTCTTCACATCCACCCATAAATACATGTAAAATACTCTGAAAATATGATTGAAATCAGATCTCCTCACTACTTTCCAACATAGACATTTACGTCTTTGAAAATAGATTTTTCTACTCCTATTTATATCTCTATGAAGCCTGCCTCCAGATCACACAGTTTTTTAAAAAGTCAACAGAAATGTCATATGAAGCACAGAGTGTAGTGAGAGTTCAGTGAACTACCAATGGTGAAACTACCATTTCTACAAATTTCAGCTTGTTATTTTCATATCAAGACACACCCGACTTGATTCTAGGGAAAGAGAAATAATGGTTAACTAAACCATTCAATTTGTTTCAGATGTGAAATACACAAACTATTACATCAGATTTTGAAAAATTAGTCTTAATTGACAAATATTTATAGGTCTAATCACGTGTGGAATAAATATTAGTATAAAATGTAATATGAGAAGCCAGCATCCACTTCAGGGTGCATAGTACTCTCTTTTTCTTACAGGTGTATCTAAATCTATCAGGAAATCTTATTGGATGCCATTAAATTTATATAAAAACATATAGTTAATAAACTCCATACTTAGCTTCAAATACAGAGAGGTGAGAGGAGAAAGAAAATGAGAAAAATTCTTATATTGATAAAATTTTCTAAAATATTCCCAGGACATGCATTTTATGGAAAAATGTGAAAGTGTTGCATTATTATCATGCCGCTGTTTGATTCAAGAACAAAAAAGAAACACATGGCTAATTCAAAAGTTTGGAGAATGGAGAGTAAAGGATGAATAGCCCTGTTTTTGAATGGGTACAATGTGCAGGTGGTTTACTACCTTCCTCACTAAAGCATTTGTTATGACACTGTCAACTGGACTAGTGGTCCTCACCTTTGCGTAACTAAAAAAACTAAACTTAAAAGAATGAAGGACTATCCAGAGACTACCACATCTGGGGATCCATCCCATCACCAGTCACTAAATCCAGATACTAATGCACATGCCAGCAAGATTCTACTGAAGGGACCCTGATATAGCAGCCTCTTGTGAGGCTATGCCAGTGCCTGGCAAACACAGAAATGGATGCTCACAGTCAGCTATTGGATGGAGCACTGGGCCCCCAATGGAGAAGCTAGAGAAAGCACCCAAGGAGTTGAAGGGGGCTGCAACCCTGTAGGAGGAACAACAATATGAACTAACCAGTACCCCCAGAGCTCGTGTCTCTAGCTGCATATGTAGCAGAAGATGGCCTAATTGGCCATCACTGGGAAGAGAGGCCCCTTGGTCTTGCAAACTTTATATGACCCAGCACAGGGGAAGGCCAGGGCCAAGAAGTGGGAGTGGGTGGGGAGGGGAGCAGGGGCAGAGGGGGGGGTAAAGTGAACTTTCAGAATAGTATTTGAAATGTAAATAAAGAAAATATCAAATAAAAAAAAGAATGAAAAAGAGCTTACTTTGTCCAACAATTCTGAAAAAAAAAAAACTATTGGTGACTTAAGGAATAAAATACACTTAGTATTTACAAATAGATAACTGTTGTCTCTTATAGTTTATACCATGTGTTCCCAGACATCCATCATCTCATCCAAGTTACTTCCAGCTTCTAATAGGGCTGTGTGGGATGCTGAGGATATATGAGTCAAAATGAACACTTTCCACACAAGCAAGCAAGAGCAGGACCGATAGGACATTTTTTCTGATTGTCTTGTTCCAAAGTCTTTCCTTTTCATCACACACTGAGATCAAATATATTCTTTATGTCCTGTCTTAAAACAAACATCCCACCTAAAACCATCTGTATGCAAACATTCCACATCCACAAATTAAACAAATCCACGGACTGAATGATAAAAAATAATTGTCTATTGTCAACATGTCATCATTCACTAAACAAGAAAATTTAACAATTCGTGCTGCAGTGTTTGCCTTGTGTTAGAGGTTGTAATCAATCTAGGGATGATAAGATTTCAGTGAGATATGTGGCTAGATGAAAACAGTATGCCATTTTTATGTAAAGTATTGGAGTTACCAGAAAATCTGGTGCCTAAGCAGGATTTAGACCCAATCTATAGATACAGAGGGATGACTGCATACATATATAACCACTGTGACAAAAATTCACCCGTAAGAAGCAGTGTTTTATATCCTGATACCATATAATTGAAATTAACTAAACTGAAGATCTCAGGGTCTAAATTGTTGAAGGATCAAAGTAAGTAGCCGGTTAAGGCTAGGACATGCTAAAGGTCAGAGTGACTCTGGTCCTGGTCTTTCCCATAGAAGAGCACTAAAAACCTGGACACTATTGTGTGATGAGAAAGGCAAACACAAAGGCTGGAAGGAAATTCATAGACCAACCTACATGCAAAGTTGTGTGAAAGTAAGTAATGCATTAAATGCAGAACAGGCTTAGGGATGAGAACCCCATGGGGCTGTGGAGTAGTTTAGCCTTATCTGTGTTCACAGGGGACTTGGTATTTACCCTTTAATATTTTAATCTACCTTTGACCTTTCTTGGCTTCTACAAGTCATGAAAGAAAATTATATTTTGTGCTTCCCTGTTATGAACAATGCTTTTCTTTTCCCAAGAGCAAAACCTAGGATGGCACAACCAACTATATTACAGATTAAAAATGACTTCTTGTTAGTAGCTTGAGAACTAAACAACTAGTTAAAGGTATTTCTAAATAAAACTATATTCCATTTTTACTTTTTAAATTTTTCATTGTTTACTACAGTTTTCAAATTCAAATATAATGACATCACTTCTTTCACAGCCTTCCCTCCAGTTCCTCCCATAATGCCCTTAATCTCTTTTAAACTGAAGGCCTCTTTTGGATTATTATTTCTACATATTCATGCGTAGATCTATAAATACAAGATCTGCTAAGATCAATTTGTGTGACTATGTGAGTTATGCATATATGATTTCAGAGATGACTATTTTGTATTGAATAATTAATTAGGGCACTACAGACTACCCAACAAAAATCGCAGTACCAAGCATGATAAACTTCCTTTATTGTATTGATCAATGTAGTTCAAGTGACCTAGAAAACACTATAGGCTATTGCTGTTGCCTTTGCTTGCCTCTCAGAGGGGGAAGGTTAAGTCCCTTTTGCTGAAGGCAGCACATACTTAGGTCACAGGACTCAGAAGTTTTGAGATAGCTTGAAAGTCTCCTTCCTATGATATAGCTTTCATATTTTTATTTTGAATATAAATATTATTATTTAATCTTTAAGAATATTACAAATATATATAATATATCTCAATCATATTCACCCACCCACCCATCTATCCTCCAAATCTTCCCAAATCTACCCTCTTATATCCCAGTCAAAACTTTCTGTCCTTGTTTAAAGAAATAACCCACAGAATCCAATTAGTGTTGACCTTACATGCATTGGTATTTGGGCATCCAAATGAAGCATGGTGAAGGTATTAGAAAATACATCCATAGAGAAAACTGATACTTCCCCAGAAGCCAGCAAATGTTAATTTCTCTTTATCTACTGGTGGGACCTCATGTGCTACTCCTGAATACATATTGTGGTTTTGACTGGATTGATCTTATATAGGTTATATGCAGGTTACCACAGATGCCGGTGATTTCGTGACTGCAACAGTCCATCCTGTTGAAAATATATTTGTTCTTTTTGGTCTCCAGCTATTATAATCTTTCTACTAAAAAATGTTCCTTGGTCCTTAAGGGGAGTGGAATTACATGTCTCATCTATGGGTAAGCACTTAATACACATGTATTCTCTGCAATTTGGCCACCTAGAGAATGCTTTTCTATTTAAACTTTGGGCATGAAGATGCTATTTTAAAAGGCAGTTTAACTCTATTTCTACTTAGAAATATAATAGTAGGTGGTCCACCCCAACTGTGACTTCTTTAGCCACAAGATCTTGGCCAGATTTACAATACTAGATGTGAGTTCCTCTTGTGAAGTAGACCTTAAATCCCATAGGTAAGTGGTTAGTTATTATAACAACAAACTAATAAATTAGATTATTATTATTATTATTATTATTATTATTATTATTATTACCTTTTTTCAGTCCTGCCATTGCCCTCCTCCTGGTCCACCTTCCCACAGTTGCTCATTCCATTTCCCCTCCCCACTGTCTCCAAGAGGATGCCTCCCACCAGGTCTCACCACCACCTGGAGCCTCAAGTCTCTTGAGGGTTAGGCACATCCATCTTCTCCCACTGAGGCCAGACCAGGCAGTTCTCTGCTGTATATGATTCAGGGACCTCAGACCAGCTTGTGTATGCTGCCTGATGGGTAGCTCAGTTTCTGAGAGATCTCAGGGTCCAGGCCTGCAGAGAGTTGGAGGTCATCTGGTTCTCAGGCTCTTGGGCAACCAAGGACCACTGGATGCTGCAGAAGAGCTGAGATCAGAGTACGGTCCTGTGTTAGTCAGGGTTTCTATTCCTGCACAAACATCATAACCAAGAAACAGTTGGGAAGGAAAGGATTTATTCAGCCTACACTTACAACATTGCTGTTGATCATCAAAGGATTTTAGGACTGGAACTCAAGCAGGTCAGGAAGCAGGAGCTGATGCAGAGGCCATGGAGGGATGTTCTTTACTGGTTTGCTTCCCCTGGCTTGCTCAGCCTGCTCTTTTATAGAACAAAAACTACTAGCCCAGAGATGGCACCACCCACAAGGGGACCTCCCCCATTGATTACTAATTGAGAAAATGCCTTACAGCTGGATCTCTTGGAGGCATTTCCCCAACTGAAGCTCCTTTCTCTGTGATAACTCCAGCTGTATCAAGTTGACACAAAACTAGCCAGTACAGGTCCCAAGGGCTAGATCAAGCTCAGGGCTGAAGGGGAAAATTGGGGAGAGCTATGGCTGTATCCCTCGGGAGTAGTCCTTGGCTTGGTGGAGGCCATAGCTTGGAGCACTGAGAGGTCTTCTACAGGAGACTAGATGGCTGGCTCATTAGGCAAAGACCTGTTCCATTGCTCCCCATAGCGGATCCCAATGAAAAGAGACAGTCTATGTTTTTAAGACGTTTATTGTCATGGCCGAAAGTAAATGAATAAAACTGTACCCCAGTTCTCAGGGCTGGCCTGAGGTTAAATACCTTTTGTAGGGAGGAGTGTCTGGGTAAGGGAGCTTATTAGCTAAGCCTCCAGGCCTTTAGGTACCCTTTTAAAATGGAGCTCTGTCTTGATGCTACATGACCACAGGTCACATCCTCTACCTGTGGAGGAGCTTTGGGCTTTGCCCTTCTGTGAGTGATGGCCACAAATCTGTGGAGGGCTGTGGCCAGGCAAAATGCCTGCAGTCCCTCAGGGTGACTGTGGTTTTCAACCTTAGCTCAACCAGGAACCAGACTGCCTTACATGGTCCTACAATTTGTGACTATTGTGAAGGGTGTTTTTCCCCTATTTTCTTTCTCAACCCAATTATCACTTACATAAAGGGTGGCTACTGATTTGTTTGGGTTAACTTTATATCCATCCACCTTACTAAAATTCTTTATCAGCTGGAGAAGTTCTCTGGTAGAATTTTTTGGGTTGCTAATATACACTATCATATCATCTGCAAATAGTGATACTTTGACTTCTTTTTTTTTTTTTTTTTTTTTTAGATTTATTTATTTATTATATGTAAGTATGTAAGTACACTGTAGCTGTCTTNAGACACTCCAGAAGAGGGCGTCAGATCTTGTTACGGATGGTTATGAGCCACCATGTGGTTGCTGGGATTTGAACTCCGGACCTTTGGAAGAGCGATCGGGCGCTCTTACCCACTGAGCCATCTCACCAGCCCGATACTTTGACTTCTTATTTGCCAATATTTATCCCATTGATCTCCTTTTGTTGTCTTACTGCTCTGACTAGAACTTAGAGTACTATGTTAAATAGGTACAGGGAGAGTGGGAATCCTTGCCTTGTCCCTGATTTTCGTAGGAATGTTTCAAGTATCTCTCCATTAAATTTGATATTGGCTGATAATTAATGTATATTGTTCTCACTATGTTTAGGTATGGGTCTTGAATTCCTGATCTCTTCAAAACTTTATTATTATTATTATTTTATTATTATTATTATTATTATTATTATTATTATTATTATTATTATTTCTTTATTTACATTTCAAATGCTATCCCAAAAGTTTCCTATACCCCCCCCGCCCCTGCTCCCCTNCCCACCCACTCCCACGACTTGGCCCTGGCCTTCCCCTGTGCTGGGTCATATAAAGTTTTCAAGACCAAGGGGCCTCTATTCGCAATGATGGCCGATTAGGCCATCTTCTGCTACATATGCAGCTAGAGACACAAGCTCAGGGGGTACTGGTTAGTTCATATTGTCGTATACCCAGCAAAACTCTCAATTACCATAGATGGAGAAGCCAAGGTATTCCATGACAAAACCAAATTCACACAATATCTATCTACCAATCCAGCTCTTCAAAACTTTTCACATGAAAGTATGCTGTATTTTGTCAAATGATTTTTCAACATCTAATGAGATGATCATGTGGTTTTTTTTTCTCTTTGAGTTTGTTTATATAGTGGATTATGTTAATGGATTTTCATATATTTAGCCAACCTTGCATCCCTGGGATGAAGCCTACTTGATCCTGGTGAATGGTAGCTTTGATGTGTTCTTGAATTTGGTTTGTTAGAATTTTATTGACTATTTTTGCATTGATATTTATAAACAAAATTGGTCTGAAGTTCCCCTTTTTTGTTGGGTCTTTGTGTGATTTAGCTATCAGAGTAATTGTTGTTTCATAGAATGAATTGTGTAATGTTCCTTCTGTTTCTATTTCATGGAATCATTTGAAGACTATTGGTATTAGCTCTTCTTGGAATGTCTGGTAGAATTCTCTGTGAAATCCGTCTGGTTCTGGGTTGGTTTTGGTTGGGACATTTTTAATGACTTTTATTTCCTTAGCAGATATGGGACTGTTTAGACAGTTTACATGATCTGATTTAACTTTAGTATGTGGTATCTGTCTAGAAAAATCTTCCATTTCATCTAGATTTTTCGAGTTGTGTTGAATATAGGCTTTGTATTGGGATCTGATGATTTTCTTTGAATTTCCTCAGTTTCTGTTGTTATATATCTATTTTCATTTCTGATTTTGTTAATTTGGATATTGACTCTGTGACCTTTAATAGGTTTAGCTAAGGGTTTATCTATCTTGTTGATTTTTGTCAAAAAAACAGCTTTCGGTTTAATTGATTCTTGGTATCATTCTCTTTGTTTCTATTTGTTTGATTTCAGATTTGAGTTTGACTATTTCCTACTGTCTACCCCTCTTGGGTTTGTTTGCTTCTTTTTGTTCTAGAGCTTCCAAGTGTGCAGTTAAGTTACTAATGTAGGATCTCTCCAATTTCTTATGAGGACACTTAGTACTATGAATTTTCTTCTAAGCACTGCTTTCGTTTTATCTCATAAGTTTGGATGTGCTGTGTCATCACTTTCACTGAATTCCGGGATTCCCTGACAAAGTTATCCCTGAGTAGAGAGTTATTCATTTTCCATGGGTATGTGGGTTTTCTGTTGTTTTTGTTACTGACGTCTAGCCCAAGTCCATGGTGATCTTATAGGATGTGTGGGATCATTTCAGTCTTCTTGTATTAGTTGAGGTTTGTTTTCTGACCAATTATGTGGTCAGTTTTGGAGAAGGTACTATGAGGTACTAAGAAGAAAGTACATTCTTTTGTTTTTAGGATGAAATTTTCTGTTTATATATGCTAAATCCATTTGGTTCATAACCTTTATTAGTTTTACTGTATCTCTGTTTAGTGTCTGTTTCAATGACTTGCCTCTTGGTGAGAGTGTAGTGTTAAACGTACTTATTTATTAATATGACAGATTATTTTGGTAAAATTTACTTATATAGGTATCCATAGATAATATTATATACTGTGTATTTATACATATTATATTGTATAACTATCATACTTTATGTAATATTTATTTTATATTACTACTTGTTATATACAATATTCATAGTTTAGGTCCATGAAAAAATTGATTACTCATATCTAGATACTAAAACTTTTATGGTTTATTACCTGAAAAACTTTGGAAATGACCTAACTGGGGTGACCAAAAATGAAAAGAAAAATGACAGACACACATAAACTTGGAATTAGTGGGCCATGTGCTCTGATAGAGAGATAAATATATAGCAGCAACAGCCATGAAATTTAGTAATTTTATTTATCTGAATTGTGGAGACAGTGTTATTACATACAGCTAGATAGAGAGACTGAGTTTTTATACACAACTAAATAAGGATGCAGGCTAGTTATATACAGCTGAACAAAGAAGCAAATTTAGGTAGTTTCAGTAAGGGGTCACTCTAGAGTTGCATCTTAGGTTATAAACATTTGGGAACAAGAAACTGAAGTTAATATTTTTTGCACAATGTCAATAACTGCACATAGGCCAGAGGAAGGCTTTGTCATTCCCATGGGTTTGAATCTCTGGTATTCTTGACATGGCCATGCCCATGAGTTTAAAGAAAATATAGAAATTACTATATTTTTAAATTTATAGTCCTGGTTTACTCCATAAAATACCTAATGGAATGGCTGAACTTTGATATATATGATGTTGTTTCTGTTATTTTTCTTTTCTTCTTCAGTTGAGTTCAAAGAGAGTCCCTTTGTTGTTGTTGTTGTTGTTGCTGTTGTTGTTGTTGTTGTTGTTGTGGTTGTGGTTGTGGTTGTGGTTGTGGTTGCATGGAACAGCATAGAAAAGAGAAAGATTTGGCTTGGAGCCCTATGATGGGTGAAATGCTCATATAGGTAGCTGTATAGTCCTGAAAGTTTAAACAGTGTCCCATTACAGTGAACAAGAACATTCTTAACAATCAAATTCTCATGTTTCAAGAGTCTAAGTGGTTCTCATGCTAAGTGTCTAAATAAATAGGAGGCTGAACAAAATATAAACATCTAGCGCCCTTCATTCATTATTTAAACATTTCATGAATTCTATTCAATAACATCTTTTATGTGTCTCTTGAAATTATAAGGAAATATCATATTGATACTAAATACAAATAAAATGGTCTGTGTGTAATTTGGCTTAATTCACTTCAAATGATGCTATGACAACTATGAATGGTAGATTAGATGCAATATCTACTTTTCATGCTAAAATTACAAAAGTTCCAAAAAGCATGCTGTTCAAGCTCATTCACTAAAACAACTAGTGCTAAAGGATGAAGGCAATCTTTCTGCAACTGAGATAGTTCATGTTTGGAAGTGACCTGGACCAATATAAGCTGATGGAATCAAAATTATCCTTAAGGCAGAGTCTTGGTTATAATCTTGTAGTTAGGGTGCTAGAAAGTATAAAGAAGAGATTGGAATGTCACTATAAATATAGAAATTTCTAATCTTCCCTGTGACTCAGAAGAGCCTCACATGTCAGAAGAAGAAAGAGCATAAGGTTCCAAGGTCTGCCTCATGCTCAGCTTCCTGAAAATCTTGGCTCACTTTATCTTCATTGAGATCATTAAAAATTCTTATTTTTTATGACTATTTGCAACTTGTGAACCAGTGTGCAGAAGTAAAGGTTGTATTTCTTTTAAGATTACAGAAAATAGTTAAAAATTATAAAGTATAAATGTGCTGACATAGACTATTCACTATTAGAAAATATCCCCTAAGCATGCATTCATTAGTATTATAAGTTCATTTATTTGATGTATGAATTTTAAAGCTGCCAAGGAAAACCTGGGAACACTACAAATATTTAAATAAATATGATACACATCGGAACTCATTCATGTTCCTCATATGCTTCCTATAAAACTGCACCCCTTGGAAAAATACCAGCCTGAAATAACACTGTGCTGGCAAATATTTTTATGGGTGTTGGGCATTTTTTTTTAGTAGCCCTCATTCATGTTGGAAACTTCAAGGCTGGTGTAACTTTTAAATGAGTTAAATGTGATTTGATGAAGAAGGGAGTTCCTAACTTAACTACTGTCTATTTTAAATTTAATGGTTCATTTTATTAATAAGTTCCTTGTATAGACCGTCTCTCTTGTGTTTGGAAAAAAAAATGCTGGAATTCCTAATTGGATGGTTAGTCCTATATTTTGCATGGCTAGTCAGTTTGGTACAGTAGGAATCAGACCAAGTACTCACCAAGAGAATGTTTGAGATATTTTCTTTCAGACTTTTCTGTGTAGATCTGGTCTTGCTGAGAGGGCCTAATGTGTACATTGTCAGATGGGCATCGTGGTTTGGAAGAATAAACAGTTATCTGGGGAGGCTTCCTTGTTAATTGTTTTGCCTTAATTGGCTTAATTGTGGGCCATATGGTAAAATCTTAAGATCTTTATCTCAGTAGTGTTTTTTGGTGAGAAAATAAAGCCTTCATATAAAAGTTATAACTCTATAAATACTATAATGCATATAAGTGCTATAATATATAATGGTTATATTTATGTGTGAAATTCCTTTCAGCTTTTATCTAGAGAAAGTAATTTCAGTAATTAAAGTTACCTAAAATCCAGGCAAGTAACATACAGGGAAAACTGGAGTATGGTTAAAACTAGATCGCTGAATTAAAACTGACTGTATATCTTCCCCCACGAGGTGAAACCTTCCAGGGAGGGGTCTTCTAGAAATGTTCTGCATTGATGCCATGGCTAACGAAAGGAGGACTAGGTCACATTCTCAGAGAGTATGTGCATATTTTGTAAGCACTTTGGAATGAGTTGAATCATTTTAATGTTTATGCATCTTCCTTATGAAGCCACCTATTATAGAAACTTCAACAGTGCCTCAAAACTATGCTAAGTGCAGCCCATGAAGCTTATTATTTTTCTCCTTGACCAGACAGCTTTATTCTGACAGAAACAGAGTTTATATGGTGGTAGGTTCAAATGAACAGCTAGCAATTTAATACCAGCATTGAATAGTAGGCAACACAAAGAATTATTGGGATTTTTTTTTCATGGGTTGGTTTAAACTAGACAAAAAGCTCAAGGAGTTGATCTAACACTCAGATCAGGATTTCAGAATGACTTAATCTTGTATCTTACAGACATTCATGATCAAGGAAAGGCAGGTGGTATATGAAGAAGTTGTGATTCCTGAAGAGGAGAGCTGATGAAGCAATAACCATCTTGCTGGGTACTTAGCACACTGTGCAAATTACAATTTTAGAAGTTAACATGCCTCACTCTCCAAGCAAATAATAATTGAATACTTGCTAACTAGGGAAGATGATGCAATCTCAAGTTAATATGTGAGGAGGCTGATATTCAGCCTAATGACGGATATAGTGAGTGGTTCATACCAGTGCAGGCCTGTGCCTGATAACATGTCACCACATGGGCATGTCTGCAGCAAATACTAGATCACTTATTGCGATTTATGTTTAATTTAGAGAAAAACAAATATATCTGACTTATTGTTCTTCCTTAATTATAAAGGTTCTTTCTTCTTGATCTTCAGATTTGTTTAGTATCGATCTGGTCTTTTCTGACCCCACTATTATTGGCCAAGAGCAGATTATTATTCATCTTCTGTATAATTGCTGTAGGGTCCCCAAGTTTTCCTCTATGACAGCACAAATTCTAATATCTGCAAAACTCCTAAGAAATTCTTACCAGTGCTGTTATATGTCTGTGTATATATATATATATATATATATATATATATATATATATATATATATATATATGTGTGATATATATATATATATATATATATATATATATATATATATATATATATATATATTCGAGACAGGGTTTCTCTGTGTAGTCTTGGCTGTCCTGGAACTCACTCTGTAGACCAGGCTGGCCTCGAACTCAGAAATCCGCCTGCCTCTGCCTCCCAAGTGTTGGGATTAAAGGTGTGCGCCACCACGCCCGGCTGCGGATATTTATATTTTATAGAAACCATTTGTACATGCTGGAATCTAGAGTATGGCCAGAAGTAACTTTTTATGATCAAAACAATTCCACTTCAATCCACGGTGACTCAAGTCAGATACTCAAATTTGACAAGACAGACTAATTTACAGGTAAGACTTACTTAAGCAAGCAACTTGAAAACAAAGAAAGAGACATCCCAGGAATGACTACATGAGAATCTACACCGCAGTTGATAAGAGACGATTCCACGGGTTAATTATGTAGCTCCGGACACAGATTTCCACAGCAACATCTCAGTGGCAGCTGCCTCTGATTCTCACTGAGAACCCGATAGAAATGTCTTCCTATGATCTTAATACTTTGTTCCTTTCTGCGGTGGCAGCAGGGATTCTGGCCTAATATCTAGACAAATGGGTTTTTGTGAAGCTTTTCTCACTCCGTAAAACACTCATTGTTCTGTGGATCAAAGCATGGTTTTAAAACTGCACAAATATTTCAGCAGAATCAGTACACTTGCTAAGTGGAATCCTGAAAAACATTAATTTTGCTCTATCATTAAGATAATTCCAGGAAGAAGCAAGACAGGAAGGATGGAGTCCCCGGGAGCTGCATCTTTAAGGAAGAGCGTAAGAGGCAGACTGAGACATCATTTCAAAGCAGTGTTTTGTTTTAGGTGTTAGAGAGCTGAAAACAGCCTTCTTGTCTCACAGAAGGCTGAAGAACCTTCACCTATGCTGAGCCTGTCAGGAGAATATCTGCATGCCCTGCGGAGTTTCAAGAGAGATGGGACTAAGGGTGAATAAGAAGACACTGAGAGGCATGTGACACTTGAAAGGCCTGACAGTCTGTGGCTGACTGCTGATAATGTTAGAATAGACTTATTATCAGCTTCTAGGCACCTTATCAGAATGAACGTGCCTCTTTGAAAATTAAAGTATATGAAAAAGGACATCTTGTATTTCACTTTTTGATAGTTTTCCCTAAAATGCACCTTTGTTTTTTTTTTTTTTTTTAAAAAAAAAAAAAAAAAAAAGAGGAGAAACTCCTTATCATTTAAAGTACCTTTTCTACTAGATCAAGTTTCTTTTCCCCCTTCACACAAGGGGAGAATGAAAGCCCATGGACTATCCAGGGGTAGTGTCAAAGGCACATTGCTGGTTTTAGTTAACACCAGAGTAGGGGAATCAGACCAAAGGATTCTAGGCTTGAGACAAGGAGTTTCACAAACCACAAGGAAAAACGCAAGCAGCGGGGAGTTTTAAAGCTGCCTTTGTTTGTTCCTTTGTTAATATCTTGCTCTGCTAGGTTTACAAATCCTAAATAAATAGAAATTAGTGCTCCTTCCTTTGCAGTCCATTTGCTTTAGATGTTTGCCTTGAGGGACATTTGTGTATTCTGCTAATGGCTGCAGCAGAGTGCTGTCTCATTTTCATTCTGGCAAAAAAAGGCCGTCACCATGGTTACAGTTTCATTTGCTAGAGAGAAACTGATGGCTGTTAGTGATCCCATCATAAGCAACTTCTGTCAGATTTCTTATCAAGTCGACATATTTTGACAAAGTGAAAGATAACACTGTAATAAGAGAACTGAGTTGCGACTCTATGCAATGATCCATTTAGCATTAAATGAAATGTGAAACCACATTTTAAAAACTGAAGGTGGGGAGAAAGTAATATTTATAATTTACACGCACACACACAAGAAATATTCCATTGCACAGTAATGACGGTTCCTTTTCTTTTCATTGTCACAGTAACCCCAGCAGGATAATATCTATTGAGGATCTTAGAAACCATCATGAAGGAGGCTGCTCGGAGCTTACTCAGGAGAATATTAAGCTTTTCCCATTTTCTCCATTTACCATAGTGGGGCCCAGGGCTCTGACATATGATGAACTCCAAGGGTAGTAAGTCAGAATTCTATGATCAAAAGACCTTGTAAAACATTTAGCAGACTGTTTTGTTCTACTGAGGGTTCATTCTAATCCCAAAATAGACCAGTGAGATCATCAAAAACACCTTGTTTACAGTCATGTGATATTCCAAAGTTGGACACAAAATCAGCAAATAGAACCATGGAGAAGGTTGCTTTGCTAACATTTCCCAATGAAGATGTTAGTCCAATACCAAAATTAATCAGCAGATGATGAAGGCTAGATAGTCAAGATTAGAAGAATGAGTTCAAGGCCAATAAACAAAGATGCTGAAGAATTATCTATGGAACTAGAGACTAGGCACCTACTGACTTGAAGAATGTCATTATTAAAGTTAAAAGGAGAGGCTAATTAGGAAATCGCCCAATGAAGAGTATTCAATGTTCTCTGTATGTTTTTAACAGCTCCATCTAGTCTTGCCTTGTAAAGTAATTCAAACAGAGGTGAACACAATAGATACTTCATATTAAAGGAAAAAAAATGGTGACCTTCTTACATGCAAAACATAGGGGTAAAGTGAGCCAATGATTGCCAGTCCTCATGGGAACGAGGTGGACACTGTTCAGCAAGGTGGCCTGCAGAAGAAGTCTCAAAGCCTTAGTGTATGGGCAAGAAGAGAGGGAACTGATCTCCTTCTAATAATTTTCTACCCCTTCTGACATAAATAATTTTGTAAAAATTGGGGGATGTAGTTTTGAAGTTGATTGGCTTAGTATTCGATTTTATAGGAGAGCCACTGTAGTATATTGTTATCACTTTGTAATTTGTTTTGTCTTTACCAGTGGAGACATGTATGTGATTGGTGCCCAGAACAAATCAGCTAAATACCCTTCTTCATAAGAATTTAGGTTTTCAGTTTCTAGTACTTAGACCTATATCCCAAAGGGATGTGCATATATATATATATATATATATATATATATATATATATATATACACAAGCTAGGAAGACTGATGGCTGTTAATGTAACAAATAGACTCACCAAATAAACTAGCCATAGGAGAAGTCTGCTATAGTTGACATCATTTACTGATAACCATGTACTTTAGACGTCAATCTAGATTTTTTTTTCAATAATTGTGATGCAATGGTATCAGAACTCAAACATAAAGCCACTTCCATATCTATTCTACTAACATCACAGTGTGACACTGTGTTTAATGAACAAAGTATAACTCCTTATTTATATTGCCAAAGGAACCTAAAAGCTATGCCTTTTACTTGCAATTTTAAAAGAATGTTTTGTCTTAATCTGTCAAATATAAAAGACATGTCTTATTTTTGACTCTACTGACAATTGGCAAGAGAAGTACTGGTTTCAAAGTTGGTTATATTAGATGGCTTATTACATAGAATAATGTATGATTTAATTTAAATTCAGAGAATATAATACCTTCAATTTATAGACACAAAAGATATCAAATCACTTTATGAATGTGTGTCACTGACAGATCATCTGTGTTTGCCTAACAAAATGGGAACAGATCCAAAAAGGGAACTTGCAATATAATTCTCCTTCAATTACAAGTCAGCTGAACATAAATCCCAATTTTCTTGATCACATACAATGCAATGGAAATTGTTGGCAGAGAAGAGAATGTTATTACTGGGAAAATCTGTAGAAAATAACAAGATGGTTCTTGATCCTTAGCCAGGTTTTGCCTGAGGTCATTGATACTTGGCATGGTTTTCATGGGGAAAATAGGGATTTCTGTAATTAAAAGAAAAGGCGTAATTTAATATTCCTCTCAAATAAGGAGACATTTTCTTCCAAGTACCAACATAAGATGAACTGATGTGAGAAGCAACTGACCTAAACAACAACGATCATAGTAGCCAATGACATTCTATAGAGACTGGAGACTCCATTTCCCCATAGTTCCTAAATATGACTATTATGAATTCTGACCTCTCCATCCATTCACTGTATATATATGCATATATATATGCATGTGTATGTGTGTGTATCACTAAGAAAACAATGCCTACTGAGACAAAGTAAACATTTAAAGGAAAAAAATATAGATGTTTTAGAGACTTGAAATTTTTTCTTCAGGATTGCCATATCATCATATGAAAGTTTTTATCTAATCCAAAACAAGATTATCTTTTTTTAATTTTGTAATTTTTTTGAGAATTTTAGTTGCTCAGGAAAGTTGACTGGAAGGTTTGTGGCTATCACAAGTACTTGGGCTACCATCACAGAGAATCTCCTATCCTTAGTGTGTTTCCTTGCATGGAACATCTGTTGCTGTCACCATTGATCACCTGATATTTACATCCCATCATCCCTTGAAGTTCACATCTGGCAAGAAGTGTCATTCACAGTAGGGCACAGTTAGCAGTGGATGGGGACACACAGGTCATTCCCCATAGCCACCTATGGCAGAGTCCTGCTATTCTAGAAGCTCTGTCATTGTGTCCTTTCCCAATTATCTAACTGCTGCCAACTGCTAATTTCTTTGTAGACCCTATAGCTATGCCTTATCCACAATTTCATAAACTAACAATTATAGAGCATTTAGCTTTTTCAGATTGGCTTATTCCACATTGTAATTTTTCCTCAGATCACATATTTTTACCAACGAGTGCTAGTCTATTGTCTGGATGTATCACAGTGATTCTATTCTCTTGGAGAACGGCCTGCTTGCTTCTGAAGTTTTGGCAGTTGCAAATCGAGTTGGTAGGAGGAGCATGTGTGTGAAAGTTTTTGTGAGGATTTGGAAACAGGCTTTGACCTCATTTTAGTAAATATCAGGCCCACCACTGATAGATCATATGGCAAGATCATTTTAACTTTTAAAGACTCTGCCAAACTGTCCTGCAAAGGAGCTGCTCAGCTCCTAAGCTCTTGTACCGGATGAGAGCTCCTGCTCTTCCGCATCTTTGCCAGCATGTGGTGGTGTCAGGGCTCCGGGCTTTGCTCACTGTGACAAGATGTAGCAGTGCCTCGGTCTGATGGCATTTGTCTGATGGCATGCCGCGTACAGAGTCTTTCATGCTTTGTTCAACCCTGTGCATTTTTAGTGAGGTGTCTGGTAAATTAAGTAACACAACCTTTAAGGGGAAAAAAAATCTTTTCTCTCACTATACTCTGCTTTAATTACATTTACAACGGTATTAATTTTCAGAGTTCATGTACAGCATTTTTAATTATGTATTTCTTAAGGAAATACATTTTTTTAATTTTAACCAATTTCATAAAAGGACTTTAAGAATATCTTCTGCTTTAAAATTATGCAAATATAAATTGGAGTAAGCTTTCAGTGATTAGATAATATAAAAACTTCTGTGTCAAAGGTCTAGAGAAATAGCTAAGGGTTCTTTTGGAGAGAACTGGAATTTAGTTCCCAGCACCCATGTGGAGTGGCTCATAATTACTTGTGAATCCAAGGCCTGGAACCCAGTGCCTTCTTCTGGTCTCTGTTAGCACTTGCACATGTATACATACATGGACACACACACACACACACACACACACACACACACACACTCACACACACACCTATTTCCTTTTGAAACTTCAATAAAATTAATTTTTAAATATTATTAACTTAAGGAAGTAAAGACTATACATCAAGCTATTTTAGAACAATTACAGTGCTCTTACATTTTACTTCAAATTATTTTGTTCCATTTTGGTTGAATTGTCCCTACTTATACTTGTTCACTTATGAGTGTATGATAACTCAGGGAAACATGATTTGGATTGGCAGCTCTGCTAAGTACATGCTGATCTTTAAAATCTGCCCTATCATCTTCGTTTGTACTCTGTGTTGTCAGTTGATTGGCTTATCTTCCTGGCCTTGCTGCTATTAAGGGACTTCTCCATGGATGCCCTTCCTCACGGTGGGTTCTCATTTGAAGGTTTGCATCTGAGAAATTCCAAAGGCGAGATTACAATGAAGTAAGTAGATTTTTCTCTTGATTTGAGTTTTCATTTAATTTTATATATGAAGTTCAGTATCTTGGCATTCATTTTAATTTTTAAATTGATTTTTTATTATATTCCATTTGTTTTTATAATTTTACTATGATTAAAATTAGCTTATGCTTGATTTAAGCATTTAGTGAAAAGGGCTTTTTTCTTTTGCTGATGGGTTGAATTTGTGGTTTTTAATATTTACACAATGTTTGCAGTGCTAGTGTTTTCTGCTTTGCAGATTTCACAGTAGCTGTGTTAGCACTTTGTTCTTACCATTCAGGCTGTATGGCCCTCGAACTCCTCTCTAAATACTGTGTGACTGTGTGAAGTTTTCCTCTATGGACCACTCAAAATAAAAGCATCCCTATGATTATGTCACAAGCTACTGAAAATAAAAATGTACCGTGTTCTAAGGTCATGACACCATGAACCACAAGTACCTGTGTGTGGATAAACAGCAACAACAACAACAACAAACAACAAATGATTTTGTTAAGATCTCAAAAAATCTCAGAATATACGTAGAATGCACAAAACAAATTTAAAGTTACCTGGATGCTTAGATGGATGAAGTTAATGGCATTGAACTTGAGAAGGGATTCGTTTATGGTCACAGATGCCTCAATTTCTTCATAAAGGCCACAACAAACATTGCTGTTCTAGTTGTGTCATAAAACGCAAGCTTAACAATTAGCTAACAGAGCAGTTTCTTCAGCACATAGTGTCTCTCAAGATGTGCAGTGACAACACCTGGACTTAGGAAGGAAGAATACATTATATCAACTATATTTTGTTAAATCATAATAGTTCATCTCTGTATTATAATTGTGATGGTTTATTTGCTAAAGATTTATTTTTTTACATTTTCAAAGTGTAATATAGAAAGAAGACTGTTGAAGAAAAGGAAATTTGGGGGCTATCAAATGATTTTTTATTTTCAAACATCAAAAAGAAAATACAGCCTATCTACCTAAGTGCATATCTGAATCATCATGTCAAGGGGGTAAAATATACTGCAAATAATTTGGTCCTTAAACCTCAGCTTTACACCAAACAATGAGAACAATATGACATTCAAATTTTATTTCTTTAACATTAATATTTACATATTGGGTTTTCATCAAGAACAATGAAATTAGGTGCTCAACTCCCAAGTTAGTCAATTATATCTATGGTTTGTCCACTCTGGTGACTGGATAAGGCTGAGAAATGCCGTGACGGATCCATTATTCCACTTCATCTCTTCATCATGGTAAACAGCGCTCTATGTTTGTTTAATAATGAGCAACTACAGGAGCATATTTGAAAGTTATCCTACTCAACAAAGGTAAGCATGAGATCATCCAAAAGGACACGTACAATATTCACTAAAAAAAAAAAAAAAAAAAGTTATAATCATGAAATATCTTTCTGTTTTCTGTTCCTCAATTTATATGTTAGTCATAGGAATAAGGAGCTTTGCAGCTAGTTCTCAATTTTTGAGAAGAATTTTTTCAAAGTCTCTGAAGTGACTCTCTCTCTCTCTCTCTCTCTCTCTCTCTCTCTCTCTCTCTAACACACACACAGACACACACACATTAAAAAGCTGTTGATTCTAATTTCTGGTATAGAGTAAAATCCAATTTTATGAACTCTTTCTGTCTCTGTCTCTGTCTCTGTCTCTCTCTGTGTGTCTTTCTCTCTCTGTCTCTGTCTCTCTCTCTCTCCTAAAATTACATTTAAAGTACATTGGCATTGGCATTGGCATTGGCATTGGCATTGGCATTGGCATTGGCATTGGCATTGGCTTTACACCAGGCCCCATCTCACCCTAGCTAAAAGGTGACCATCTCATCCTGAAGTTGTACTCGCTTCAACCATAATGGAAAATTGTGGAACACCAAAATAGAAACGAAGTAGTATTAACAGATGTGATCTCACTAGGGTTCCATTTGTTAAAGAAAACATTGAATATTAATTAAAAGTTAATTAGAACTAATTGCCAATTAGAAAGAAAATGTAATTTGAAGCTACCCACAGCCCTTCTACTATTATTACCTTTGAGAATACTCCACGCCCGAGGGGAGGGCTGGCGAGCAAGCGAGTTCCCTTCCTTCCTGTGCCTGCAAGGGAAGACCATCGGTTTACAGTTCACTTGTTGCATTAAACCACGAATTAGGGGCTGCAGCACAAAATCCTATCATTTGTGGAATAAGGTCTAAAAAGGAAGAGTGGTTTATTGAGTGGAAACCTCATTGTTTCAGAAAACAAAGCTTTGAGAAAGGCAAAGATAGTTGTTTACAGTAAAGTTAGTGGCTCCCTGCTGAGCGACTCCCCACAGGCAGTCCTGGGATTCTAGGAACACAAAGATTTTTATTCCGGAATCCAGATCTCCTACAAGTTTCAGGTTCATGCTCATATTTGAATTATATCACTAGAATCCAGAAATCCATAAATATCCAGACAGTTTCCTTTCATTCTAGTGACACAGTCAGCTGGAAAAGGGAAAGGTAGAGTAAATCTCAACATTTTCTCCGTCATTTTCTAACCAAAAGACTTTATTTTCCTACACGGGTGGAAACTGAGGTTGAGGCTGGCAGCCATTTGCCACCAGAACAAACTGAGATCTGAAGACAAAATGAAGATGATAGAGACCTGAGATCTTAACGCCCCGAGACCCTACAAATGAGACTTGTTTTCATTCAATTATTTTGAGTTTTATTTCTAGTCACTTAAAATTGAAAAACTCCTCTGACAACATAGTGTGTTCAAGATATTTATAAATTAAGCCCAAAGGAGAGAGTCATATACTCTTTCCATTCGAGGTAGGAAAGGTTTCATCTAAGAAGACAGCTACTGCTTCTAGAAGCGTTTCTTGGTTGCCTGTAGACACTGAAGATAGCAGGGAACCTGGGAGTTTCACTTTTATCTGTTAACTGAGCCCAGCCCAGCAGCTATGAACTCACGCAGCCCATCCAAGACCGGACAAGTTCATATCATTGACCTCACAGAAATGGCAGTTTAAGAAGGAAATTTCATGTCAGAAGAAAAGAAATTCATTTTTTAAATGCTTTGGACTGCATTTCCTCCTGGGCCTCTCTTGTGGCTTTGACCTGGACTTCTTTACAGGAAGAAGCTACCGAAAATACAATACCACAAGTCATCCAATAGTCTTTTAAGTGGAGATCTACAATAAGATGAAAAAATATGGGCTGGCTTTGTTTCATTTTTACATTTTAATTGTGAAGTCATTTACTGCTTTCTTGTGAAGATTTATACATTATCCTATTATGTGTTCATTCCGAAGAAATCTTCCATTTATTTACTTTTTGTTACATGTGTATGTATGCACATGCTGTCTACGCACACGTGGAGAACAGGAGACCACTTGCAGGAATCAATTCTCTCTTTCTCTGTGCACCAAGGATGAAATTTGTGTCACCAGGCTTGGCTGCAAGCACCTTCCCCTGCTCGGCCACACCGCCACTCCTTCTATGTGTTAGGATGTGATTCATGTTTCTCCAGAGACAGAGGCAATACCATCGCTAGGTGAAATATGGCTTTCATGTCTGGTTGACAGAACTTGAACACCTGACAACGTAAGCTTGTGTTTGGAACAACATGATAATTGATTAGAAGTAATATTAAACACAGGAATTCTGACTTGGCTCTTTGATTTATGAATGGGGATCTATAAATATTTACATTGGTTTAAACAACAAGTGCATTTCTATAATTTGCAAGAAAGTTTACAAACTAGCTTCTTGGTTTGCTTTTTACATTGGGAGCCCAGTACAGAAGCAGATAAGGAGAAACATTTCAGAGAAACTGAGACTTTGTTTTCAAATTCTTAGCGTAAATGCTTGACTTGAGTCCACATGTGTATAATATAGGTTACTTCTTAGAAATATAATCATCATCAGCTTTCAGGCTATCCCGTGAAGCTTATGCAATAAAATGAAATTCACCTTTCAAAATCTTGAAGTTTCAGTCTGACCTGAAAATTCCATTAGTAAAATTTAAAGGCAGCAAGAAGGGATGCTCAAATTTTCAATACCTTAACTGTCCTTTGCTTTAGCAGCTTAAGGTTCAAAAAGGACTTATGCTTTTTTTTTTCCAAGTCTCTATATCATGCACTATATGTAAAGATTGCATAGGAAATGTGCAAAATCTTATAACCAGATATAGTACTCTTTCCAGTTCATTTTTATTTAACCAGATCTATCTTAATTGCTTAAATGGGGAAAGTAAAAGACTGGCTAATTAGAATTCTAATAGAATATCCCTGGAGTTTAGAGAAAACTTTGCCTTTTGTGCTTTCCTTGAGATATCAAAGGGCATTTGAACCTCATTACCACATGAAATTGTTAAAGTAGTCCTGGCTACAGATTAAGCACACAATTTAAATTATTTAATATTTACCCATCCTATTCTACATGGCATGGCTCTATTGATATCTTTTAAGGAAATAGTTGGAAAAAAGCTCAGGTCCCCAGAAATAGCTGAAATTTAAAGTGCACTTCTATTTTCAGAAAATAAAACAAACAAGCAAGCAAAAACTGCATTCGGTCAAACACGTCTAACACAATACTGAAGCCATATCCAGCCTGCTTTCTAATTAGTCCTATGTACAGTGGTTTTCATATTTCCCCTGTATATCTTAGTATCTTATTGCTATCGTTATGTAACATTATGTACATTTGTCAGCTTCAGGCCAGCCATACCAAGAAGGACAATGACAGACAATGTAGAAGTGGCAGATAACACCAACATCATTTATATTTATGTCTGGAACGCATTTTCTCATGTCCTTTCCCCTCTAGAACATTTACCTTCCTAATTATGTTTTACTCAGTCTAATCTTTAAATTAATTTGAATTCCCTAAGCTCAGAACTGACAGTGAGAGGAATGGATAAATGTTGCTGAAGGGAAGGAGAAATTAGATTAAATAATAATGGTCACTCGTATCCCTACACCACTTCAGCATTTACAGTGTGATTTGGTTTCTCTTTCCATGCCACTCCCTACCACTATGAGGCTGAGAGAGAATCGTACACATTAGGAAAGCAAATGTTATTTGACATGCTCTGGCTCCACCACGGCAAAGCAGCCCTGCTGCTGGGGAACTTGCCCCTCAGAGCGAGGCCTAAGGCTTTTGGTTCACTGGTATGAATGCTTCAAACAGTGCTGGGTCATCCCTGTGCACGATAGAGTCCAATAATCTCTTTCCTTCTGCAAAGCCAGATTTGTTGTCCTATTTTGTTCTGATGACACCATCATCGTGGGCCAGTACTGGATGGACAAAAAACAAAGCTCTGTCCCTATACAGGCAGTTCTGAGGCAGCCCAGAAAGGGGTAAGGAGGCCACCAAGCACGTGACACGTCAATGATATAAACCAATTCATTCCCCCCACAAGAATTTTACTTAGAAATTAAGGAATTGATTCACGATCTAAGTGGGATGAATGTGAAAAGAAGTCTAAGAAATGCCTTACGTTAATAGAGTCCCAAGAAGAGTTCTCCAAGTCTTCCTCTAACCCCCCTCCCCCCTTCCCCCTCCCCACCCCTCCCCCCTCCCTCATCATCATCCCTCTGGAGAGAGAGGGGAGGGCAGGATATGTCCTCACGACTATGGCAGCTACATTTGGGACACCGTTGACCCCCTAACACAGACATAGTCTCCATGCATCCATGAAACTAGAGAGTAGGAGAGTTGTTGGGGGTGACTTAGGATACATAGAAATATGATCAGCACTGAGATTCTCAAGCAAAGCTTATTCTTAACGACCTTCAGAGTCAGTAGTTGAACAGTTTTTCATACCATAGCTTTGTTAATGACTGGTTCCTAATAATTTCAAATGTGTTTTGATTATGCTGTATTTAATATCTTTAAGGTCTATAATTGTCCACTGCTTATTTTCCGTTACACATCAGCAGTGACTTGCTGTGTAACCTTGCTAACTTATGGCAGATGGGAGAAAATGTTCAGCTTCTCTTTTTATGTATATTTTTCATTGTCTGCTTAAAAAATTCCATATTTAGCCAAAGCTATATTAGCGAAGATTCAGTTCCATGCTTTGTATTAATTTCATTTATGTAATGTTTTCTTTTCTAGTTGGAGCAATTAATAAGTTTCAAGGTAATTTTGTTATTAAATCCATTAAAGAGCAACCAATCAGTCCCCATCACATTCAAATTGCTATCATCTTTATGAATACTTAGGTACACCAACTCTCTGAAAATACAGTCTTGCATTTTGTTGCTTGGCCTCAGCCTCATGTTGATAAAATCAAGGCTTACAATAACAAAGACAACTCCTTCTGGCAGAAATAAATTAATCATATTAGAGTCAGCTCATACCTATTTCCCATGGAAAAACAATGACACAATAACAAAAGAAAGGATAACTGTAAGGGCAGAGAGATGTAAAAGCATGGCTGTCTGTGTTTGAAGAGAAGGAGGTGTATAAATTTCTCAGGGATCTAAAATATAGAAGAAGCAACATTTAGCTTATCCTCGGACTCCAAAAATGTCCACACAGCAAAGAATACTAATGGAGATAATTATACAACTCATAAGTTCTTGAAACGCATAAATAACTTGTTTTCCTGCTTTCATTTGTAGCGTCAGTATATTAAAAATCAAAAGAAAAGAGGAGCTGACGTAAAAATTGTGTTCTTATTAAAATTAAGGACTTCAACTGAATTTTCTTTTTCTATTCAAGCAAAAGTTCTATACTCAGGGAAAATAGAACTCTTGGGTAATTATATAAACTTATAATGCAGTTCCTATGTTAATACTGAGATTTTATAATTAATTTATAATTTCCTATTCAGGCAGATAAGTTTGTCATTTTATAGAACAAATTTATACATTGTTTCTGACATTCCACTCTTGTCAGATGTACATATTCAGATGTATACGATGTGACCAATAATGAAAATAATGATAATGAGAAAAATATGTGCTTATAAAATATTAAATAAAATATTTAGTTTGAAGGTTAGCTTCTAGGGTCATAACCAACCATTCTTTTTGAAAATACACACTTTTGTCTTATTATTTTAAATTTCTCGTTTTTAAAGAGAATTCTTTCTTTCTGCCTTAGTTACCCTCAAGGAGAAGAAAACATTCTAAAATATATTCACCGGAAAATACCGACTTTGGCAACACAAATGAGGTGCACAATAATGAATACACCTGATGCAAATGATTGTTTTACATTATCAGAGCAATTGAAAAATCTTCTCTTATATATTTGAAGTTAAATACCAATCACTATGGTTTATAATTGCACTGTGCTACAATTAATACAGCTTACATTTTCTAATGAGTCATTGTTTACCATCTCAGGCTATTAGTTTAGCTTAAGGTCTTGAGAATAAAAGCACTATTTTTCCTCAAAACACTTAAAGCATTCATAAGTCCATGGAAGCCTTCTGTATAACCTATTTTACTGACAAACAATTACATTTTAGATTGAAGAGGTGAAATGATTAAGAATATTTGACTTAGTTGCCATGACAGCATGCATTTTTCATCAGGCACAGTGTAATTACTACAATTTCAATGATGTAAAATCAAGAAAGATGATAACAAACAGCAGAGCCGTGGAGATATTGCCATTGCAACCAGGTTGCCATGGCAACAGTGATAATAATCCCGGTGATAGATGTTTTCTCTTGCTCTTTCCATTTTGTACGGTTATAACATTCAGAGCCAGTTTTTACCACAGCTTTTTATAGTTTATTAGACTGTCAAAATAGTTTATGAGATGTTGTTGCAAAGGAAATGACTGAGTTCCGCAGCCTAATAAAAATGCCAAATACTCTGTTTACATACTGTGCCAGCACTTAACAAACATTAAAAAATTGTATGAAAAATGATTTGATATTGTATCTGTATTAATCAATTTGCAAGGCATAAGCTTTGTCACTGAAGGTCAAATGAATAGTTTCCAAGCAGACTGTTTGCCAAGCTTTCTTAAAGTTCATTCTTGACGTAGCATTTGACAAGTCCCATCACCTGGCCCTGAGTACCAACTACCTGCAGGAAATGTTGTGCACAAGTAAAAGGTAAATAGGTACAGAAAATTAAAAACATATTTGTTTTTCCAGTAATTTGAAAAAAATATTTTAAGTGTGTGGCCAGAAGTCCTCTCTGTGTGACCATTTTAAGGTAATACTTTTTGAAGGCATAATAATAATGAGATGGCTTCAGAAATGAATATGTGTGTGTTTGTGTATGTATATGTGTGTGTGTGTAAATAATTTGATAAAATTGATGGAAAAGTAATGTAATACATACCATATAAGGACATAAAAACAGTATAACGGTTGTCATTCAACACAAGGAGACAGCTCTGATCATCATTCTATATAGTCCTTTATCTTTCATGAGCTATTCTTTTAGTTGTAAGGGAAGCACATGACAGAGAGTACACTTCAATGCAGGTCTACCATTGGCTTTGTCTGTAAGAAAATGTTCCTAAAGACACCTATATTCACAGGAATCTGGAGTCTTTGTAATCTATTAAAGTCCTTTAAAATACTCATGCATACTGAGTAAATAGACAACTGGGTAAATGACATTGAAAGTGCTGGCCCTACTCTGCAGCAAACAGAACCCGCTGGATAGTTTCAGTGACGAGTGCAATCTTGAGCTCTCTGGCAGTTTTCCCTAAAAGTATACAGAGTCCATAAAGAGTATTCAAGAATAAGCCTTCCTGCTTCATCCATCCATTTTTCTCCTACGTTATTTTCCATATGGAGAGAACTGGATTTGGTTAGATTACTATAAGAGACCATACTAATGAAATATGAGACCATGACCAAGTCACAATTAGAATGTCTTAACATTGAAAGATAATGAAAAGACTTTAGAACTTTGGAAGTACTTCTTCTTTTCTTTTTAATTTATTCTTCATTCACATAATACATCCTGACCACATATTCCCCTCCTTCCACTCCTCCCAGTTCCTCCTCCCACCTCTTCTCTTTCCCAGATGTCCCACTCCTCCATCTGCCTTCTGAAAAGAGCAGGCCTCCCAGGGATATCAACTTAACATGGCATAAAAGTTACAATAAGGCAAGACAAACCCTCACATCAAGACTTGATGAAGGTCTACATGTTACAGTTGTGTGCTTTTGTCATTAATTTGAAATGTGTGTGAAAAGGGAAGACCTATATTTTAGAAAGAGGAGTCTTAAGTCTTTTTCTTTGTTGATTATGAAGTAGTAATGCCTTGTTACATATTGTAAACTTGTGGGCATGACAGAGTGAGCAGCAGTTCAATGCGAGAGCATGGACTCATCAGCCAGGAACCTTCAGGTTCTGATTGCTGCTCAGGCCGCAAACAGGGAACAAGAATTGTGGCTGACACATAAAGCAGGAAGGCAAAGAGATAAAGAAGGCAGGAGTTAATCTAGAGCAACGGACACTCTCACAATGCCATGAGGGTGATCCTAGCTAAGACTGTTAACAGTGGGGGATATGGAGGCTGAACCTGCTATCTAATAAAACCAGACAAGACTTCCAATACAAGGATTGAAATAAAACCTAGCCACAAAACCTCAGACCCACAATTTGTCCCACCTACAAGATGTGCAGGGGTAAAGATGGAGCAGAGGTTGAGAGAATGTCCAACCAATCGACTGGCCCAGTTTCAGACCCATGCCATGAAAGAGTTAACCCTGGACAATATTAATGATAGTCTGGTATACTTGCAGAGAGTTTCCTAGCATAACTGTCTTCTAAGAGGCTTCCTCCTGCAACTGATGGAAACAGATGCCGAGACCCACAGCCAAATATTAGGCAGAACTTGGGGGAATACAGTGAAAGAATGGGAGGAAAGATCAAAGAAGTCAGAAATGTCAAGGACACCACGAGAAAACCCAGAGTCAACTAAACTGGACCCATAGGGGCCCACAGAGACTGAACCAACGATCAGAGAGTATACATGGGATGGACACTGTGCATATATGTAACAGATGTGCAGCTTGGTTTTCATGTCAGACTTCTAATAGCGGGAGCAGGGGTTAGCTCTGATTCTGTGACCTGCTTTTAGATCCCCTTCTCCATCTTTGCTGCTCTGTCTAGTATCTGTAAAAGGTGATACACTTAGTCCTACTGCAAAATGATATGCGAAGGTGGGCGTATATTCAAGCAAGGCTTCCCCTTTCCCGAGGAGGAAGTGAGGAGGGGGCACAGAGCGAAGGGGAGGGGAGAGGTATGGACTAGGTGGAGAGGAAGGAAGGGAAGCTAAGATTGGGATGTAATATAAATCAATTAACCAATAATAATAATATTTTTATAAAGAAGGCAAGACTTGTACCCCCTTTCAACCAAAGAGGATTGTCTATCAGAGAGATGACCCACCATAGATTGCCTATCTACAAGCTCTGTCCAAGAACTAGCTATATGATTCTAGCCATGTAAACAAATAAAAATAATGAAATTATATTGTACACTAACTATAATCCTACCCCTGTCTATCGGAATGCTTCATGGTTTGTAATGTCAAATTTCTGTTCCCAAGTAGACAAGCCCATCACTAAATGACAATTCCACAGGATATGCTTGCTCTGGCATGCGCTTGCTGGTGAATCTCATACTACGATTTTCACCTTTTCTCAAGTATCCATCTGTTTAAAGAAACACACTATTCCTCACATTTTGCTTAGGAAAAGTAATCCCTCTGGTGCATGAATTTGTTATATTGACAAATGGTATTTTTAGCACAGAGCCAAAGAATATCATACTTTCAGGCATCCTTTTCACTTATTAGTGACAAGCACTCAGGAAATTATTTCCAAGGCAGAGGTGAGGTACTACAGATATATTCAAGGTCATTAAAACAATTATGAAGGGACAATTCATGTTCAGAAAAGAGAAAGGTGTAGGCTAGCTTAAGATACAGGAGATGCTCAAGGCATCTAGAAAAATCCTCACCATTGATCACAATTAAGTTGGCCTTTTCTCCTTCCTTCGGAGACTTTTCTGCCTGTAATGAATGATCAGAGAGTCCCGTCCAGTAATGTGTTTCTTAGCTTGAATTGCTTTGATACATAGTTATGCCATTATATGTAACTCACAAAACTGCCCTTCTGGGATGTTCTTTATTTAGTATCTAAAGATCAGCAACTCTAATCCTTCACATTAGAGTCCACTAAAAAGAAATAAAGGGAAGAATGAAAGGAAAGTGAATGTAATGAAGCAAAACCAATCTGGTTTTTAATATGTTTTTAACTGTGTTCTCATGGACAAGGTATTTTCTGGTTTTATTCCTAAAAATATTCTTTTAAGAGTTTTAAGCATAATTGACTTCAGTCCTGATTGATTATATAAAATGTCATAAAATGTGCTTAAATTATCTTGAAGCTGGTCCCATGCCATTCTCTCTTTCTCTTTTTATAATAGATCCAACTGTAAGGCTTGCATTCCCTGTAATGTGCTTATTTTATTGTATAGAGACATGGATCTTTGTGCCTATGCCAAAATTATGTGCAGTCCATATTATCTGGACCGAAGACAGCCCAATAATTCAAGACTAATCCACTTGTCTCAAAAGATATAGAAAATTACAAAATAATATCTGTGTGTGTGTGTGTGTGTGTGTGTGTGTATGTGTGTATGTACTTTCTGAAAAATGTGCTCAGTTTTGAATTTTCTGCCACATTTGTTCTCCTTCAAATTGTATTGCCAAGAAATGTGGACCACTGAAAGTCATAGAACTTTAACATCATCATTAAATTTAAGATGGAGATAGCAATGAATATCTATCTGGTCAATATTGTCAATTTTTTTATGAAATTTGAAAGAAAGTAGAGATGGTACAGGATTATGGAAGTCAAAATATAAGATGTATAAATATGATGCTAAGTAGTTGTAAAAATGTTATAATTATTATTTGTTAGCTGACAGCTCCTTGTCTAATTTTACAGATAAGAGTTCCTGGTATGGAGTTCACAGTGCTTGCCCTCATGGGCTTATGGAATTCTATGAAACATAATAATAAATATAGCCAGTAGAAATGTAACCCATGTAACCTTCACTGATGGAAAAATTATGAAATGAATTTGGCTGAAGAACGTGAAGACAAGCAGAGTTCTCTTAGGACTCTACAAGAACAATGCTAACTAATAGTAGCTTGAAATGCATCCAGTTTGGCGTGAGAGTCATTTCTGTTCCAGAGCCTCATTCTTTGCTGTGGCTCCTGTTAAAGGAAAATTGAAAGTCCGATAGTGCCTGCCTGATTTTTACCTTTCATATTGTTTTTATTTTATCTGCTCTTCTTGTCCTTTTTTTTTAAAAATTGCACATTATACTTGCACATATTTTTAGGACACCATGTACAATGATTAAAGAAATTAACATTTCCCTTTATCAACATTGCATTTCTGTGCATTGAAATTCTTCAAACTCAATCCTTCTTTAGCTGTGGTAAGAAACACTAAAACTTATTCTACCCATGTGGCAAGTTTGATACCTAATGGAGCTCATATCTGACCTCCTGCTGGATCTGATCTCATATCATTTCTCCTCCCCGTCTCTTCTCTTTTCCTCTAATGCTATGAATTCAACAATGTGACCTCTACAAAGAAGAATGTGTTACATTGGTCCTTGTGTGTTTAGCCTATTTTATTACAATGTCCTCTGGTTTTATGTGTGTAGATGTGAATGACAGGATATCATTCCTTTTTATGATGGTCAGCTTTCAACTATACTAGTAGCAAAAATATTTTAAAATATTTGGAGAAAATATTGTGATTATTTCAGAAGCTTCAGAACATATCTAATCGTCATTTTCATTATGTATATTCATATCTTGTGTTTCCTTCTATTGACATATGTGCCCACCCTTTGTGTTGAGAAACATCTTCTCTTCAGTGCATTAAGCATCCCTGAAGAGCTTTAGTTCTAATTTGGTACGCCGATATAGTGATAATAAATACCCAGAGATATCACATTTACTTGCAGCCTGTTTTTAAAAAGACTTTATCAGTTGTATCCATCTAAAATATGTGAGGTAAAGTTGAGTTTCATCAAGTAGTGTCAGAGTCTGCAATGACCAGACCCAAAGCAAAATCTTGACTTTCTGGAGCCATAGTAATAAAGATGTCTATTGGTAGTGTAAGTGTTTCTGTGTCCACATTGTGATCCAAATATCCAATTATGAGGAAAACTGAGGTGGCTGCCACTGCTTTTAGCTCTGATCTTAACACATCTCTATTTTATCTTGTTCACAAAGAAAGAAGCTAAACCATGTAAAATCACTTGAAGCTGATTTCTCTTGTGAAGGAGACACATTCTTTCTCTCAAATGCTAAGGGCAAAAATACTTTGGAATTTGAAATTTAAGGGTTTAAAAATATTTAAATATTAATAAAGAGGCATCTTTTTTAGGGGACCCAAGCCTTAACAAGAAATTTATTAATGGTTTATCACCATCTTGTTCATATAGCCTGTGTGTTCTCTATGGCTGGTATACTTACAGTGTGACCAGAACTCAGGAAGTAGGGAACTTTCTGTCTGTGGATTATATTAGCCTTTAAACTTTTCAGATATTGAAGTATGTTTTTTATTTCAGATTTTAGATAAGTGGTCTTCAACCAATATTAAATTTTCTTCAAAAGTTCAAAAGTGTGCAGGTAAATATATATTTCATATATAATATCATATGTACTATATAGTCATATATTTACTATAAATATCATATATATTTAAGAATGTACAGGCTTTGCATGGGTACTCACATATATATATATTATGGCTTCCAGGTTAGTACTTTAATGACATTCCTAAATGTGTGAATGAATGGTCTCTGACTCTTGTTACCTCTCTTGGGCTCTTTTCCTTCTGTTGGTTTGTCCTGTGGAACACTAATGTAGTGTCCTTTGTTATATCATATTATATTTTATTTTGTTATAGGCTTTTAATAAATGAGTGAAAGAAAACCTAACTACTCCGGTAAAGGTTAATATCTCCAGTGTCATTCATATCTGGTGTGAGAGGGAAAATAAGTTTTCTCCGGTGCAGTGATAATTGATATATCAACCACTCCAAGGCAGGCTTCATGTTTAGACCCAAATATAACGAACTCCACAGCTCTTTTGTGTACTTTTATTTGGCTATAGCTTGGGTTGTTGTTGTTGTTTTGTTTTGTTTTGTTTTGGGGGTGTTGTTTTACTTTGTGTTGTTGGTTTTGTTGTTGTGCTGGGTTTTTTGTTTGTTTGTTTGTTTTATAAAGAAAAAAAACCTTAACCTTGGGTGACAGGGAGGAGGGGTAGACCTGGAAGGACTTGAGGGAGGGGAAGAATACAGTCAGCACGTATTTAAAGTTAAAAATTACTTTAAGTAATAAAAATACAATTAAAAAAGAATTAAACCAAAAAAAAAATACTATAACTTCTAAACCTAGTAAAGTTGCACGTGCCTATAAATTCAGCACACAGGAGGATAACTAAATTCAAAGCCAATCTGGGTTACATGGCAATACCCCCGTCTCAAAAAATAAACAAATGAATGACATCAGAAAACAAACAAACAAACAAAAAAACTAACTTTAGAGCTTCAGCTCTAAGCTACATGCTAAAGACACAGACATCTGATTTTCTAGGTTTAGTGTAATGATCATTAATCTAGTTACAAATATTTTAAATAGAGATTGTAGCAGTTATATGAAAATTGCCCTTTCTGTCCTCTTTAACTCCTCATGTTTACATCTCAAGTCTGAAACATGAAAGCAGCTATTATTAAAAACATCTTACAACACTCAGCCATTTATAGTTCTAACAAAATAAGAAAAATTAAACTCAAGATTTAAGAATAACTGCTGAAGTTTCCACTCACATCTGGACATGCAGGATTTTACAATGACTATGTCTGCTTGTAGGTTTTTATCTTGTTATTTTCCACCAACTGGTATTCCGTTTACTCTCATGGAGCTTCATCCCAGATCACGCTTTGGAGACTGCATAGCCTTATGAGACAGTAAGTATTTCAAGATGTTGGAGTGGATCTGCTGCTTTCTGGCTGAGTATCTTAAGGAATTTTGAGAACCACAGATCAAATTACTTCTTTAGAGTTATACAAACAACGTTGATTTCCTAGCCATTCCATAAAACTTTACATACTTTAACTTCATGCTCCTGTTTTCCTGAATACTCAGTTTGGGTTGGTATTGGTATTGGGTTGGTATTATTTTTCTGGCCAGAAAAATAAAGAAAATTGCAATGATACATGCCCTGTAGAACCTCAGCTGTAGCCCTGCCTATGCATTGCTTAATAGTTCTGAACTCTGAACCAAGGAGACTAGATTAGATCATTCCATTAATTTAATGCCAATCTCATGTTTAAGGACAAAGAAGTTTGTTAGCAATTAAAACAAAAATGAACACCCAATAACATCAAATTGAATTCCAATGTTTTCTTTGGCTCACTAAGCATATTTGTCATTTTATTGGACTCATTTCCAAGAAGTAGAATAATAAGACAGTCTGAAATTCTGCTAGGAGGGAGTGCTAAAAATGAGAAATCACCTTGTCCTAAAATAAGCTCCCAGGCTTCTGGAATGGACTGCCAAAACCCTCAGCTCCTCTCCTCCGAGGTCTGATCGCTTTCTAATCCCAGCTGCAAAGAAGTTCCTTCATGCCATGGAAGAATTACTGCACTTCCCCCAAGAAATCTAACTTACTATAATGTGATAACAGTGCCTGCTGAGGAACATGGTGGAATCTTAGATAACCATCTGTGCTTCTAGCTGTTCCTTTACAAAAAGATAAAAGGAGGACAGGATCACGTTCAGACACTTGCTTCACTCACCATGACTTTCAAGGCTCAGGTGTTAGACACATTTTAATGATCCAAGAGTAGTGATGGGAGTTGTAGGTTGTTAGCATACAAGTAAGTTATAAATTCAGGTAATTTTGACTTTTTTTTTCATCCCTCAGCTTCATGGGTAATTGTTGGCTAATAAATTATGCTATTTTTTTAATATTCATGGTGGCTTATTTCACTACATCCCAGAGCAATGACACTACCCTTCCTTATCTATCTTCTGACTTCAGGTTTTCTGCAACCATTCTCCCTATTCCCTATTCCCTATTCCATACTCGGTATCAAAACAAAGATATTTTTCTAAGTGACAGCTATCATAATTCATTGTTTAGCATCCTTGAGAAATGAGTTTTCTACTTCTGAAAAAGAAAGTGCCACATTTGGACTGTCAACTTAGAAAACAACGAGAAAATAATAAATGTCAGTCATTTAGACTAGCACATAATTTAAGGCTGCCTCATAGAGGTGTGCCCTAAGCCAGGTTTCCGTAATTAGAATTTCTATCCTAAAGATATAAGAAGAACACTTAGTATACCACACTTAGTATACTACACACAGTATACCACTGAGACATTAATATTCAAATCTGAAACCTGCTCTAGTTTTTAATATAAGATCCCTAGATGAACAGCATGGGCAATGTCTTAGAACGTTCTAGATACAGACATACAGCCCCACACTAGTTTCACAGAGTTGACAATGATCAGATGAACCCCCAAGAGTCTAAGTTTTTACAAGCCCTACAGGTATCTCTAATGCCCAGTGAAGTTTGACCATCACCATGCTAGAGAAAGGGATTAGTCCAAACTTGCACATTGGAATTAAGGAGCACAGTTGTAGAAGGAGACATTCTGCCAAGTGTGCAAAGGAGAAATGTTGACATACAGCATATGGCCCCTGTTCATGCTGCATGTCGTAATCACCTAGGAAACTCGCAAAGGTTGATGCTTGAGCCTTCCCCCAGGCCAATTACATCAGAATTTTTAGGGTGGGTTCCTGGCAGGTAGCCACTTCCTAGGTAGCCAGGTGACTAGTGAGTACAGCCAAGGCTGAAAACTGTTGATTTAGGCTGATCTGATTTCCCCTAAGGTTCTTCCAAAACCAACCTTAAAAGTCATGCACATACCCCCATTTCTCTGATTGTACCTACTTCTGCTCAAATGCGGCACTTGTGTATCTAGTTACATTTGGGTCTGTTTTATGCTTAGTGTGGAGGGCTCTTTCATCTGGTTCCCTACATCTGTCCTGCACAACTCCTTTGAAAGACATCTCAGCATTTTCTTACACCTCATCTATCCCCTGCTTCAGTTCTCATCAACTAGGTGCTCTGACATCAAGTCCCAGGAGAGAAACACCACTCTACCTGTGCTTTACATTTTAGCTCAGACTGGAAGTACCAATAAGACCTTGTTCTTTGTCCTATGGCATGACTTTCCTCTCTTTTACTTCTGTTATGCTGTGTTAAGTCTTAAGTCATAAATCACTCCAAACTAATCTTTCATAGTTTGAAATTGGTTTTAGTATTAAAACAACAACAAAAAAGATTATCCTCCTGTCCTCTTACCAACCACTCTGGACTCATGATAAGTATTAATTTATCATAAAAGGATTAAGCTATTAACTTGATAATTTATCTGTTAGAATATAACCATCACCGATACATTTTATCACTTCCTATACTTAGCTATAAGATTATTTAAACTATGCATAAAAAGACAATTTTATAGGATATACTTGGGTGTTACTCTTCAGATCATTTTGTAGCCCAGTCTTTTATGCAATTTGGGATTGCTCAAGGAAAGCAGACTCGCCTGCAGCCCCACACAGATAGATACAGAATTTAATCATATTCTTTATTCTAAGAAAACTCCTAGGTAAGCTTGTTGCATATCAAGGCTAGAGAAGCATCAGTATTGGAAATACCGAAGAAATTGCCTTGAATATATATTAGAGAAGCAATCTCATTTAGTAACTATAAATCCTTGAAATATTTGACATATTAATTAAAATTACAACTAAATTAGACTTTTCTCCCCCATTTAATAGAAAATGAGCTTGAAATGAACATATGTGGAGGAAAGTGTGGTTGTAGAAAATTAAAGCTTTTTTTTTTTTTTTGTCACAGAAAATATGCCTTGTACTTAGACGGGAGTACAGGGCATTGGAGAATGAAAAAACTAACTCTAGGCCCATGATGGATGGGTTAAGACAAGGGACTACCACTAGTGGTGTTGGAAAGATGTTAGAATACTGGAGGAGTTTAGAATTTGAGCTTCAGATATTACACAAGCATATATGGATATTGACAATATGCTCAATATAGAGTCAGATAGAGGAATGCTTCTCTTTACTGTGCTTCTGGCCCAGGCTTTAGAGACATGCAGGCTGAAGACAAGTGACTTTGATTTGAAAAGCCACATTAAGACCTTGGCCAGGACAGTGGGTAGGCTAGCTGTAGATCATCACACTCCAACCTCTCCTCCAGTCTTACCCCAAGCTCTGTAGCAGACTTCCTGCTGTGGTTGCTCCTCACTCTCTGTCCCCATTTCTAGAGGACTAACTATATGCAGGAGGAAGACTGTGCTTTCTTAACTCCTGTGGCCTTCCTCAGCCCAGCTCAAGCCCATTTCCTTTTAGATTCTAATATGTAGAAACACATATTACGCTGAACTCTCAGTGGCCACATTTAGAAAACAAAACAAAACAAAACACCACTACCACTACCAATAACAACAAACAGAAGAATCCCCTACCACAACATCCTCTTAAGAACCAGAGATCCAACAGAACCCAAGTAACAAAACACCCACCCAGCAAAGATAAGACCAGGCATCAGTATCTAGAATTGTAACGATCCAAAACCCAGATGTCTAGTCACCAGCATAAAAACAAGAGTAATAGCTAGAAAAAATGTGAATCTGCTAGACCTCAGGAACCTTACTCTAGCAAGCTCAAAGAATTACGGCATAGCTGAAGCACAAGACACATAGCCTTTATGAAAAGGATAGAGGTCATTAAAAGAAAGTGAATAAGTCCCTTAAAGAAATGTCTTAAAATAAACAAAGCAAGGAAATGAATAAAGCAGTTCATGTCCTAGAAGTGGGAATAGAATCAATAGAGCAACACCAACCTGAAGAAAATCTGGAGATGAAAAATTGAGGAGCTCACATGGGAACCTAGAGAGAAGCCTCACCAACAGAATACAAGAGATAGAAGAAAGAGTGCCAGGTGGTAAAGACACAATAGAAGCAGCAGATATGTCTGTCAATGAAAATGTTAAAACCCAAAAAACACCTGACGCTAAACAGGAAATCTGGGACACTATGAAAAGATCAAATCCAAGACTAATAGGAATAGAGGAAGGAGAAGTTTAAAAAATACTTTCAACAAAATCATAGAAGAAATTGTCCCTAACCTAAAAAGGAAACACCTATCAAGAACCATATAGTACATCCAATAGACTGGGGTGGAAAAGAAAGTCTCTCAGCACATAATCAAAACACTAAATGTACAGAACAAAGGTATATTAAGAACTGAAAGGGGACAAAAACATGTAACTTATAAATACAGACCTTTTAGAATTTTACTTGACTTTTCAATGCATACTCTAAAAACCAGAGAACCTTGGTGAATGTCTATAAACTCTCAGATACCATAGATGCCAGCCCAAGTTTACACCCAATAGAATGTTCAGTCATAATAGATGGAGGATAAATAAAACATTTCATGATAAAACTAAATTTAAACAATATTTGCCTACAATACTACCCTACAGAAGGCAAACTCCAGCTTAAGGAAAACACCCAAATACAATAACGTATAAATATTCTCACACCAGAAAATAAAAAGAATAGAAACACACACACATACACACACACACACACACCACTACTACTATTACCACTACCACAACAACAATAACAACAACAAATAAGTATAATCAGCAAACACTGCTCATTGATATCTCTCAACTACCAGTGGTCTCCGTTCTCCAATAAAAGAAGTATAAACTAAAGGAATTGAGTGCAAAGCCAGGAGCCATCCATTTGCTGCATCTGAAAAAAACACATCTTAACATCAAGGATAAACATCACCTAAGGGTAAAAGGATGACAAATGATATTCCAAATAAATAAACCTAAGAAGCAATCCAGGGTAGCCATTTTAGTATTTGTCAAAATGACTTCAAATAATAAGTAATCAGAAGATAGGAAAGGCCACTACATAGTTATCAAAGAAAAAAAGCTACCAAGAGGACATTGCAATTCTTTTTTTTTTCTTTTTTTTTTTCTTTTTTTGTTTTTTTGTTTTTTTCGAGACAGGGTTTCTCTGTATAGCCCTGGCTGTCCTGGAACTCGCTTTGTAGACCAGGCTGGCCTTGAACTCAGAAATCTACCTCCCTCTGCCTCCCAAGTGCTGAGATTAAAGGTATGTGCCACCATCGCCCGGCTTCATTTTTTTTTTAAACCACCATGTGGTTGCTGGGATTTGAACTCAGGATATTCAGAAGAGCAGTTGGTGCTCTTAACCACTGAGCCATCTCTCCAGCCGACATTGCAATTCTTTTTTTAAAAAAAAATATTTTATTAGATATTTTATTCATTTACATTTCAAATGCTATCCCGAATGTCCCCTATACCCTCCCCCACCCTGCTCCCCTGCCCACCCACTCCCATTCCTTGGCCCTGGCGTTCCCCTCTATGGGGCATATAAAGTTTGCAAGACCAAGGGGCCTCTCTTCCCAACGATGGCCGACTAGGCCATCTTCTGCTATATATGCAGCTAGAGACACGAGCTCGGGAGGTATTGATTAGTTCATATTGTTGTTCCACCCATAGGGTTGCAGACCCCTTCAGTTCCTTGGGTAATTTCTCTAGCTCCTCCATTGGGATCTCTGGGATCTATCCTATAGAAGACTGTGGGCATCCACTTCTATATTTGCCAGGCACTGGCATAGCCTCACAAGAGATAGCTATATCAGTGTCCTTTCAGCAAGTTCTTGCTGGCATATGCAATGGTGTCTGCGTTTGGTGGCTGATTATGGGATTGCAATTCTTAACATCTATGTATCAAACAAAAGGGCACCTAAGGTCATAAAATAAACAGTACTACAACTAAAATCACATATTGATCCTCATATACTGATGTTGGGAGACTTCAGATAATTTCACCTATTCACAAAAGTATATACCTTCTTCTCTGCACCTCATGGAACTGTGTGTATATTGTACACAAAACAAGTCTCAACAGCTACAAGAAAGAAGGTTCAAACAACATTTTCATCCTATCTGACTACCAGGGACATCAAGAACAGAAAGCTTACAAATTCATGGACATTGAAAAATTCAGTACACAATGAAAAAAAATTCAATACAGAAATTAGGGCAGATATTAAATATTTTAGAGTCGAATAAAAACAAGTACACAACATAGCTACACTTAAGAGTACACAATGATGGCAGTTCTGGGACTCCCATTCATAATTCTTAGGACTGTGTGCCTACATTAACAAAATGGTAATAGTAATTGGAAATCTCAAACTAGTAACTTAAGAGCACACATAAAAACTTCTGGAAAAATAAATCACCTTCAAAGGGAGTAGGGAGGAAGAAATAATAAACCAAGGGCTCAAATCAATAACGATAAACAAACAAACAAAACACAACCAATACAAAGCATCATTGATACTAAGAATAGATTCCTTGAGAAAATGATCTATTGACAAAGCCTTATCCAAATTAACCAAAAGCAGAGAAAGAAAATATCCAAATTAACAACCTTAGAGACATAACAAGAGACACAGGAAATCCAGGGAGTCAGGCAAACCTTAAAAACCTGTTCCCCACCAAACTGAAAAGTGTCAGAAGAGGCAGAAAAGGTTTGATACACTGTACTTCCCAAAGCTAAATTCAGCACAGACAAGCAATGACACTATTTAAATGGACCAATAACCTGTAGTGAAATAGAAGCAGTCATTGACAGCCTCCCAAAGAAAAAAAAGAAAACACCAAAATAACAAAAACAAAAGCTGGGACCAGAAAGTTTTAGAGCAAATTCTACCAGACCTTCAAGAACGGTTAATGCCAGTATGCCTCATATTATTCCACAAAATAGAAATCAAGAAAACATTGCCCATTCATTTAAATCCATGAATGCAATTCATTTTACAAACAGATTGAATGATAAAAGCCACAGAGGTTATGTATAGAGTAAGACACAGTGTGGAGGGGGAAAGAAATCTCTCTTGAAAAGGGAAATATAATTGATAGGTATGAATGGATCGCAAAGGACTGGAACATGAGATCAAGTGTGGAGGGGGAGAAAAGTGGGACATGGGATGTGCATATAGACAATGACAGCTAAAATCAGGTCCTGCTTTAGGAAACCTTATGCAACAGAAGTTTCCTAAAATATATGCATGCGTGATGGTGATCTAAATTAAATCCGCCAAATAATAGGGGAGATAGAGCCCCAATTGGAAATCTCTTGTTACCAAATCAAACTTTCACTGCCAGGTTCAGGTTACATCTAATTGAATTGTTGGCCCAAGGGTTCCCATGGGAACCTCCAAACATCCTAGGCTGTAGTCAAGGTTAGAGGTTGCTATTTACAACAAGTCTATATTGCTGAAAAAAAAAAAAACTCCACAACTTATTAAACATGGAAAAGTCAGACTGGTACCCATCTAGAGCCTTCATCTATACTTGCTGGCATCTTGGGCACAGGAAGGTACTTTGAACACTATCAGAAGAGAAGTGTAAGTACAAAACCTTTGGCATACAGTGGTGTGCCACTTGCAGGATGCATTAGTGCAATGGTGGCACAAATATCTGATTTGACTTAAGGAAAATTCCATGATCTGGAACCCATGCCTGGCCCTATTTGTGTGACCAATAACCTGAGACTAGATAACTCAGAGACTTAGGGTAAAATTGAATGCTACTGTTCTTCTAAAAGAAGGAAGCTATAAAATGACTCCTATTGACATTTTTCTTTTTTTTTCTTTTTTTTTTTTTTTCTGTTTTTTGGTTTTTCGAGACAGGGTTTCTCTGTGTAGCCCTGGCTGTCCTGGAACTCACTTTGTAGACCAGGCTGGCCTCGAACTCAGAAATCCACCTGCCTCTGCCTCCCGAGTGCTGGGATTAAAGGCATGTGCCACAGAGGCACTCATAGATCAGTGCCTTTCTCAGCCATCATCAGAAACATTTCCTCCTACAGAAGATGGGAAGAAATAAAGAGGCCCATAGACAGATAATATGTAAAGAGTAACATACCTTGGAATACTCAGCCCTTAAAGAGATGTCTCCATGAAATTCTTCCTCTCCATGCTTGGGAAGCCTTGGGATGATCAGGCAGAAAGAGTGTAAAAACCAAAAGTAATGGCAGACACCAAGAAAACCAGTCCATCTAATTCAACATGATTGACACAGATTCACAGACGGAGGCTGCCCACAGGGCCTGTGTGGATCCTTTGGGTATACATTATGCATCCCTGTTTAGTGTTTTTATTGGATTCCTGAGTTTGAAAGGGTTGGCCATTGTGTCTATTTCTCTTGGCATCATTTCCTCCTTCTGTTTGAATGGTTCATCCTACTCCTATGTGTTCATTTGTGTTGTATTTTAAGTTAGCCTTTAGAATCTCACCATCGTCGTCGTCATCATCATCATCATCATTATCATCATCATCACCATCATCCTTCTCCTCTTCCTCTTCCCTTTCCTTTATCTCCTCCCTTTCTAATGAGAGACAGAAACCGAATGTAATCCAGATAGGAGGGAGGAAGGGAGGAACTAGAAATGGAGGGAGGGAAAAATGTAATGTGATCCAGATGTGTGTGTGTGTGTGTGTGTGTATGAAAAACAATCTATTTTCCATAAATAAAAAATAGGAAGTAACAGTAACAAACAAAATAATTAAAGAAATCCCAGAAATGATACTTAATTGTCAACTGTTCAGAAAGGGAAAAGTATTCTTTTTCCCAAAGGATACACAGGATACACATAAGGGCAGGCTCACATGAGGGCAGGCTCCATGCCCACCAGCAGATGAACAACGCAAAAGAACTTAGTGGTGGCTTTGGAGTTCTTTGTCTCACAATGCTTTGCCAAGCTGTTTTTTCCCCTTATAGATCTTTTGCTTATATATTATGGTTTCTTATTTTGTTTTTATACGCTTTCTCTCTGTGTGAATGTGCATGTCTCAGAGTATCTATGTGTTTCTTATGCTTCTCTTTGGCTCTTTTGTTCCTATTCCAGTCGGTTTGATTTGATTTTGTCTTAATTGTACTATAGTTATTATTGTCATTCACTCTCCTGTTTGTATTTCTCATGAGAGCGAGCCTGACAAGGGATGGATTCAGGTAGGTGAGGAAGTGGGGAGGGTCTTGGCAACTGGGGGAAGGCAAATAGTAATGAGAATGTATCATATAAAAAGTCAATTTTCAAAGAAAACAATGAGATGTGCTGAGGAAAGCTATAGAGGTGAACACTGAGTCAAATTGCTCTTTTTTTTGATAATTTGACATGGAATTGTAGAAGAGCAGTTTTAGAGGAGGTTTTAAGGATTTGTGTGATTAGAAACCAGGACTGTTAACACAGCAGCCTTCTGGGTTGTGAGATTTTGAATGGTAACGCCCAGGGATGCAGGTACTAGAGATGAGAGGATTGCAAAAGTGGACACAGTTAGACAAGTGTTGGAGAAGCCATAAAGGGCTAAGGATAACTCAATACCAAATAACTAGTTGATTAGCAGCATGACCCAAATTACTTATTTTTTTTTTCCTCACACAATTTTTTCCTAACATAGTCATCTGGAAATTATCTAGAAGATAATTGGATGTTTATCAAACTCAGAACAATGGACTAAGAACAGGCAAGCCATCTGTAGTTAGAGAAAAGCAGGCTGCATAGACTGTGTTGATAGGTAAACATATACATACCACATAGGCAAAGCTATGGTCCTCTTCACAACCCACTCTTGTGGTCTGTTCCTATCTATAGAGAAACTTTCCAGTAAGGCTTAGCTTTTATTTTTATTAAGTTCCTTCTGAAGTGTAACTTTACATTTTGAAGGCTTATTAAATCTTTCTGGGCCATAGGGTTTCACTAAAGAAACTTCTACAATAATTTCCTCAATGGTACCACAGGACTTAAAAAGTTTTTGGTTTAATTTTTTTTTTTTCACAAAAAGACATAAGGACACATTCTCCAAAAGAAATTTACTTCCTAACAGGAAATGACTAAGGCTCTTTGTTAATAGTTCCAAGAAGGATTTAGGGGGGTTACATCAATTGTTTGCTTAGATCGATCCTGTTAACCTAAAAACTACAATTTTAAGTATCATTCTTTTGGTTTTAGTCTTTGGGGAGGGGGGTGGCTAGCCATTTTTTTTTAAAACAGCAACTTGTCTGTCCTATCTGTGAGTCTGGCTATGGGAGAATAATCCACTTAAATAGTGTAAGGAACCTGGTCTGTCTTTAATTCCATATCGGCTGTCCTGGAAATGTATCAGCTGTTTCTTTAAGGCCTAAAGAAGTTTTATAAACAGTGCTCTAAGTTGAAATAAAATAAGAACTGTCTTCAAATTCTTAAATAACATAATCTAAACAAACTAAACTAACATCTCTGAAGGAATTTCCATTAAAGTAATGGAAGTCGATGTGAGGCTGCATTAAAAGTTACATGAGCTGCTTCCACATTCTCTCTTAGTTGATATTTGTTAATTGGCCTTTCCCACCATCTTGTATTATTGTTTCCTTCCCTAAGTGTATAGAATCAATCCCATGTGGCTTTATGTGCCTAAAATTTTCCTCTGAAAATTATTTCCTCTATGGAAATATCAGTTAAAAGGAGTAAGAGGAAAGCACTGGACCTGGGAAGCAAACACAGCTATTGTGTGCAGATGAGCATTAAAATCACAAGCGGAGAGTAAGAAAAGGACTCTATTCTAGACCCTGTTTCCTTATCCATGTCCTTACAAAGGAGACCTTGGAATACAGCCCAATGTGGAATCAACAGAACCCACAGGACAAAAACCTATGTTTGGAGATTACTGGTCTGTAAGAAATTTGTTCTACAAAACAGACGCAGCGCGTCTCCCACTCTTACTCCAAGTCCCACAGACTGAGGCCAAGCTCTGTTAACTCAATTCATGTTAAAATAGCCTGCCAGATATCATAAGATGATCTATAGCTCATACTTGACTATTAGGGTACTCACAACGTTAGGACCACTATGAGATTTTACAAAGCCACAGATATAGCACAAATTCATAGGTTAGTGGAAAAAAAAAACAAAAACAAAAACAACTCACCGTTGTTGAAGGCCTTGCACAGCCAGCAAGCTATGGTAGAAACGAGAACAAGAATTCTTGCCTTGGTTGATTTCAGAACACATGTTTATTCTATAGCACTGTGCCATCTAGGGAGGAATCATGTATATGAAAGCTTTAAGTGTTACTTGTTCTCTATGATCTCTCTTTGGAAAGCTGATATTGGCAAGGCTGGGCATCCTCCAAGCAGAAACATGTCCAGGAAATGGAGAAAAAGCCTGCATCAAAGGTGTTACTTCTAAAGGACTCCCCAGGGTGCCAAAGGTTGCTCCTTTATGGTACCAAAGGATCCTGGGAATCACTGAACTATGGGTTTGGGAAGTTTAAATTTGCCTCAGAAGGGTATTTTATAGGGCTTCTGGTAGAAGAAATATACTACATTACCTCTTGCCAAAATTGCTTGGCATAGTCAGTTTCTTTACAATGAATTTGTATCTGTGTCTATTTCCATTTTATGATGACTTCAGGTTTCACTCTCAGAGGTCAATCAAAATGTCCCCCAGGATATGAAATGAAAAGCCGCCTTCTTTTCCCTGACACTTACAAGCAACGAGAGCATTTATGGAGACTTGAAATGTAAGAACAGAAAACCAGTCCACTCACCACATCCTTAGCTTCCCCTCTGAGATCTGGGAATGAGTAATTCCAACACTTTGGAGTCTGGCAAGTCTGGAATCTACCCGGAGGAAAACTTCTGTTCCTTTCACACGTTGGCCCTGTGCTTGCTCCCTCATCTGCTTGATTGCTTTCTGTGCTTGCTCTTCACACATCAGGGTTTGCTTGTGAACCTCTTTCCTCTCTTTTCTTTTTATTGAGATAAGGTCCTATGTGTCAGAGGTTGGCACTGAACTCACTAGCCAGGATGACCTTGAACTTCTGATATACCAATGAAGCCACAGCCTCAGTATCCCTTTTGACGATTTTTAAGGTAAGTCTCACTGCATGATTTAGGTGGTCTAGAACTCATCATCCTCTTGTCTCACGGGTGGAATTAGAGCCATAGTTTACATTCCTGCACACTCGTACTTTGATAACAGTGACTTATTTTGATTGATGCCTGGTGATTTGCTTATGCCCGTGGGAATTATTGAGAAGTAAAAAAAAATTTAATTTTCACATTTTTAAGTTTTTCCATTTAATTTTTTAAATGTTTGAAAATATCATTTTAATTTCCAGATAGTTCTATATGTATTTTGCGAAAATATATTTGGTATGACCTTCCTTTTTTGATCCAAAACATTGTCTATCTAGGTGACTGTGGTTTGCTTGTTTGGGAAGAGTGAGTTGTGTATGTTGTATAAATATCACTAGGCCAGGTGGCTTATGATATTTGGGTTTTCACTGAGGGTTTCTGTTTCTGTTTTCTTTCAAGGGCTATAAAGTGTTTGCCTGGGAGCTGCCAGTTACATCTAGAACACAACTGGGTGACCCCAAACATTTAGATCCTTTATAAACTGTGTACACAAATAGTGACCGCATTTGCCGGAGAAGGTAAAGGCTTCGACGTAGTTTTGGGCCAGTTACTGACTTATTCATCTTCAAATCAAGGATAAAAGAAGTACTGACTAGGGCTGGAGACAGAGCTTAGCAGTTAGAAGTATTTACTGCCTTTCCATGGGACTAGGGTTTAGTTCTCAGCAACTATGTGATGCAGCTCTCAACCACCAATACATCCAGATCCAGAGGATAAGATGTCATCTGTTATAGAAAATATTTAATCTTATTCTGGGGGTTTATGCCTCTTTTGACCATTTAGTTCCCACATAAAAGACACATGTGACCTCTATATTTATAATATGCCTTTATTAGCATTAATGCTGGGCAGATATATATCCTCTAAATGTATTTCCTATGAATAACCCCAAGTTATTACTGCTTCATCTGGAATGTTCTTAATACAGTTGGTCCCTCCTCATGACCATATTTTCTTGAGTCCTAATCCATGGTATCTTTCTCCTTTCTCCACCTTCTTCTCTCTCCTCATGGTCCTCTCAGATCCTAAGCCTGGGAACATCAAGCTCTGCCTATTTCAATTCTGCCCAGCTATAGGCCATAGGCATCGTTATTCACCAATCAGAAATAATTTGAGGACAAGTTCACATAGGGTCACTTGGGCGCATCTAGACTCTCTCATTTCTAGGACAACCAAGCCTTGAGGGCCAGTACTTAGTATTACTATGCATAGCAATAGATCCAACTTCAAAAGTTCCCCTTTCTAGTGCAATAAAAGATCATTTTCTCTCAGATATAAACTGAATATAATTATAACAGTAATGAAAATCATAAGTTATGATATACATTTATAATTACCAGTCTATTATATTTGGCAATTTATATTGGTGAGTTAGAATTTTGTATCTAAGTTATTTTTTATCTTAACTTGTATTACTATACTAAAAACATTTTTTTTAGACCTAGAATACCTTCTTGAGTGTGAAACAACTTAAGTTTAATTGTGAGACTATAACTAGTCTTCAACCCCATCAGAGACCTGAGAAGGAATAAATATTATTTGATATGCAGGAAATGCAGAAATGCAGCTTCCAAAAATCACAAATATGACAGAGATAACTTACCACTTGGACAGTTCCCAACATATTCATTATAATGTTGGAGCTTCTGTCTTCAGTTTTCTAGATGAGAACATCTCACAGAACTTATGAGAAGCAGGAATTAAGAAGGACTAGCTTACTTTGGTAAAGTTTAGCTATCAACTATTCTGAACCTGTCCTTTTTGGAAAGCATCGTATCTGCAGATAAAATTAGGGCATTTTTCCTGCAGTGGCTAGTTTGCCAAAGTTGAAGCAACTCCTTGGGGAGGTCATTGATGTTCCTTATCTTCCTTGAAGTTTAATGGGAGCACTGTCAAGATACATCTGTCTCATAGTCAAATGATCTTTTAGATTGTCTGCCATTCTAAATGCAGTACTGTTGTTATAGATTAATTTCAAACTAACTGGATATGGCAGCCCAGGCTGTGGAAACCAATGCCTCTTCTGGCTAAAGATAGACTTGAAAACAAGTAAGATAAGTCCCAGCTTAGTCCAAGCAGTAAGGTGTAGTTAAGGCTGAGGTTTAAAACGAACAAGAGCAAACAAACAAACAAGCAAACAGACAACATGGCAGAAGGAACTGACACATCTTGAGACTCACATTGAGACCTCATTACATCTTCTTGATTAAATAATTAAGAAAAAAAATGGCTAAATCATTGTCTATAGTCATAAAACATCCTCAGGATACGTCCTTACAATTTGGGTTACTTCTTATAAGAGAATCTCTATCAAGATCGACACTGTAGAATTGCTCTTTAATTTCTCAACCAAAGAATAATAAGTAAAAATAACTATATATTTTGATTGGTTTTTTTGGTTGTTTTTGGTGACTTCCTGTGATGTGCGTCTTTGCGTAGTATGGTGACTATTTGATCTACTTTTGTAAATGGCTTTGTCCAGCATTTGTCTTTTCTTAAACAACCATGTTGTCTTAAAGAGAGATTCTAGTGCCTTGAAATACCACCATGTTAAACAGTAACCTGGGGGAGAAAGGAATTAATTTTACCTCAACTTCCACATTCACACTCTACCATCAAAGGAAGTAATGGGGAGTCTGGAGACAGGAACTGTAACAGACCCCTTAGGGCAGCATTTCTCAACGTGTGGGTTGTGACTTCTTTGGGAGTCGACTGACCTCTTTCACAGAAAACCATCAGAAGCCACAACTATCTACATTATGGTTTATAAGAGTAGCAAAATTACATTTATGAAGTAGCAATGAAAATAATCTTATGTTTGAGGGCCACTAGAACATCAAGAACTGTATTAAAGGTTTGCAGCATTAAGAAGATTGAGAACCACTGCCATGGGGAAGTACGTCTTGCTGCCTTACTCCTCATGGCTTATTTTCTTATATTATCCAGACCAGGACTGGAAGCACCCACAATGATCTGGGCCATTCCTCCTTATGTATATATTTGATGAGGAATATATACATATGTATGTGTATGTGTGTATCACACATATACATACATGTGCATGCATACACACACACACACACACACACACACACACACACAAACACACACACATATATCACAGACTTGCCCAAAGGATGGTCTACTTGGAACATTTCCACAACTGAGGCTCCCTATTTCAAAATGACACTAGCTTGTATTAACAGTCCATTAAACACCAATGTACATGTCTATTATTTTTTTGGACTTGTCTGGAGAAGACTTAGCCACTTGTTTTTCTGCCCTTTTTGTTTCTTGTGATTTTTTCCATTTGAATAACTTAATATTTTGTTTTCAAATCATTTAAAGAATATCAAAATTGATCATTTCATTTTAATGGATTACATATAGATTTAATTCTAAAGTTATCCATTGATTTGGAAATATTTTTATAGTCAGGAAGTTAATTATATAATAAGAAATGATAGTTTACCTAAATCCAAGTAATGCAGAATGTGTCTTTAAACCAAGCTACTTGGTAGGTTGAGGAAGAAAGATTACAAGTTCAAGGCCAGGCTGGAACTAAAATGATTCATTGTACTAGTTAATATATTATATATAATGACTTCTTGATTTATCACAAATTCTTTTAAATCATGATATTTTACTATCCATTTTTAATATGTGGTGGGTCTAGCATTCTATTTTATCTTATATATATATATATATTTTAGTAAATGAATTGTCCTGTTTTTATTATCATAATGTTGATCTGGAAATTCTAATACTGAAAACTATGGTTTTCACATCACCACATACACATCTCTTATATTTATACATACAGAGAGAAATGTAATGAAATGATTTCAACTGGGCATTTAGAAAGTTCACCTGACAGCAAGAGGTTTTTGATGCAGCAACAGCAATATTACACTGACGTATTCTCAGCTAGAGCTGACTTCTTAGAATATGGGGATGCATGTTATTATGAGAACATTCACTTCAGGAAGACTTTCCCACTTAACTGCTACAGACGTGTGTTCTATCTGGTTATCTAAATCTCTCTTGAACACTGATACATGCTGTCTCATGTCTGTCTCACCTGTGTCCACAGCACAGACTTATCTTCTATGTTTTTGATTTTGTTCTTAAAATATATACCTCGAGGTTTCTACTGTTATCATAGTATAATCATTTTTAAAGTATTTTCAATTAATAATTAGTTTTTACAAAACTGTTTTAATTATTTTTTCTTTAATTAGTGAAATACTAAAAATGCTGAAGGGACTTCATGTGATTATGTGTTTCTGTTAAGATTTTAATATGTAATACCACATTAAGATTACTTTATAATATTCTTATTTTCCACAGTTAGAAAATCTTAATCTTTTGTTATTAACTTTCTATACAATTAATTTCCTCATAGAATACAGCCTATATATTCTTTTATGCTCTGGAGAATTTTTCAGTTTATGGAATCTGTCTCAATTTATTATTTTTTTAAATAATAATTTCTAAAAGGTAGAGCTTTTCAGTATTTCTATACACACACACTTCATTTCTTATATTATTCAAATTCTCTATAATAATTTAAGATGTATCTTTTACTTTGACAAATTTTGAAGAATACTGTTATTCTGGTTCTTGTCAATTCTTCCTTATAATTATAGCAATGCTTAACTTTATATATTTTGATACTATATTGTTTATCTTAGGCAATATTGATAAAATGTATTTTCTTCTTTAATCAGTAAAATTGTTCCTTTTATCTTGGTAAATGCTTTTGGCTCATAACTCCACTTTGTTTGATGTTAATACAACCCAAATGACCCTGGACTTCATTAGCCTGTGGGTACTAAGAATGCACCATTAATATTAATATCCTAATTTGCTAGCTCATTAACCCCTACCTGCATAACAGTGGGACCTTGACCTCTACTTAAGAAGTCCCAAGGCGGTACCAACATGTATTCTAGAATCTGTAATCTGCTGTTTGAAGACACTCTGTAGGTCACTGTTGACTTCTGCTACTGCTGCTATATGAAACTGCCTCTAGGACACAGAGACGCACAACCTTCGTGGTGTGAAATCGGTGAAGAAGTCTAGAGTTGCCGCCTTTTGAGGTTGGGTCTTGGGGCACTTAATGAGACATTTACTCTAGGTAACATTTTGGCTCTCCTTTCCTTAAACAGCCATTTTTGAGAGAACAGTAAGTGTTGATTTTCAATTCATTCCAGACATCCTTTCTAATCTAGAAGCCGGCTGAGGTTTCTGTCTTTCCAGGCTGTGTTCTCCGTTCACAGATGGTTCATCTCTCAAACCCTCACCGTGCAGTTTAGATTCTTGTAAAATACATTCTTTTGGATTTTGAAAGCTAAAAATATAAAATGAAGCTTTTGACTTTGTGGGGCTGCTTATTGTCTGAGGCATGTTATGAATTATCTTACATAAAGGTACTGACAACTCTAATGCAAGGGTGAGCTTACATGTGTATTTTATGTATGAAAACACTGAAGACAAGCTAAACAATCTTCCAATTGCAAATGGAGACAATTTATGCTGCTAATCTTTCTAAGTATTGCTTATTCAAAACTGAAAGCAATTAATTCATCTTTTTGGTTAGCATCTGAAATATTTTATCACGTACATTTTTCATGAAGAGTAGATTAGCCGAGCTCTTTCAGAGTCTTAGGTAGAGGTGCTTTATAATGTTTTTGTTATAAGTGTACTCCTAAATGGGTGTATCTTACATGGTTCAAAATCTCCCTTTACATATATATATATATATATATATATATATATATATATATATATGTACATATATATATTATATGTATATATATACACAGATGTATATATTATAGAATATAGGAAGCACAGCATAATAAAGAGATGGGTTATTTCCTAATGGTATCTCTAATTCTGTTACAGATAGTTCATATACATGACCTAGAATGCCACCATAAAATGGTTGCCATTGCTTTTGACATCAAAAGATGTTCCAATTCCTTCTTTCTCTGATTAATGTTTCTGGGTAAATAAGGAAATTTGATAACCTCTTTGTATCTCAGTTTATTTCTCTGTAGAACATAATCAGTAATGCCCATGTCATGTGTTGGCTGTAACAAGATGATCCCTGTACATATATAACATAGTTCTAGAAATCAAATGAGCAACTGTTTGCACTATAAATACTGTTAATATTTTAAATTCCTCTATGTATTTCTCTGTTTTGCAATAATTAATAATATAACCATATTATTTTCTTTAAATTTTTCCTAATTCTTTGTTACTTCGGCACAAGTAATATAATTTTAACTTTAAAATTAATAAAAATAGCATGTGTAGGTATATATAGACATAGTCATATATTTTGATCTTTTTGCTATTTTTTTTTTCTGGATCATAACAGCTCACTGATGTTCCTCACTAGATAAAAACCTTGTACTTCAAAAAATTGTACTTCTACTTTTCATTAATTTTTTTATCTCCTGAGAATTAATTTTAAAACCTTTATATTCTGTAAACCTTAACTGTATACACACTACATTACTTATTATTGGTTGTATCATTTTCATTTTTCTCTAATGCCATTTAAATTATTTTATATGTGATTTCCCTCTATAATACTTGTATGTAATGAAAGATCTTCTAAGACATCAATATGTCATCTTTCTTTTAACCTTGAAAGAAATTTTATTTTCTTGCACCTAAGATTTATTCTAAAACAACCAAAATCTAACACTCAGTAAATATTCTACAACAAATATAGATATGAGCAACATATGTGTGGCTCAGGAATAGTGGGGGGTGGGGCGGTTCTAGTCAATAGTGGAGATAGAACTTTTGAGCTTCCCGAGTTTTAGTGATGAGAAGAAAACTCAAATAAAATTGCTAATAGAGCCTGTCTGTTCCGGTCTAAGTTTCAGGTGGGTTCTACTTAGAGATACACTTTGCAGACATTTTGGAATACTTGGTAACAGAAGCAAAAGAGCTGAACCGGAGGGATGTTCAGAACAATGAATTGAGGTTCTGAAAGAAGTACACGACCAAATTCCCCCATCTAAGTAAATGGAAGTTAGAGGAAAACTTCCGGGGAGGTAGGGCTGGTCAGAGAAGAGGAACTGACTGCTAGTCTGTGACACAAGATGCAGAGGGTGAATAGTGAAGTAATAGGGAGAAAACACTACATTTGTAAGGTAACATATGGAAGAGAGAATTTTTTTGTTTAATTTTATTTTTAATCTATTTTTTACACTCCATATTCCATTCCCCGACCCCCCATATAACCTCCCCCGACTGCTCCACATCCCATACTTCCTCCCCAGCCCACCCTGTCTCCACATGTACGCCCCCACCTCTCACCCCACCTGACCTCTAAACTCCCTGGGGCCTCAAGTCTTTTGAGGGCTAGGCACATCATCTCTGAATGAACACAGACCCGGAAGTCCTAACTATATGTGTGTTGGGGGCATCATATCAGCTGGTGTATGCTGTCTGTTTGGTGGTCCAGTATTTGAGAAATATCTGGGGTGCAGATTAATTGAGACTGCTGGTCCTCCTACAGAATCGCCCTTCTCCTCAGCTTCTTTCAGCCTTTCCCTAATTCAGCAACAAAGGTCAGCTGCTTCTGTTTATTGGTTGGGTGCAAATATCTGCATCTGAGTCTTTCAGCAGTTTGTTGGGTCTTCTGGAGGGCAGTCATTCCACGTCCCTTTTTGTGAGAGCTCTAAAGCCTCAGTAATAGTGTCAGGTCTTGGGGGCTCTCCTTGAGCTAGATCGCACTTTGGGCCTGTTGCTGGACCTTCTTTTCCTCAGGCTCCTCTCCATTTACATCCCTGTAATTCTTTTAGACAGGAACAATTATGGGTTAGAGATATGACTGTGGGGTGGCAACCCCATCCCTCACTTGATGTCCTGTCTTCCTGCTGGAGGTGGCCTCTATAAATTCCTGCTTCCTGCTGTCAGACATTCATTTTGAGTCCTGGGTCTCTCACCTCCGAGGTCTCTTGTGCATTCTTGGAGGTCCCACAACCTATTTCATGAGGTTGCATGTTTACATTCTTTCTGATGGCCCTCAGGGCTTCAGTCCTTTTCCCTCACCCAATAGCAGATCAGTTTCCCCTCTTCCCCCCGTTCCCCCATCTACTTTCCCTCCCAGGTCCCTCCCTCTCTCCCTTCCCCCTTGTGATTGTTTTCTTCTCTCTCCCAAGTGGAACTGAGGATTTCAATGTAACATGATTTTTTTAAAAAAAATACAGAAATTGGTTTAGGCTTTGTCTTCACTAAGTTTTTCTACATAGAGGAAAAATATTCAAAAATACAATAACTTAAAGTTCAGAGATCAATGAGGACAAAGAATATAGTGGCAACTATAGTAAAAGAGTAATTAATGAGAAGAAATTGACGGTGTGTGATAATGGATGAGGGTCAAGCATGGGCAGAAACGAGTATCATTTCTAGACAGAGGAGCCTGCTGAGGCTGGACAGAAGAAAAAAAAAACATATGCAACCAGGCCTAAACTAGTTGGTGAAGAGAATGTTAGAAATCTCTGTCTGGGGGTGCTTCAGAGGACTCAGAAAACACTGAAGAAATACTACATAAATTCCAGTGAACACATGTACCGTAAAGAACCTCAGGGGGACCTGGGTGTAGATGTTTTACTGATAGTAATAAATTCTGAAAATCAGCCAATGTAAGCAGTTGTTTCAAGTCTTCATTGTAGCACCTGGTGCTGGGAACATTGGCAAAACAAGGATATAGGTACAGAGACAAAATTTAGAGCTAAGATGAAAGGATGAACTATCCAGAGACTACCCCATCCAGGAATCCATCCCATCATCAGCCACCAAGCCCAGATACTAATGCTCATGCCAGCAAGATTCTGCTGAAGGGACCCTGATATAGCGGCTTCTTGTGAGGCTATGCCAGTGCCTGGCAAACACAGAAGTGGATGCTCACAGTCAGTTATTGGATGGAACACAGGGCCCCCAATGGAGGAGCTAGAGAAAGCACCCAAGGAGCTGTAGGGGGCTGCAACCCTGTAGGTGGAACAACAATATGAACTAACCAGTAGCCCCTGAGCTTGTGTCTCTAGCTGCATATGTAGCAGAAGATGGCCTAATCGGCCATCATTGGGATGAGAGGCCCCTTGGTCTTGTAAACTTTATATGACCCAGCACAGGGGAAGGCCAAGGCCAAGAAGTGGGAGTGGGTGGGTAGGGGAGCAGGGGTAGGGGGGTATAGGGAACTTTTGGGATAGCATTTGAAATGTAAATAAAGAAAATAATAACAAATAAAAAAATTTTTCAGGAATGGAATTCCAGAGAAGAAAAGACATTGGATCAACACAAGAGAGGAGAAAGTTTTGACTAATCAGTATGAAAGCTAGATAGATGTCCCAGGTGCCACCCCCTGAGGTGACCCTCATGGGAAATGCAGCTCTGGGCTTCCATCTATACAGTTTTTCCCATGCCCTCAGCTAGGCGACTCCCAGGAGGACTGAGTGGCCTGAATTTAAAGGGTCCTCGTGAGTTCATGTTCTCAGTGTATGTTCCTGGCATGTGGAGTGTGTGGGAGGTGGGACTTGGATGGGTTAGTCAGACAATACGTTGCCTAGTATTCCATCCTTGGGTCCAGCTCGATTTCTCTGCTTCTAGTGGAATGAAGTAGCCTATGTCCCAAATTCCATGAGCTCCATTATACCTTGACAAAACTTCTGAATCCATAATCCCAAGTCGGCCTTAATAGTTATAGCTACTAGATGTTTTGGTGCAGAGGGGATCATGCTACATGACTCTTTTTTTTTTTTTTTTTTCAGGTCCAAAGGCAAGCAGGGTCCTCTCATATAAAAGGCCATTTCATTGATAGATTAAATGCCCTAGAACCCTATCTATTTGCAAGTAGATAGACTCAGATGTCCAAGGGGGGTCCCCCACTTCCTTTACTATGTGTTACAAACCTCACACTTATAGTCGTGGGTCCCTGTGTAGGATCAAGACATCATGCCTAGCATTATAGATTGTACCTCTGTCGTGCCTCACTGTGTAGTGTGTACCTATAACCTGCTCATACTGTGTGGAGTTGCTCCCAGCACCACCATCTCAGATCCAGCTTTCAAAGCAGAATCTCTGTTTATTCTGCCTTGTGGCTACTTCTGTTTCTTTCCCCTGTCACCACACCTATCTGCTTTTTGTCTTCCAGAACTGTATTAATAACTTGAGTGCACTGTTGGCTCTCAGAACCATATTCTGGTTATTGTGAATTTGTTCACTTTGGCCTTTGTTTTCACTTCAATGGTATTTTTAAGAGATTAGGGGCAGCAGAATATCCCAACTCACCATCTTGAGTCAAGAAAGAAAGCATGAAAACTGTCAAAGAGCAATTTTATACACAAATTTAATGAATATTAAAGCTGTACCCTAAAGACAAACAAAGTAGTTAAGTGAACAATAATTCCTAGAGGAAGCATATTTAAACAAAGTTAGCAAGAGGGAGCAGGGCTTGGTCAAAACTACAACCACCAATGAAGAACCTCATGAATCCTGAGAAATTAGAAGGTATAGAAGGGCACAGGACCGCATTGGACAAAAGAGTGTAGTATATGAGAGAAATGTTTAAAAAAAAAACACACACAGCTGACAAAGCTCTGTCTGCTATGTTATTGATAACAGAGATAGCAATAACGCCCTGCATAACTGTGGAAAGGAGGTTGGCAGGAGGAATGTAGTGTTTGGAGAACTTTATCATGTCAGTGGTATAAGCAATAGACTTGATCAAAAACAGACTGGAGCAAGCAGGGAGCATGTCTCAACTTGTTGATGTATTCCAGGAATCAGGTCTAAGAAACTAGCAGAGCATTGTAGCTTTGAGACTAGGATAGAAAGTGCTCAGCAACCTCATATTCCAAGCTCTCTGTTGCTTTCTGTCTTTACTGTGCATGTTTTTTGACTTCAAGAAGAGAAAACAGGATACAAAGAAGATCTGTGATTAGAGATCATCATCTGTGAAAACAGTCAAGGATAAATAAAGGAATGGCTCTATTATTTTTGTACTTTTCTATAGTTAACAGTAAGCCATAAAATAGAGTAAAAGAGACACAGCTCTGGAGGGTACTGGATAGTTCACATTGTTGTTCCTCCTATAGGGTTGCAGACCCCTTTAGCTCCTTGGGTACTTTCTCTAGCTCCTTCATTAGGGGTCAGGAAGCGGGAGTGGGTGGGTTGGGGAGCAGGGCAGGGGCAGGGTATAGGGGGCTTCGGGGATAGCATTTGAAATGTAAATGAAGAAAATATCTAATAAAAAAGAAAAGTTAAACAATAAATATTCAAGAAAATAGAGTAAAAGAAATAAAGAATAATGAGTGTATTAATCGGGAGAGTCTAAATCAGGAAATGCTATACACAAAAAGGGCTGCACCTCTTTGACACTGACAGTCAATCTCATGATTCTAGGAAAATAAAATAAAGCATTGCAGAGAGAATACAAGCATCCATGTATACGGACAATAGCTTTGTAGAGTGTGCATGTGTTTGTGTGTGTTATAACACATGCATGTGATTGTACAGGTGTGTGCACACATGCATGTTGAGGCCAGAGAACTGTGTCCTAGGTCCTTCTTCATCACCTTTCCAACTGTTTCTCGTGAGGCTGTTTCTCTCACTGTCTGCCCAGCAAGGTCCCATATATGCCTGTCTCACATCCAATGCTATGGTGATAGCCATGTACTGACATGACTTGAGTTTAAGCATGTGATGGTGCCAGCACTCAGACCATTGAGCCAGCTTCTCTTCACAGTCTTGGACATTTTCAAGATACAGAAACTTACAGATAAATGAGGTCTATGTTAATATCTGTAAACTATTACTTGAAAGTAAAGTAGTTTGTCACAATAGTGTGCATTAGTAAAAAAAAATGGGACTAAGGATACTTACACATTCTATTTCTATGAAATTCTAATTATAAAAGCTGCACATAGGATTTTGATTCATATGTCAATTAAACAAAAACATAGTCATTTGACCATGACTAAGTCTTCTTATTAGTTCAACAATACGATGTAATTATAGGGAGCATTATGGTTAAATTTTTTGTACTTCCAAGTGTTCTAAATTCCTTCTGAGTTTCCATAAAATTATGATGCATATACAGTATACTATATACCAGATTCTATATATTGAATACCATACACAGTATACATACATACGCGCGCGCGCACACACACACACACACACACACACACACACACACACACGGTGGCTAATGCTGTCCTCATAACTGATTCTGCTCTGTAACATACTGCCACAAGATTTTCCTCATTTACTATTTTTTTTATTTTTAATGTACTTTTTATTAGATATTTTCTTCATTTACATTTCAAATGCTATCCCCAAAGCCCCCTATACACTCCCCCTGCCCTGCTCCCCAACCCACCTACTCCTGCTTCCTGGGTCTGGCATTTCCCTAGACTAGGGCATACGATCTTCGCAAGACCAAGGGCCTCATTTACTAGTTTTAAGGACAAATTCCCTTCTAGAATGGGAAAGCAGACAAAACAAGAATAACACTGTTTAGATCGAAGAACTTACTGTCATAAAAACATAATAGAATTTATTGTGGTTTTCACTAAAATAATTACAACTCTTTCATTACTAGGAAACACATTAACAGAACACAACATATTCCATCCACTCTTTACCCACTCAAATGACAGAAGAACAGCTGCAGACACGATCTTGACTAGTTTATGTACTCGTTTTAGGACTAAAAGGGGCTTTGATTGTTACTATTTGTAAGATAGTTGAAAAAATATTATGTTTGGCAGTTAGAGTAAATACCCCCCTTGGTTTGTACTCTAAGACAAAATACTGTCCTTTTAGGGATTTACAAGACCTATTTATGAGACTGAAATATTGTATGAGATACCAATGAAGCACTGTAATCAGGAAAAGTCGAATGCTTTTTTGTTTAATTGAAAATATTATAATTTTCAAAGAACGAAAATTATAATTATAATCATCAACTAAAATAGAGTTAATTTAGTGGTCACAGAGAATTCTGGATTTTAAAATATGTCATGAAATTATTAATATTGGGTTTGTTATAGGTGTTTATTAGCATTTTAATTTAAATTAATAAATAAGTCCATTTATCAACTAATGAATAGAATCAAATCTCTAAAATAAAATTGATACAAGAAACTTAAAGGAACTCTCCTGACGTTTTGGGTTGTGTCTGTTTACTTTTGGTTTTCTGTTACTAAAATCATTCTCAGGGCTTTATTTGTGAAGTGTTCTACTACTGAGTTGCCTGCCCTGCTCAACATAGAAGGTATTTCCTATTCCAGGGAATCGTACCTACTCTATATTTTCTTCCTTTTGAGACAGGCTGGCCCTGAGATATGCTTGGCTCAGCTTCCTGAGTGTGCACCATCAGGCCTGCCTCAGACACAGTGTGAGTGAAGACAGTGAAAGGCATTTCACCTGCAGATAGTTGTGAAAACTAGTAGATTAGTTAGTAAACAGGAGACATTTGCATTCTCCAGTTAAATCAGCTTGTGATTTAGAGGCGGCTCTTGAGTCAGGCATGGCTTTGATGAGGTGTGGCTTTGGTAGGTGTGCATGTTTGCTTGCTTGAATTCCCCTTTGTCAAAAAGCAGAGAAACCATTTGATCTGAGGAGGTAGAACACCTGTTGTTACTTCTTGCTTAACCGTCTACTGTGAGCCACTGTGCATTGGCTTTTTTTTTTAGGAAATCTCATTTTAACTGTGTGCATCGCAATAAAATCAGGAAATAACTATACTAATGAATCTACATAAATATTACTAGGCTAGTCCTCCTGTTATGGGGTGGTTATAAATCAATAAACATTTGCTGAACAATGGTGGATAATGCTAGCAATATGTCGCTTTCCTTCCATCACTGTATAACTTTTAGAATCCATTATCATTGAACATGATTGGAATATACTAAGTGATAGTGTAGATTTTCTGTTCTTTTATCTAAATCCTGTATATTTGTATTAGACTTGCATTTGTGGTGCAAATATTTTAATATTTGATGTTTCTCAGCTGTGACTTGAATACATATGAGCAAATCCTCTTGTGGCAACATGCAATATATGAATCAATTCCAGGTTCCTGACCCTTAGTAATACAGTTTACATAAACCCAACCTTCCACATTCTCATGTCTACATGTTACTGAAATCTTATAAATTGTTATGTACTTCTAAGAAAGGAAAGGGGAATTTTATGGAATAGCTTAATTCAAAACAAGGGTTCATATGATGGGAAGGTATTTCCCAATATGTGAAAGACAGCACTACTCTATCAGAATAAGTTCCAATAGGGCTATAAAATGGCCCCCGTTACAATTTTTCCTAGACTCATTTTGAAAAAAAAAAGGGGGTGTTATTACAGTGAAATCATCAAGAACTTTTCATATTTTTGTATCTACACTTTAAATAGAGCCTTCCACATTTACAAGTGAAAAACCCCTTTTGCCTGTAATATTCTTTTGGCCATTTTGTGATCTTGTAACTCACCAATAACAAAATAAATGGTCACACAAAGAATTCTATGTTTTCCTTTAGACACAACCTATGAGAAGTAGGTTGTGCTTATCTTTATTGAATAGTAAGCATGCCACAGTTTCAAAAAAGATTAGATGATTCCAAGAGAAAAAAGTATAAGGCCAAAATTCCATACATGTCCACAAAAACTCATGTATTTACCCTTGCCACAATAGCGGTAAATATTTATATTTTCATGTAGTAAATAACTAGCATAAATTATAAACATCTAATATAGAATCAACACCAGTATTTGGAGGATTAATCTTGACAAAACAATGATGCCTGATGGGCTCACTAGACACTAAACTGTTAAAACATGGCATGTGGCATTGATGCTATTGAGTGAAATAAAGCCTTAACTCCCTCTTCCCTCCTTCTTTCCCTCTATCTCCAGTACTTCCATGAAGCCCTGGTATTCCCAGCCCTAGCAGAAACTTAATCTTAATTATGGTATTTTGGTGACATATAAAGAAAGCAGGGTTTATATATTTTCCAGTACTCTCAAAAATTATAAAATGATTTATAGCAAGAACTATATTTCTGTTGATATACATGATTGAAACCACACATTTTTTTCTATCACTATGTCTGAAAAGCTCCTATACATTTCTCCTCTTTCCATAATTTGAGGGCAGTAATAACACAATATATAACTCCCTTATTTATCTTTGTCTAGGTGCCTGGAATTCATTTTCAAATATCTCTCACACACTGACGGCCGTGGAAAGGAAAGGAACATACAATTACGTCTTATAGAGCATGCTCCAATGCTGTGTTACATGAAACCGAGTATTTCTTTTCATTCATTAAAATCTTCTTTAGGAACAATATCTGTATCTTCTTTGTTTTTACATTTTTGTCACTTTTATTTTAAAGTTCTCATAAAAGCCAGTGGACTTCACTATGTATTTATATACATTTTTTTCTACCTCCTCTGTCTGGTCACCTTCTTCTCCCACAAACCCACCTGGGCCTCCTGGCCAGTGCATCTCATTGCATTCTCATTTTCATCCCTCCAACCCTTGCTTAAAATCTCCTCATCCCTGTCATACATCTCAATTTTATACCCACCTACATACATGGGAATTAAAATCTAGGCTTGTCACATAAAAGAAAACATGATATTTGTCTGTCTGACTCTTGTTTATTTTGATTGAAATAATAATTTCCAGTTGCATTTGTTTCCATGAAGTTTCAGTTATTTCATTTTTATTTATAGCCCCATAAATTCACACACACACAATTCACACACACACACACACACACACACACACACACACACACACACACCCCTCAGTTTTCAACTCTCATAGTTATCTTGCTTGAGACAAGGTCTGTTGAACTTTCATTCCAACTCCCATAACCTTTTATATATTTGTCTAAAAACTTCTATGGGCTGCTGAGAAGGGTGTGTATTCTATATATAATATTTTCTTTCTTCAGTCACCTGTTGGTAGATATCTAGGTTCTCCTGGTTACCCCATATAGTACAGCAATAAGAATGAGTAGACACAGAGATGGATTAATCTCCTTAAGACATGTGCATGAGATTGTACCAGAGGGCCACTTTTAGTGTTAAAACATAATTGCGTTTAATTGCTTTTAAATTAGCATACGATGTAATGAATTCTGTTACTGTATTTGTGTGTATGTGTGAGTGCATGCATGTATGTGTGTGCTCATGTGTGTGAGTATTCATGTGTGCAGTTGTAGGCATAGGTGAGCCATCAAACACTTGTGTGGAAGTCATAGGACACCCTCGGTTTTCAACCCTCAGAGTTATCTTGCTTGAGACAAGGTCTGTTGAACTTTCATTCCAGCTCCCATAACCTTTTATGTATTTGTATAAAAACTCCTATGGGCTGCTGAGAAGGGTGTGTATTCCATATTTTTAGACTGAACATCCTATTATTTCCTAGTAGATCCACCCAATATATACGTTCCTTACATTCTGAAGTGATTTCTTTTCAGTTTAGATTACCTATTTATAAATAAAAACTATAGAGTAAAATTCTGCATAATTAATCTATCAGAATATGCTTGATCTTTTATGTCCATTAATTTTGTTTTGTGGAACTATGCATCTATTTTTTAAAGCTGTTGTGATTATTCTGGATGAGCAGTGTATCTTAATGTGGTAGTGTTTTCCTCTGTCTCTTCTAAATTATTTGACTACAGCACCATCTCTCACATAACCATGCCACTTTGTTTTTAGCTTCTTCTCATCTAGGACTTTGTTTTTGTTCCTGTGAATGTGAAGAGCTTTCCTCTTTTGGTATGTTTCTTGGAAAACAAAAATAGATAATTGAATCTTGTTTTCTTACTGGTAAATTGAGACCATTTAAGTTTAATATTGGGAGATGTTCATAATTTCTGAAATTGTATTTATATATTTTTAAAATTTGTTAGATTACTGATTTTCTTAGATTTCTTCTGTGTCTGTAGTAGGTTTTTCTTGTTTGAGTATTGGATATCATAGCCCGTTCCTACCTCTCTATTTTCAGCTGCTGTTGTCATAGCTTACCATTGCTCTTTCTTATGTTCTTATGGTTAAGATTATCTCTCTCCCTCTTGTGTGTATACTATTCCTTTAAGTATCTTCTTCAATGTTGTCTTGGTGGTCATGAACTGCCTTAGTCTCAATGTCCGGATCTAACTTTCAGATTTATCAGATACATTTTTTGTGTATATAACAAGCTCTGTTGCCTGTTATTCATTTCCTGGGACTGAAATACATAATTACATATGTTTCTGCCTTTTCTGCTTTCTGATGAAAGATCTGATGTTATCAAGATGGTTCTGCTTTTTTATGTGAGGAGAAAATTTTTCCCTTACGACTTTTGCTTCTTTATGTTTGGCATCTTTTCTACAAACAGAATCTTCTCTGGTTAAATCTATCTGGAATTCTACACATTTCTAGTGTTTAAATATCTATTTCATTAAATACAGGGAATTCTTTATTTTTTTTATTGTTTATCTCAGCTCTTGCTATATTTTGCCCACATCATTGTTTTGCTCAGATCCCGAATGAGTTCCTTCATCTCCCAGCTTACTGTGCGGCTATCAATCTTTGAAAGTCAGAGTCTGAAGTTTTTCTCTAGTTTATTATCTCTTGTATATACTTTTGAGCTTGAAAATTGTTGTAATGTCTCTCTCTCTCTCTCTCTCTCTCTCTCTCTCTCTCTCACACACACACACACACACACATATATATATATATATATATA
>NC_034611.1:16943692-16959349 GCF_900095145.1 Mus pahari | reverse complement strand
ATATTTGCCTTTTCGAGACAGTGTTTCTCTGTATAGCCCTGGCTGTCCTGGAACTCACTCTGTAGACCAGGCTGGCCTCGAACTCAGAAATCCACCTGTCTCTGCCTCCCAAGTGCTGGGATTAAAGGTGTGCGCCACCACGCCCAGCTTTCTGTAAAGTTTTTGTGACGTTTTTGCTTTGTTTTGCATATATTTGTGATAAATTTGTCATCCAGATTTTTTTCTTCTCCCATTTAAAGAAAATTATGAGAATCTTCTTGGTGAATATTCTTACTTGTGTTTATATTCCTTAATACGGTCTCAGAGCAAAGCCCATTGCAGTAACAACTACAGTTATGTAACATCTGTCCAAATGTTAATTGGAGTAGAGGATTCATGCTATTTTGAACTTTACATTTTCCCCCATATGTTTAATAAACATCAGCATAATGGAAGAGTTGAGAAGTATATCTTAAAGGACTTTTTTGTGTTGAGTACGTAAAAGAAGGAAGGGAAAATAAAGAACGAATGGGAAGAAGTTCATCAATTAGAGGTATAAGAAATAAGAGAAAATATAAAGTATAGAGGGAAAGAGTCAAGTGAGATACAACCTCAAACAAACAATTAAATAATTCAAGTATAAAAGGATAATCTAAAAAAGTAAATGTTAGAAATAAAATGTCATGGAAAATATGGTGAATGTAGACAACAGTCTCTCTCTTTACTTAGGAGGATGTGACATTTCCCTTCCATTGATTGTCTTTTCCAGCAGTTGTTGCTAAGAGGAGAGAGCTGCTAGTCTCAGTCCTCGAGAAAAAAAAAAAAAATAGAGTTAGTGCGGGTTTCCTGTAAAAGCGATTCCTGTGTGGAAGTGTGCTTTATGCCAGAATCTCCCAGTGTGAGGTATCACGGTCCCCTTCCCTGAAGTCTACATCAGGTACAATTTGTTTTGAGCCCTTTACGTACACACAGAATTTTCTAAGACCACTCTGGTTGGAGCAGAAGGTCCTGTTGCTGCGTCCCTTCACTTGCTGTGTGATCTCTCCCTTGGGCAAGATTCCAGAAAGCTTATCAAATGCACTTCGGTTTTGGAAAAATTGTTTTCTCAACCTACTTTAATAAGTATTCAACATCACCTCTAGCCCACCACCCGCCAGAGGTAGTGGAAGAGCTAAGTCATTAGGACATGGGGAAAGAAGACTCATTTAGAAATTGTTCTTAGGGCACAAGTCCAAGCTCTGTTGTGAGGATATCAGAAGTTCAGTCCAGTAGCAAACGCTAAATATGAATCAGCAGTTCAGTCCTCTCTGCAGACATCACACACAAGTCAGCAGCTCCAGTCCAGCCCACTTGGCAGTCACCACACAGGGACCAGCAAGGGCAGTTCAATCCAGAAGAAACCTCAAGGCTCACCAACAGGCCAGAGGCCACAGAAGTGGCAAGAAGCTGCAGGAACCTCAAAAGCAGTTCTTTGGCAAGTTTCTATCTATGGCTTCACCACAAGTGGAGCTCAGCAATGCAATGTAAAGGTGAACCAATACATGTGTATCCTTCGGGAAGTGGAGCAAAGCAAACCAGTTTTCACGCTCCCTCTGTCTGTGGGTCATATTTATATTCCTTCTAACTATTACGTGTTCCTTGACATGTTTACTGTAGTAAAACATCCTTTCATCTGTGTCTGCTCCAGGAAACGTTCTTTCACGTATCTTCTTTAGTAAATCATCCTTTTACCTGTGTTCTCCCGCAAAACATCATTTGATATAACTGATTTTCCAAGGGAACCCTAAGTTTCCACTTCACTTCTGTGTTTGTTTCTCTGCCTATATAGATGAGCTGGCAGACAGCACACTTCCCCAAGGCTCCTGTTCCCAAATCATTTGTCGACTTCCATCATAATAGCTCATGCCCATTTCTGTTTTTCCTGCTATTATTGCAGCCTACCTCTGATTGTGTTTCTGCAACCATGTCTTTCCAGTGTTTATGTTCCTATAGAGCTCTTAGGAGTGGTAAGCAATTTCCTTGCAAGCTATGACCAACTGTTGAACCACAGTCCACAAAGGCAGTGACAAAAACGGGAGATAAAACTAGTCCGTCTAGAGACAGGGACTTTGATTCTTGTCCTTGGCAGTGAAAGGGTTTCGTTCTGTTGTGACCATAGGACAGCAATGCTAGAAGGAGACTCTGATTTGTTTTATTTTTATACTACCTAAATGCGCCCCACTAACCACAAACTATACATAAGGGTATGACCCAAACGAAAAGAACCTGGACATATAAGGGGCAGACCAATTGGATTTATGGCTACTCCACATGACTTAGCCAATTTCCTGCCATGAGTCCTATGAGGAGTCCCTAGAGAAGTGTCTTAATGATAATGTCCCCACATTTGGGACATTTTTCTGCTCTCTGTGGGAGCTTTGACTTGATTCTTTCTCTTAGGCTTCCATGTACAATCCGGTAAGGGAGCCACTTTGTGAATTCACCCTGCCAATGCTGTGAAATTGTTTCTTCTACTTCCTGGGATGAGGGAAGTAGAAGCTACTTGCTTGGTTTGGGTGACTTTGGTGACATTAAATTTACCTAGATTTAGCTCTCATAGCTATACACACCTGAGGAGCCTCAATCTCCCTCTATTTCAATTAGCATGTCTGATGTATCTGAGTGTTGTTGCCGGTGCTTCTGAATGGAGATTTCATCTTGGTTTATTTCCTTGCTGCTTATCTCTTTCTTCTGCAATAAAGCCTATTTTCTTCTTTTTACTTTAATTTTTATTAGGTATTTTCTTCATTTACATTTCAAATGCTATCCCGAAAGTCCCCTATACCGTCTCCCCGCCCTGCTCCCCTACCCACCCTCTCCCACTTCTTGCCCCTGGCATTCCCCTGTGCTGGGTCATATAAAGTTTGCAAGACCAAGGGGCCTTTCCTCTCAAGAATGGCTGACTAGACCATCTTCTGCTAGCTATGCAGCTTATAGGGTTGCAGAACCTTTGAGCTCCTTAGGTACTTTCTCTAGCTCCTCCATTGGGGGCCCTGTGTTCCATCCAATAGATGACTGTGAGCATCTACTTCTGTATTTGCCAGGCACTGGCATAGCCTCACAAGAGACAGCTATATCAGGGTCCTTTCAGCAAAATCTTGCTGGAATATGCAATAGTGTCTGTGTTTGGTGGCTGATTATGGGATGGACCCCCAGGTGGGGCAGTCTCTGGATAGTCCATCCTTTCATCTTAGCTCCAAAATTTGTTTCTGTAACTACTTCCATGAGTATTTTGTTCCCTATTTTAGGGAGGAATGAAGTATCCATGTGTTGGTCTTCCTTCTTCTTGATTTTCTTGTGTTTTGCAAATTGTATCTTGGGTATTCTAGGTCTCTGGGCTAACAACCACTTATCAGTGAGTGCATATCAAATGACTTCTTTTGTGTTTGGGTTACCTCACCCAGGATGATATCCTCCAAATACATCCATTTGCCTAAGAATTTCATAGATTCATTGTTTTTAATAGCTGAGTAGTACTCCATTGTATAAATGTACCAAAGTTTCTGTATCCATTCCTCTATTGAGGGACATCTGGGTTCTTTCCAGCTTCTGGCTATTATAAATAAGGCTGCTATGAACATAGTGGAGCAAGTGTCCTTATTACCAGTTGGAACACATTCTGGGTATATGCCCAGGAGAAGTATTTCTGAATCTTCTGGTAGTACTATGTCCAATTTTCTGAGGAACCACCAGACTGATTTCCAGAGTGGTTGTACAAGCTTGCAATCCCACCAGCAATGGAGGAGTATTCCTCTTTCTCTACATCCTTGCCAGCATCTGCTGTCACCTGAATTTTTGATCTTAGCCATTCTGACTGGTGTGAGGTGGAATCTCAGAGTTGTTTTGATTCGCATTTCCCTGATGATTAAGGATGTTGGGTTGTTCCCTTTCATCCAGTAGCACCCAGTTAGCTTCTAATTTTACATCTTACTTGGGATTCTCTCAATATCAATAGGTTCATAGTGCAGGTGAAGAACATGGAGTGTGGCTTGGCTAGATTACTGGTCCAAATAACAGAGTGTTAAAATGTGGCATTGAGCAAAATATTGACAATATTCAATGTCTGAATTTCCATTTCATAACTGTCCTGAGATAGGTTGCAAGAGAAATACAGCTAATATTTATTTTTCTTCTTTGATTTTGGCTACTAGAATACCTTTGAAGACACCTTTTATTTCTAACATAATTAGTGCTATTGTTAATACCTTTAAGATACAGGAGGAGTGATACTGGTTCTTTTTGGACAAAATTCAGACTGATAATTCCAGAGTTGAAGATAGCCTGTCAGATAACAAAACTTTTTCCCTACTTAACATTAAATTCATTAATAACAATACCACCAAATTACTTCTGCCTAAAACCTCATAAAACAGGAACTAATCAAAGCAAACACACTTAACGGCTAATGATGATGTTAATTTAGCTGTAAATGCCTCAAAGGCTAGTAATTAGAGAGCAGTTATGTGCTTTTTGTTTTGCAAAATGAATTACTACTGCAGATTTTGCTGCAATCTTCTCTATTTACTTTTCTAAAATACTATTCCCTGAGTAAGATTGTAAAGTAGATCTAATGGTTGGATAACTTAAATAACCATATTACAATCAATTTGTTTAAAATAATGTCTCACGAAGATGTTCGGAACCATCAAGCTGGCCACAAATGTACCATAAAACAACACAAAGAGCAGAGGAAATAAACTCCACATAGCCCTTGATTGCACAGAGATACTGACTTTAGATTTAATGGAAGGTTATTTGTTTAACCATAGGGATCTGAGTCATACATCCTGTTATTATTACCACAGGAAGCGACAGGGGTTAACCTACAAATTGCATATTTTCCACAAACAGACATGATCATCGGGACTTTCTCTTTATCATCTAGGTCAGTAGCTCCAAAATGGGGATGTAAGTAGAGATCAGTGGCATTAAGTTTTCTACTTGAGTGAGGGCTCCACAGGTTTCAACAGAACTGTGCTAAGGAGTTTTACTTCCTAGATGAGAACACTGAAGACAGTATTGCATGTCATGCCAGCAGCCATGCAAAATGACAAGACCTGTTTTCAAATTAGTGGCCATCCAAAAAATGAGGGATATATGTAATTCCGAGGTCCAGAATAAGAAGAATAAAATAAATGCAGTCTTAATAGGGCTGAGAGTACTACTGAGAAAGTAGAGGACTAAACTTGGAATGTGAAACTCTCACCGTTATGACTCTTTCTAATTCTCTGTAAAAGTGCTTGCACTGATATTGTTTTTGTTTGTGATATGAATAATAGACATAAATAAAAGAGTCAAAGTTATTGCTGTGCTGTGTATACAATGGTCCCTCAGCCTCCTGTGCTTGAACACTAAGTTCCCAGGTTGTGGCACTGTTTGGGATGGAGGAGCGTCACTGGAGGAAGTCAGTCCCTAGGGCTAGGGGTGGTAGACCTTGACATTTTGCAACCTGACATCCCTTCTTTTAACTAATTTCTCTGTTCCCTGACAAGGATGCAGTCTGACTAGCTGTCTCATCTTGCTGATAGCAAGCCTTCCAGTATGGATGATATCTCTTTTCAAACCACGTGCCAGAATACACCCAATAAAACCTTCCTTCCTTAAGTTGCTTCTTGTTAGATACATATGTGTGTGTGTGTCTGTGTATGTATGTATGCATATGTACTACAGGTGTATAATATAAATCCATGTATATTAAACATATATGTATATTACATATCTATACATATATGCATGTAATATATACATATATATTACATATATATACACATATATATATGTAATATATATAAAACATATATATATTACAATCCTTGAAGAAAAAATGTCCAGCGTTAATGCGTTAATTGTATTTTTTCACTATTCTGTGGTCTGCCTCTATCTTGTCAGTTTCTAAAGACAAGATAATATATATAAGTTAAACCTTTTGTAAATGGAAATTAGCATTTTTGCTATATATACTTTTATATTAATATTGTTGACATGGACAAACTGTAATTTCTATACATTTAATATGTTAATACAACTATTTTCTACTTTGGCTTTTGCATATGGTATCATACTCCGGACAGTTTCTGATCACAGTCTCTACAGGATATTATGTTATCTATAAGGAAATGCCTTTTTATAATATCTCTTTATAATATTTTTGACATTGTGGAGATATTAAGTAAAGTAACTTTTAAAATACTATTTAGTATAGTTAAGTTTTTAATGTATTCAGAATAATTTTGTACATTTTATAGTATGTACTAAATTTGTAATTATTTGAAGAATAAAATTTTGGACATCCAGAAGTTTCTTACATTCGCAATTTTTTCACATGCAAGTTGCTTACCAAGAACTAATTATGACTTCTTTATTTCTCTGATACAGTATCAGATATATATGTGTATGTATACATTGATTTTAATAGATGTATAATATGCTTTAGTAACTAAGAACCCTTTGAAATTTGTCTTCATAACATTACCTTCCATGCATTTTTATTATTGTTGTGAGCTTTAATTATTTAATGAACTTTGAAATAATCCCCTGAAATTTTCATGGACTTGCCCTGAATCTGGGTGTAATGGTGGAAATATGACTGTTGTAAGATAATTGCTTCTTTCCTTAGAGAACATACCTTCTTTTACTTATACTTGCTATGTCCTTCAAATTATCATCATGGTTTTAATATGTAGATTTTATTTTTATGACACATTTTCTTACTATATTAAGGTTTGTTGTTTGTTTATGGTATAAAAGGAATTATTTCTATTTTATTCACTTCTAGTTTAAAAATATATTAATTTCATTTTCTTACCTTACATTATAAAGTTCTCATAAGCATTCTTTTCATACAGATGTTTAACATTTCTTAAATGCTTTATTATCAAGAAATGAAATACAACTTCTCCGTTTATGAAACATTTATATCATTTGTTTTTCTTTTTGTTCATTTGTTTGCTTTGGTGTTTGTCTTCTATGAAACTGTAAAGACAGTAATAAGTAGTAATACCATGGTAAGCATTATTTATAGTTCCTTATGTTAATAAATGTGGTTTTAGTTTGTGTCTTGGTTAGGCTTACAATTGCTATGCTGAAACATCATGTCCAAATCAACTTGAGGAAGATAGTAATATATCACTCATAGTTTCATATAACACTTCACCATAAAACAACAGAGAGGACAGGAGCTCAAGCAGGGCCAGTACCTAAAGGCAGGAGCTGACTAAAGGCCATGGAGGGTGCAGCTTAGTGGTTGAAAGCCCATGGCTTGCTCAGCCTGCTCTCTTAGAGAGCCCAGAACCACCTGCCCAGGAAGGACACCATCTACAGTGGCCCGAACCCCATCACCCCTAAATCACAGATTACAAAATGTCCCACAGACATACCTAAACCCAATGAAGGTTTTTCCTAAGTTGAGCTTTCCTTCTCTCTGATGACCCTAACTTTTATCAAGTTGACATAAAACTAGCTTGTACAATGAGTTATCGCTTCAGTTACTGACTTTTAATTTGGGGTAAGCTTTGTTATTAATTTATATAGTTCCCTTTTCTTTAAAACTTTAGTAACAATGGCTAAGGACCAAATAAATGTGTTTATAGCATATTTGATTTAATATCTTTTTCTCTTTATATTTTCTGATATAACTAATGATATATTCATACTTCCTGATACCGACTTCCCCTTTTTTTCCCTTTATGTCTTGTTTGTGTGTATGGTGTTTTTCTAGTGATACACTAAAATATTTATTTACTGCTACTAAGAATTTCTCTTTCATTTATTATTTGTGTATTTACAATCCTATTTTGTTTACATACCAGTAATATATGACATTGATTTTTATCACATTTGATTTTAATTTGCATGTTTGTTTAATGATAGTCATATTAAAGAGAGGTTGAACTTTCCATCAGTGAATAATTTGTTTTTAGGATTATTTGCTGAAGTTAGACAAAAATATCATTGGAATCATTAACTTACTGACCCAGTTGCATATTAATTTATATGACCTTTAAACTTCCAAAATGATTGTTAATTTACTTAAATTCCATACTTCTTAATGAGCTATTATGAGACTTGGATCCGCAAATAGAAATAAAGGCAGTTTTTCTAGGTTTTCAGACTTCCATCAGTTTGAGATCTGGGTTCTTCTCTCTTAGTCTATCACTTTATTCTAATTTATAATATCATCATTTTTTCTTTATCTTTTATTTGAAAAGTCCTCATCTACTTGATTAGTTTTTATTCTCTTTTCATTAATATAGACATTTTAAGATCATATTGTTCCCTTATAGGCTACATTTATACTAGGCTAAGTTAAGGTACATAAATTGTTCTATTTGCTGGTTTTAAAATAATGAATATGTTTGTATAAACCATGTTTTGTCAAAGAATATGTCTTAATTTTCAAATTGCTAAATATATTTCAACCACTTCCATTTTTCAATTTTGGACTATGACTGGAAAACACATTCAAGCACTATTTCAAATCTTTTATAGTTTTCATTAACTTTGAGTATGTTTTCTTCCAAATCAATTTATAATATTGTGATTGGCATAGGGAGTTGTACATACATTGAGGACTTTGGAGATACAATAAGTATTTAAACAGATAGCACCATTAATATAATATAACACAACAATTGAATTTGCTCAATATTAACCATCTAAAGTAGTTTGACACTTCATAATTTTTTAAATGCTTGGTTTTTGAGTATTGAAAAACACAATAATTAATACATCTTAATCCTAGCTAGGCATTGCTATGGAACCCATGCGTGTTTGCTCTTATGCTCCATCATAAAGGATTAAAATATCCAGAGTCTAATTCTCAATTAAAAGATACATTGTAACAGAATGAATGTGAAAATAGGATCCATCCTCTTGCTGGACCCAAGAAATACACTGAAACATCAGTGATAGACACTGTCTTAGTGTAAAAGTTTTGAAATAGATATTCCAAGCAGCTGGGCATTGTGGCAGATGCCTTTAATCCCAGCACTCGGGATGCAGAGGCAGGCGGATTTCTGAGATTGAGGCCAGCCTGGTCTACAAAGTGAGTTCCAGGACAGCCAGGGCTATACAGAGAAACCCTGCCTTGAGAAACCAAATAAATAAATAAATAAATAAATAAATAAATAAATAATAAAAAATAAAAATGAAATTAAAAATAAAAAAATGAAATTAAAGGAAAAAGATATTTCAAGCAAATGGACCTAAGAACCAAGTTGGTATAGTCATTTTTAATATCTAACAAAATTGACCTTAAACCCAAACTAATCAGAAAAGATAGAGAAGAACACTATATACTCACCAAAGGAAAGGTGCATCATGGTGACATTATAATTCTTAACATCTATGGCAAAAGCACAAGGGAACCCACAATTTAAAATAAACCCTAATACAGCTTAAGTCACATATTGACCTTCACATATTTTAGTCAGAGACTCTAATACCCAACCCCCCACCAATAGTAAAATCATTCAAACAAAAACTAAACAGAGAAATGCTTGAGATAACACACTTAACAAACCAAATAGACTTAACCAATATTTACAGAACATTTCACCTAAATACAAAAGAATATATATTTTTCTCTATACCACATGGGTGACTTTCTAAAACTGATCACACACTTAGACACAAAACAAGTCTCAACAGTTACAAGAAAACTGAAATAACTTCCCCTGAACAGAGATGAATATTGGATATCAACAATAGAAACAGCAGAAAGCTTAAAAACTAATGGAAAATGAATAGCTCTTTAATAAATGAAAAATGGGTCAAGACTGGAATGAATGAATGAATAAAATTAATAAATAAATGCCTTTCTGGATTCCATGAAAATGAGTGCACATTGTATCCAATCTTATAGAAAAAAATGAAAGCAACTCTAAGGCAAATTATATAAGCATTGTCTATCTAAAAGTCTGGAAGAGATCTCATGATAGCATTTAAATAACACATATGAAAGATTTAGAACACAAAGGAGTAATCACACCCAAAAGGTTTAGACAACAAGAACTAGCCAGGCTCAGTATTAAAATCAATAAAACAAAAAAGAAAAAAAAGAAAAAGTGAAAAGAGTCAATGAAATACTGAATTGGCTCTTCAAGAAAAATCAATAATATCTACAAACTCTTATCCAAATTAAGTAAAATGTGAAGAAAGAATTCCAATTTGACATAATTAGAATTTAAAACAGGGATATAGCAGACACTGAAGAATTATAAGGACACAATTTAAAAACCTCTTACTCATCAAATTGGAAATTCTTTTTAAAAAATGAATAATTTTTGATAGATACCACCTAACAAAACTAAATCAATATTAGGTAAATAATTTAAATAGTCAAATAATACAAAGTGAAATAAAAACACTCAATAGTCTACTAACCGAAAAAGACAAAATGAAAAAAAAAAAAAAAAAAAAAAAAAAGAAAGAAAGAAAGAAAGAAAAGAAACCAGGGTAAGATGGTTTTAGAAAAGAATTCTACCACACTTTCAAAGATGAACTAATAGAATACTTTATTATTATATTATTGCATAAANGTAAATAATTTAAATAGTCAAATAATACAAAGTGAAATAAAAACACTCAATAGTCTACTAACCGAAAAAGACAAAATGAAAAAAACAGAAAAAAAAAAAAAAAAAAAAAAAAAAAAAAAAAAAAAGAAACCAGGGTAAGATGGTTTTAGAAAAGAATTCTACCACACTTTCAAAGATGAACTAATAGAATACTTTATTATTATATTATTGCATAAATAAAAACAGAAGGCTATTCTATAGGGCTAAATTTATCCTGATACTCAAACCACACAAAGACCCAACAAAGAAAGAAATTTACAGGCAAATTTCTCTTAAGACTACAGATGCAAAAATGACCACTATAATACTTGCAAACTGAATCCAAGAATACATCAGAAAGAACATTGATCATGATCAAGTGTGCTCCATTACATTGATAAAGGGATGGTTCAATATCTGAAAACCAATAGATGTAATGTACTATATAAATGGATGGAAAAGGGAAAAAAAGAACAAAAGAAAACAAAACCAATACATGATCATCTTATTTGATACAGAAAAGCCTTTGACAAAACTAATATTCTTTTCATGAGTAAAAAAAAAGTCCTGGAGATTGCTTTCCTCTTCCTCCCAAGTGGGACTGAGGTACCTTTACTTGGGCACTTCAGCTTGTTGACCTTCTTGAGTTCTGTGGGTGCTATCCTGTGTATTCTGTACTTTTTTGTTAATATCCACTTATTAGTAAGTACATACCATGTATGTCCTTTTGGGTCTGAGTTACCTCATTCAGGATGATATTTTCTAGCTCCATCCATTTGCCTGAAAAAAATCATGATCTCCTCATTCTTAATAGCTGAGGTTCTTAATGGATAAGTAGTATTCCATTGTGTAAATGAACCCCATTTTCTGTATCCATTCTTTCATTGTGGGACATCTGGGTTGTCTCTAGCTTCTGGCTATCACAAATAAGGCCACTATGAATATAGTGGAACACATGGTGGAGCATCTAGTGGGTATATACCCAAGAGTAGTATAGTTAGGTCTTCAAGTATATCTATCTACAATGTTCTGAGGTATCTCTAGATTGATTTCCAGAGTGGTTATACCAGTTTGCAATCCCATCAGCAATGGAGGAGTGGTCCTCTTTCTCTAAATCTTTGCCAAAATGTGTTGACCCCTGAATTTTTTTATCTTAGCCATTCTGTTTGGTGTAAGGTGGAATCTCAGTGACATTTTGATTTTAATTTCCCTGATCACTAAGGACTTTTAACATTAAGTGCTTCTCAACCATTCAAGATTCCTCTGTTGTGAATTCTCTGTTTAGTTCTATATCCCATTTTTTGATTTGGTTGTTCAGTTTTTTTGGTGGTTAGTTTCTTGAGTTCTTTTTATATTTTGGATATTAGCCCTCTGTTGGATGTAGGATTAGTGAAGATTTTTCCCAATCTGTAGATTGCCGATTTGTCCTATTGACTATGTCCTTTGCCTTACAGAAGCTTTCCAGTTTTATGAGATCTGACTTATCAATTCTTGATCTTAGAACCTGAGCCATTGGAGTTCTTCTAGGAAATTTTTCCCCATGCCAATGAGTTAGAGGCTCTTTCCCACTTTTTCTTCTATTACATTCAGTATATCTGGTTTTATGTTGAGGTCAACTTGGACTTGAGCTTTGTGCAAGGTAACAAATATGGATCTATTTTCATTTTTCTACATACAGACTGTTTAGTTACACCAGCACCACTTATTGGAGATGCCCTCACAACTCAAAGGGAGGGACCTTGGATGAAGTACTCTACAGTGGGGAGGGGGAACTTGTAGGGTCCACCTCCAGTAAAGGGTCAGGACATCAAGTGGAAGGATGGGGTCAAAAGCTCTAACCAAAAATTGTTCCTTTCTAAAGGTACTGAAAGCTCAAAAATGGAGAAAAGCCTGAGAGAAAGGAAGTCCAGTGACAGGGCCAAACTTGGATCCAGGTCAAGGAGAGACCCTAGGGTCTTACACTGTTACTGATTCTGTGTAGTGCTTGCAGACTGGAGTCTAGCATTTCTGCTTTCTGAGAGGCCCAACAAGCATCTGAAAGAGTCAGGGGAAGAAAATAGATGGAACAAATTAACAGAAGTCAGAGATCCCTGAGGTTGAATTGGGGAAAAGATAGAAGGAGCTGAGGAGGAGGTATCTCCATGGCAACACCAACAGTCTCAACTGACCTTTACTCCCAAGATCTCTCAGATGCTGAGCCACCAACCAGGCAGCATACAGCAGGTGATGTGAGGCCCTGGACACAGATACAGCAGAGGACTGCCTGGTCTGGCCTCAGTGAGAGAAGATACACCTATTCCTTGAGAGACTTGAGGTTCCAGATAGTGGGGAGCTCTGGTGGGATGGGGATGGAGGGTGAGGACATCCTCTTGCTGGTAAGGGAGGAGGTATGGGATGGGGAGAGGTCTGGGGTAGACCAAGAGGGTCATGAAGATTAGACTCTGAAAAAAATATTAAAAAATAAAAAAGATTTTTTAAAAGTCCTGAAGCGTTTAGGAATTTAAGGGACATTACAAAACATAATAAAGGGAATTTTACAGCAATTCCACAGCCATCAACTTAAATGGAGAGTAGCTCAAAGCAAGACCACTAAAATCAGGAACAAGAAAAAGCTGTCCACTCTTTCCATACCTATTCACTATAGTCCTTGAAGTCTTGAGCAAAAGGGCAGCTGAAGGAGATCAATGGGATACAAGTTGGAAAGGAAAAAGTGAAGTTATCACTATTTGCAATTGATAGAGTAGTACCCCTAAATTTCCATTGTAGAATACCTACAGCTGAAAAACACATTAAGCATTGTTGCTAGATACAAAAGTAACTAATTTAAATCAGTAGCAATTTATACACAATTAATCTGAGAAAGAAAGCTGTAAAGCATCATTTACCACAGCCTAAAATGATATAAAATGTCTCATTGCAACTCTAATTAAGCAAGTGAAAAACCTGTATGACAAGTACGTCAAATCTTTGAAGAAAAAAATTGAGAAGGACATCAGAAAATCAAAAATTACCCCATGCTAAGGGATCAGTAGGATTAACATAGCAAAAAAAAAAAAAAATTATCCTACTAAAACGTATCTACAGATTCAATGCAATACCCATCAAAATTTCAATGCAATTGTTCACAGATTTTTGAAAGGACCATTTTCAATTCATATGGAAACAGAGAAAACCCAAGATTGCTAAACAATCCTGTACAAATAATGAATTGAGGGAGGTCTCACGATTCCTGATATCAAGCTATACTACAAAACTCTGGTAACATAAACAGCATGTCATTGGCATGGAACTAGGCATATTAATGAATGAAATTAATAGGCACATTGAAAATTCAGACATAAATCTACATATATCTAATTTTGATAAAGAAGCAAGAAATACACATTAGAAAAAATGTAGTATCTCAAACAAACCCTTCTGGTCAAATCACATGGTTGCATACTGCATACTTATGATACTGCACAAAACTCAACTACAGTTGGATCAAAGATCTTTACATAAAAGCAGGTACAATGCACTTGATCTAAGAGAAAGTGTGACTATTCTTGAACTCGTTAGCATGGGAGACTTATTAATACAGGAACTAAAACCAACAATTAATAAATGCTACCTCTCTTCCTCCAAAATTGACCATATAATCTGTCACAAAACAGGCCTTGACAGATACAAAACTATTGAAATTATCCCATGCATTCTATCAAATCACCATGAACTAAGGCTGATCTTCAATAACAGCATAAATAATAGAAAGCCAACAGTCACATGGAAACTGAACAACACTCTACTCAACGATACCTTGGTCAAGGAAGAAGTAAAGAAAGAAATTAAAGACTTTTTAGAGTTTAATGAAAATGAAACCACAACATACCCAAACTTATGGGACACAATGAAAGCAGTTCTAAGAGGAAAAGTCATAGCTCTGAGTGCTGCCAAAAAGAAACTAGAGAGAGAATACACTAGTAGTCTGACAGCACACCTAGAAGCAGCTCTAGAACTAAAGGAAGCAAATTCACCCAAGAGGAGTAGAAGGCAGGAAATAGTCAAACTTAGGGCTGAGATCAACCAAGTGGAAACAAAAAGAACTATTTAAAGAATCAACCAAACCAGGGGCTGGTTCTTTGAGAAAATCAACAAAATAGATAAACCCTTAGCCAGACTAACTAGAGGGCACAGGGACAGTATCCTAATTAACAAAATCAGAAATGAAAAAGGAGACATAAAAACAGATCCTGAGGAAATCCAAAACATCATCAGATCCTACTATAAAAGGCTATACTCAACAAAACTGGAAAACCTGGATGAAATGGATAAATTCCTAGACAGATACCAGGTACCAAAGTTAAATCAGGATCAGATAAACGATCTTAACAGTCCCAATTCCCCTAAGGAAATAGAAGCAGTCATTAATACTCTCCCAACCAAAAAGAGCCCAGGACCAGATGGGTTTAGTGCAGAGTTCTATCAGTCCTTCAAAGAAGACCTAATTCCAACTCTCCTCGAACTATACCACAAAATAGAAACAGAAGGTACTCTACCCACTTCGTTCTATGAAGCCACAATTATTCTGATACCTAAACCACACAAAGATACAAAAAAGAAAGAGAACTTCATGCCAGTTTCCCTTATGAATATCGATGCAAAAATACTCAATAAAACCCTCGCAAACTGAATCCAAGAACACATTAAAGCTATCATCCATCATGACCAAGTAGGCTTCATCCCAGGGATGTAGGGATGGTATAATATATGCAAATCCATCAACGTAATACACTATATAAACAAACTCAAAGACAAAAATCACATGATCATCTTGTTAGATGATGAGAAAGCATTTGACAAAATTCAACACCCCTTCACGATAAAAGTCTTGGAAAGATCAGGAATTCAAGGCCCATACCTAAACATAATAAAAGCAATATACAGAAAACCAGTAGCCAACATCAAAGTAAATGAAGAGAAGCTGGAGGCAATCCCCCTAAAATCAGGGATTAGACAAGGGTGCCCTACCTATTCAATATTGTACTTTAAGTCCTAGCAAGAGGAATTCGACAACAAAAGGAGATCAAGGGGATACAAATTGGTA
>NC_034611.1:16940507-16942910 GCF_900095145.1 Mus pahari | reverse complement strand
TGTAAGATCAAGAATATACAAATGGGACCTCATAAAACTGCAAAGCTTCTATAAGGCAAAAGACACTTTCAATAAGACAAAAGGGCCACCTACAGATTGGGAAAGAATTTTTACCAATCCTAAATCTGATAGGGGACTAATATCCAATATATACAAGAAAGCTGAACTCCAGAAATTCAAATAACCCCATTAAAAATGGGGTACAGAGCTAAACAAAGAATTCTCAACTGAGGAATACTGAGGGGCTGAGAAGCACTTGAAAAAAATGTTCAACATTCTTAATCATTAGGGAAATGCAAATCAAAACAACCCTGTGATTTCACCTCAGACCAGTCAAAATGGCTAGGATCAAAAATTCAGGGGACAGCAGATGCTGGTGAGGATGTGGAGAAAGAGGAACACTACTCCATTGCTGGTGGGATTGCAAGCTTGCACAACCACTATGGAAATCTGTCTGGCAGTTCCTCAGAAAACTGGACACAGTACTACCAGCAGATCTAGCAATACCTCTTCTGGGTATATATCTAGAAGATGTTCCAACTGGTAATAAGGACACATGTTCCACTCTGTTCATAGCAGCCTTATTTATAATAGCCAGAAGCTGGAAAGAACCTAGATGTCCCTTAACAAAGGAGTGGATACAGGAAATGTGATAGATTTACACAATGGAGTTCTACTCAGCTATTAAAAACAATGAATTTATGAAATTCTTAGGCAAATGGATATATCTGGTAGATAGCATCCTGAGTGAGGTAACCCAATCACCAAAGAGCACACATGATATGTACTCACTGATAAGTGGATATTAACCCAGAAGCTTAGACTACCCAAGATACAATTTGTAAAACACATGAAACTCAAGAAGAAGGAAGACCAAAGTGTGGATACATTGTTCCTTCTTAGAATAGGGAACAAAATACCCATTGAAGTAGTTACAGAGACAAAGTTCAGAGTTGAGATTGACAAAAGGACCAACCATACACTGCCCAACCTGGGGATCCCTCCTATATACAACCATCAAATCCAAACAGGATTGCCTATGCCAGGAAGATTTTGCTGACAGGACCCTGATATAGCTATCTCTTGTGAGGCTATGCCAGTGCCTGGCAAATATAGAAGTGGATGCTCACAGTTATGTATTGGATGGAACACAGGTCCCCTTAAGAAATCTAGAGAAAACACCCAAGGAGCTAAAGGGGTCTACAACCCTATATGAGGATCAACAATATGAACTAACCGGTACCCCCCAGAACTGTGTATCTAGTTGCATATGTAGCAGAGGATGGCCTAGTCAGTCATCAATGGGAGGAGAGGCCCTTGGCCTTGGGAAGATCATATGCCAGGGCTAGGAAGCAGGAGTGGGTGGGTTGGGGAGCAGGGCAGGGGGAGGATATAGAGGACGTTCAGGATAGCATTTGAAATGTAAATGAAGAAAATATCTAATAAAAAATGAAATGAAAAAAATATGCTACCTCATGAAACTTAAAAGCATCTGTAAGGCAAAGAACACTATCATTAAGGAAAAGCAACACCCTACAGAATGGAGAAAAATTACTAACAACATATCTTATAGAGGACTAATATAAAAAATCTTTAAGGGTCTTAAAAAAAAACTATCTTAGAAAACCCAAGTAATCCAATTTAAAATGGAGTTAAGATAATTCTCAACAGAGGAAACTCAAATGCCTGAGAAACAATAGCAACGTTCAACATTCTTAGCCATCAAGGAAATGCAAGTCAAACCACTTTGAAATTCCATCTTATATATGTAAGAATGACTAAGATAAGTAATACAAGTGACAACTCATGATGGTAGGAAAGTGGAGTAAGGGGAACACTCCTCCGCTGATGCTTGCAGTACAGATAGTGCAAACATTACAGAAGTCAGTATAATGATATCTCAGAAATATGCACACTGACCTACCTCAAGATACAGCTATACTACTTCTGGGCATACTAACAGATGTCCCTCAATAGAAGGATGGATTAAAAAAAATGGTACATTTATACAATGGAGTATTCAGCCTTTTAAAACTGACATCATGAAATTTATAGCCAAATAGAACAAACACACAATGGAGTATTACTCAGCTCTTTAAAAATGACATGATTACATTTTCAGGCAAATGAGTGGAGCTAGAAAGGATCATCTATTCTGAAAATGGGAATTAATGGGAAATGTTGGTTGGAATTGAGCGGGTCAGAATATTGACAGGCATGTACACAATGGAGGTCAGACTCATGAGGCTTCAGAACGGGATAAAATGGCAGCCTACAGATGGGGAAAGGATCTTCACCAACTCTACACCTGACAGATGGCTAATATCCAAAATTTATAAAGAACTCAAGAAGTTGGACACCAAAAAAAAAAAAAAAAAAAAAAAAAAAAAAAAAAAAAAAAAA
>NC_034611.1:16931604-16940457 GCF_900095145.1 Mus pahari | reverse complement strand
GAAAAAGAAAAAGAGAAGAAAGAAGTTAGACGCTAACAACCCAAATAACCCAAGTTAAAAATGTGCTACAGAGCTAAACAGAATTCTCAACAGAGGAATCTTGAATGGCTGGGAAGCCCCTAAAGAAATGTTCAAAGTCCTTAGTGATCAGGGAAATGCAAATCAAAACTACTCTGAGATTCCATTTTTATAGCAGTCAGAAAGGCTAAGATCAAACTCTCGGGTGACAGCGGATGCTGTCAGGGTGTGTATAACAAGAGGAGGGAGCATATGTGGTGGGAGTTCAAACTTGTACAACTACTCTGGAAATCAATTTTAGGGTTTCTTAGAAAACTAGGAATAGTTCTACCTCAAATTCCAGCTATATCACTCCTAGGCATATACACAAATATGCTCCACCATCCCACAAAGGCATTTGCTCAGCTATGTTTGCAACAGCTTTATTCATAATAGCCAGAAGCTGAAAACAACTTAGGTATCCCTCAACTGAAGAGCGGATAAAGAAAACATGGTTTACTTACACAGTGGAGTACTATTCAGCTATTAAATACAAAGACATTATGAGTTTTGCAGGCAAATATGTGGAACTTCAGAATATCATCCTGAGTGAGGTAACTCAGACTCAAAATGATATGCATGGCATGTATTCACTTACAGGTAAATGTTAGCCATAAAATATAGGATACCCATGCTATAGTCCACAGACCCAAAGAAGCTAAAAGAGAAGAAAGGACCAAGGAAGGATGCTTGATTTCACTTGGATGGAGGAATCAAATGGCCACAGGAGGCAGACAGAGGGAGAGACCTAGGTGGAAGAGGGGATGGGAAAGTGAATGGGTGGCAGGGTTCAGAACTAGGTGTGAGGAGGCCAAGGAGAGAGGGCCCAAAGGCCTTGAGAATGAATGGAAATCTACAAGTGGCAGGTGAGGAAATGTGGGGGGAGGGCACCTCCAGGACCTGAAAGAAACCTGGCATAGGGGCTACTCCAAAGAACCAATGGGGTGACTGTAATTGTGACTCACAACATTGTGCACATGGAACCAGAAGAGGCCACCTTCTGTAGCGAGGCAGGAATTCTAGTGGGGCAATAGGGACACCATCCCATCCACAAATTTTCAACCCCAAATTTATCCTGTCTTCAATAAATGCAGAGATGGGGGATGGGACAAAGACGAAGGGAATAACCAACCAATAACTGGCCCATCTTGAGACCCACACCATGGTCAAGTGCCAGTCCCTGGCACTATTATTGATACTCTGATATGCTTGTAGGTAGGAGTCTAGCATGGTTGTCCTCTGAGAGGTACCACCCAGAAGAAGACACAGAGGGATACAGAGAGCCAGAGCCAAACAGTGGATAGGGCTTGGGATCTCTTATGGAAAAGTCAGGGGAAGGATTGTGGTCCTGAAAGAGCTAGGAACTCCAGAGGAAGACCAACAGGGTCAACTTGCTTGGACCTTTCAGCTCTCAGACACTGAACCACCAAACAAAGAACATGCACAGATTGGACCTAGGCCACCCCACACATATCTAACAGATATGCAGCAGCATCTCCATGTGGATCTGGAACCTCAGGAGCAGGGGCTATCCCAAAGGCTGTTACCTGTCTCTGGGATATGTTCTTCTAGCTGGGCTGACTTGTCTGGCCTCAGTGGGAGAGGATGCTCCTAGCCTCACAGAGTTTTGATGTGCCAGTATAGGGAGATACCCAAGGGAATTCTACCCTATCAGAAGAGAAGGGGAGTGTATAGGAAGGAAGGATTGAAGAAGGGGTGACTAGAAAGAGGGACAATGAGTAGGATGTAAATAAATAACATATGAATACACACATATACACATGTATATGTATATGCACATGCATATATCTATATCTATCTATCTATCTATCTATCTATCTATCTATGGGGATGAGAACTCTCTTCAGTAATGGATTAATGATAATTCATATTACATTGTGGCAAATAATTTGTTGGCATTATATCCATGTTCTAAGACCATATATAAGTCTTAAATTTTATTATGATAGATAGATTAATATTGTAAATGATATTTAAAAGCAGGATGGTATTTAGCTTGAGCAGCTACATTGCTCGAGTCTTTTGTTACTTGCCCAGGAAAAAGGATTTATAAATTGTGCAAAGGGAAAGTTTAGTTAGTGAATAGAATAAGTTGGTTTTAAAAGGTCCAACATTTAGCTGCTGTGTAAGATGAAGGCAGCCATAAGAGGCATCTAGACCATATCATTTGTGACGGTTTCAATATGGCCCATGGGTAGTGTCAGTAATAGAAGGTGTTGTCTTTTTGGAATGGGTGTCGTCTTGTTGGTGGAAGTATGTCTCTGTGGGGCTGGGCTTTGACACTCTCCTCCTAACCACATGGGAGCCATTCTTCTCCTGTCTGCCTTCAGAACAAGATGTAGAACTCTTAGCTCCTCTTCAAGCATTCTGTCTGCCTGGAATCTACCATGCCTCCTAACTTGCTGATAATGGACTGGCCCTCTGAACTTGTGAGTCAGCCCCAATTAAAAGTTTGGCCTTATAAGAGTTGCCTTGGTCACGGTGTCTGTTCACAGTAGTAAAAACCTAACTAAGAAACCATTATTGGCTCAAGAGTGCAAAAGCCCTCCATAATTGGAAATATTTTGTTTCGTTTTGATTTGATTTGTCTTGTGTTGTTTTGTTTTGTTTTGTTTTGTTTTAACAGATCCTCAGGACCTCCTTGCAAGTTGAAGCGTAGGGCAGTCTTTCTTCATGTTCAGCCTTGCCTTCACTCAGAGATCATTCCATCTGCAGTCTACAGTGGCCCAGCTATCCTTCAGTTGAGGACATAGCTTAATGTTCTTATCATGCATGGATGAAGAAAGGAGTGTAGAGCTAAAGTTAAGGTCCAGACCCCAGGAAGCCAATAATACAGAATGTATGCCCCCAAACTCCATAGATAGTGAGCAGAGAAACTCTAGGAAAAGACAGAACATCCAAACAGCAAGACCACAGAGGCATAGATATTAAAGTAAGTTCCTCATGAAACTTACTTCTTGAACACCATAGGCCTTACATGCCGTATTTGCGGAATTGCAGGATGTATTGTTTGCCCCTTCAGGTTTTGATTTTTCTTAGTCTGTTTCTTCTTTGTCATTACAGGATATCCTTTGGAGTGGAAACGTGAACTCTGCCCCATTGCGTCTTGGAAGTGTGTGACTCAGTTTTTATTTTGTCAGGGTTTACATGCTGGCATTTATCTGTCCAATTCTCAGAGGAGACTGTCAACTTTGCCTTTGAAACAATGTTAGGACTGTTTACCTTATAGAAGCTCTTGGGTATTGACTGAATACATTTTGCATTGTGAGATGGACATGAATATACTTGATTTCTAAGGCATTCTATGGTTTAACAGATGTGTAAGGATGGAAGAGGTTACAGGGGAACCATGATCTGTAGGGGAAACCAAGAAAAGGTGGCTCTTTAGGGAGGGAGGAGGCTAATAGAGAAGGAGGAAGGAATATAAAAAAAAACAATAGTGATAGTTTTTAAAACATAATGAATCATACTATTAAATATTTAAACTATAATATGTGTAATTTTGTGTATATATACATATATAGTTTTAATAAACATTTAGCATCTCTCCCCACAAGAGTCAAGGACTATTGAACAAAAACCCCAATTCTGGATATGAGAAGACCACTTTTGAGTTGTGAATCAGGGCTTACCAAGAGAATTTTAAAACATACAGCCATAGCTGGACGGTAGTGGCACACACCTTTAATTCCAGCACTTGGGAGGCAGAGGCAGGCAGATTTCTGAGTTTGAGGCCAGCCTGTTCTACAGAGTGAGTTCCAGGATAGCCAGGGTTACACAGAGAAACCCTTTCTCGAAAAACAAAAAACAAAACAAAAACAAAACAAAAACAAACAAACAAAAAACAGCCTTTGGTGGACCTCCAGAGGTGAAAGTTATGTCCCTATTGCTGAAATATTATGATCGTCCTATTGCTGAAATATTATGATTGTCACAAACACAGCCCAGAGATCTCAGAGCTAGATCTGATCTTAAACTTTCTCCCTAAGAACTAAATTTCATGCTACCAGAAGACATATGAAATGGAGACAGACAGCCAGACAACCAACCAACCAAAAAACCAACCAACCAACCAAGAATCATACCCAGCTATGACACCTGTGAACCATATCAATGACCAGCTACTATCATGGCACGATAACCCAAGGGCAATAGTGGCATACACACCTTGACAGTGACCTAAAGCTTTCTAATTAGACTTAAGAAGCTCTCAACAAGATGGAAAACATGCCTGTTACTAGAAACCTAGATAAGTACTTAATGCTTGTGAAATGATGGCTACTGGAGAAAAACATACAGCTATTAGCATAATCCCTAATAGCAATCTAAACATCTGTCCTTAACCCCATAAGGGTAGTCTTCACCCCTCATCAAGGAAACTTCTCTTTCAAACACATACAGATAACCTCCGAGCATTCCAAAGAATCAAAATACAGAGTTGTGGATTCCCATCCCAAGAGATATATCTATGAAACATTCCATCACCTGAGGCTCAGGGAATATTGGGGAGAGGGGACAAAAGATGATATAGGACAGAAGATAAGGGAGATTATTGTAAGAATGTGTCTTTTATTAATGTAAAATGTTACATCCCTAAAGTCTCACCAAGATGACTGCTTGAACATGAGCTGCTCAAGGACAATATCAATGGACATATCAAAGAGCAAAGGAAAATGTCCATGAGGTCGCAACCCTATGAAAAGAACTATAGGAAATGAAGGAATGCTGTGTGCAGGAGAAATAGTCTTCCTTAGGGAGGAGTACGTCAGCTGATTATCCAGTACACACACACACACACACACACACACACACACACACACACACACACAAACCTATATACATGCAATAACAATAGAAAAAGAGGCTATAAATTTGGAAGATAGCAATAGCAAAGGGAGCACATGGAAAGATTTGTTGGGAGGAAAGCAAATATACTCTTAAAAAATTTAAAAACAAACATAAAAAATGAAGAAAGATATACGTTTAGATGTCACATGATTGTGGAGAGGATTGGTGATATTTTGATTGGCAGCATGGTGCAATCAAAAGCTTATTTAACACTAATACTTTTCCCAAGAGTCTTTTCTGAGGGAAGTAGACTGCTTTAACTATGCCAGTTCCATTCCATGTGCTATGGGCACAGGGGGACAAAACAAGGAAGCCTCCTATCAAATTTTTTCTGTTTGTGCTTTATAACCATCCTTATATGCACTGTTCCATGAGCTCCCCACTGTGAAAATCTGGAACAACTGTAACAATGAACCCAAAGAAATATTTTTTCCAGTAATTTGTTTTTCTCACATATTCTGTCACAGTGATGAACATTGTGATTAATAACAACTTTATTGAGTGATTGGGCTCGAAGTTGGGTACTATGAAAAGACTCATTTAATATGCAAGGCAATGAGTAAGCCTGTTGATGATCTCCTACTCTCTTGGTAAAAGCTAAGTAGCCAGGGGTTGAGCTGGATTCACATCCAGTTTGCCAGCTCTAACCCTTGGCTTGCAAACATTCTGTGATGTAACGCATCATAAGGGAATGTCTGACTGGATCTCAGTGGTGGAAGCTGGTGACATGTGCTCTAGGGCTCTTGATCTGACTAATGGTGGAAATAAGTCCCTGAGACCTTAAGTCTCAGAATTATTATTCTCCTTCTGATTTTAGATTGAGCTTTTCATTACAGGTTTCTGTATTTTCTCCATTGTCACAGCTATGTACAATAGGTGCCAAATTTCTGTTACCACATTATGATTTAATTCAATTTTCTTGAGTTCCTACACTAGATTGGGATATAAGATCTTCAGGATTGTCATAATACCATTCTGATGCTGCATCTAACAAAGCTGAGAAAAATAAGAAATGAACCTGCAATTGTTTCTCTGGCCACTCACTGTCACTGTTACCCCAGCCCAGCATCAGTCAGGCACAGCGTCAATGCTCACGTAAGGCATCAGCTGTTATTCCCACCCAGGCATGATACTTCTATGCATCCATAAGGGATAGTTTTCTTCTATATTCATATTTAAGAGGAAATTAGCAAGTGTCGCCTGAGAAACTCAAAATGCCCTACTAAAAAAAAAGGAACAACAACAAAATACTACTGTCCTTTGTCTTTCAAAGTCCATGCTGTTTACATCACTATCACCATATCTTGTAGAGCAAGTAACACCAACCTCAGTGGCCACCAGTTCTGAGGTGAACAAGGCAGCTCTATGTCACTGGTGTGTTTTGTGATGTGATGTGTTATGTTACAGCATTCCCTGACACTGAATTTATAGCTCATTCAAATAAAATCTGAAACCCATGCCCGCAACAGCCATGTCAGATCAGGATTTTAGAGGTTAACACTCTTTCTTGCATGTGTGATTCCATTGGCTGCACACTCTCTAATATCTACCTGACAAAGAAGATTTATATCAATTCCTAGAAAATTCAGTGGATTTTAACCACTGTGGTAAACCACAGTAAGACTTGACAAGAAGTTCCTCACCATTTTCTTGTGAAAAAAAAAAATGTGTCTTACTCTTTGTAATTAGTCTATAACTAAGAAAATAGAATCTTCTTTATTTGATAATCAGACATACTGACCTCTTTCTGGAACATTCTGCCATTGCTGAGATGATCTGTCTAATGAACTAGATCAAGGACCCAAGTGAAGCAAACAGAGTAAGGCTGGCAGAGCATTTAGATATGGCCTGGTCCATGTTCTCTGCAAGGAGCACTAGGTCCTGCAGCCTCCACTGTCTCAGAGGGCTCAGTCTTATGATGATACTGGTTTCTAACTAATGTCCTTACATTTAATCATATTGATTGCCCTGATTTTAATTAGGGAATATCATTAAAATGTATTAAATATGGCCTTTTAAAATATTTTAAGCATGCTTGTCCAGGTATAAAATTTCTTCAGGAGATTAGACAATCCTTTAGGTGCTGTAAGAATAAGTTGAAATAATTATGTTGGTCATGATTTACAAGTACTGCACCAGTAATTTTGAGCTTACGACGATGCATTCATTCAAAGGAAAAAAATATTTTCTTTACTCTCACAATAATGGAAGTGTAGTTTGAATAATAGTATTCACTGTCATAGAACTGTAATAAATGTATGACTTGAGGAATGTCTAAAATGTTTTAATAATAATTAGTCCCATCATTATTAGTCAAACACATTTGATACAAGTCATTGGACCAAGAGCATCATTTCTGTGTACACTTATGACTCCTGCAATAATTTTGTAATATCATTCCACTCACTGGGGTTCTAGGAGTTGTGTACTTGTATTAAAAGATTTACACAAAGCATGCTCTGAGAGGCTAATTTCATGGGTGTTTCGCATTACACTGAAATATGTGAGTGCATCTGAGAGTGGAAACTTCTCCCTCTGTATGTAGCTCTGCGAGCTGTTCAAAGAGGCCAGTCATTACTTGTCAACTTGGAGCATATTTGGCCAATTGTTAGTAAACCACCAAAGACTCCCTTTGTAACAGATCTGCGAGCAGTAGAGATTGTGAGGAGAGTTGCTTTAATGCAGCCTGCCACAGAGCTCACTACTGTAAATCAAAGAGATGCCAGCCTAAGATCTCATGTGAGGAAAAATTACATACTTTGAAAAGGTGTGCAGGATAAAAATCTATCTTATCATCTTCTTGACAGATCTACCATTACGATTCATGAGTACTAAGAGCAGGAAACAAACAAAAATAGAACATCACTCTCTCTAATAGTCTTGGGAGTATGGCTGTAAAAGTCTGCTGTCATATCACAGGGAAGCCATGGCTACACCCTTACTTAAGCCATATCTGCCATGCAAACTGACACCGGAGTATCACCACAGAATTTACCCACTCTCACTTTTACCTGAGATATGTTGCTTTCAGGATTTTAATATTATATTTTACCCTCTTTGTTGCGTATTCAGAGGTTCTGAAATTAGTTTGAAATTGATTCAAAAGCTGCATTCTGGCATAAAATACATATTTAAAAATATAGAAAGAATCAAATATTTTTTAAAAGTGCTGAGAACAACTCTTGTAGGCAACCTTTAATAATTACATTTCTTTCAACATGTATACTATAGTAAGTACAGAAAGAGTAAAGCTTGTTATTTTGTGTCTAGTTCTTACTTTAAACACAAACACAGAGTAGAGCAGCCACCACTCCAGACAGGATCAGTTCTGACCTTACAGGACCTCTCACACCCCTTCTCTCTGTAGCCAGAATTGCCACACTCTCATCTGTTCTCAGTCCTGATCCCAGATCCCCCTCGAAGGTCACACTAATGGGTGATACACTGAATTCTTTTACCAACTGCAGCCCTACCTATGTCAGTAGTTCATTTCTCTCATTGAAATATATTCTACCGTGTTAATGAACCATACTCTAAACATTCACCCACTAAAGTAAACTTAGGTTAGTGTAAATAATACTATTAATTTTTCCATGTAAGATTCAGAATGAATGCTAATTTTACCTGAAGCAAATACCTGGATGAAACTCCTATGTGCTATTGCAACTATATGTTTAAGTTCATTAGAATTTTCCAACTGATTTTTCAGGCAATCACTATACCATTTTTTTGCACTGGCCCATAGCAATGACAGCCTCTACTGCAATGTATTCTTGCCAAGATCTTATCTTATCAAGGTTTGATTTTCTTACCTACATTAGTTATTGTGCAACGCTGTCTTCCTGTGATTTTCATTTACATTTTCCCAAGAAATAATGATGCTGAGCATCTTTTCATGTGCTTGTTTTAATTTTTGATTTTTTTTTT
>NC_034611.1:16928226-16931133 GCF_900095145.1 Mus pahari | reverse complement strand
GTGTGTGTGTGTGTGTGTGTGTGTGTGTGTGTGTGTGTGTGTGTGTGTGTTGGACGCATGTGTATACCTGTAGAGCCCAGAGTTCACCACGGAGAGTCTCTCTACCACTCCCTACCGTATTTTTGAGATGAGTATTTTGCTGACTGAACTAGTAGCTCACTCACTTAATGTGGATGGCTGCAGACCACAAGAACCTTCTTTCTTAACCTTTTCAGTGTTTTTAAGACAGTCATCCACTGCCACACCAAACTTTGATGCGGGTGTTGGGTATCTAAGCTCAGAACCTCAAGAGTGCATATGAAGCACTTTACCTTAGTGCTTAGTACTTAGCGCACATTTGACCGAGTACTTATTCTGCCTTTTGACTTAGTCTTTAGTGCTGCTGTGTCTTTGGACTCAGGACTTAGCTCTGAATGTAGCTTTTGGTTTGGATTTTTAAGGACCATTATCCTTGTTTGCTTATCATTATCATTGTCTCCCTCTTTTTAGCTGCACGAATTCTCTTACTGGACATGTTATTTGATATCTTATTTCTAGTCGTAAATTTTACCACACAATCATAATCTTTGTGTTGCTTCCGTTTCACGAGATAATTGATTAAATTATTTTTCTAGAAATATTGTATAATTTTCTTTAATATCTAGCCCGATGCTTTAAGTTTTCTACAATCTTTTTTCAGTACAAGTATTCGTTCATTGCAGTCCTTCATACTCATAAGAGATTATTGTTTCTTTACCTTTTGTATTGAGAAAAACTCTTGAGACTTAATTTATCTAGTGAAAAAATTCACTTAAAACCATAAAGCCTGATGAATTATAACTATTGCAGCCAGGATGGAAAACATTTCTATCAATCTAAAAATCAGTTTGTATTTCTTTGCAGTGACCCCTCTTGCTCCCAAAAACCTGAACAAACTCTTCTCTTGACACATGTCCTCAAGGGATACCAAAGAAGCCCTAAGCTCCCCTCCCTGTTCTTTGCTCCCATGTTGATGATGTAAGCATGTTTGTTTGACTATGTGCTGCTTCTATGATGTGCTTTCTCTCACTCTCTCTCACACTCTCTCACTCTCTTTCCCTTTATAGATAGATAGATAGATAGATAGATAGATAGATAGATAGATAGATAGATAGATAGAGTTTGGTCTTGTTTTTCTGGAAATATCTATTTATCTCCATCAACATCTATCACTAAACCTATATCAGCATAGAGATAAAGATTATGATGGTGATTGCAATAGAGATGGGATAAAGGAGGAAGAGAGAGAGGGGTGGATCCAGAAAAATAGGACCAATCTTGCAGGGACTGAATCCTGAAGTGTAAGCTAAGAAGAATCCTTTTGGCTATTCCATTATGGTTATAGGAATCTACCCTAGTGGGATGGGCAGTTGTCATATCAATTGATGCACAGAATATGTAGCTTTTTGTTACCGCCTTTTTTCATATTTTCTATAATGCGTTGATGATTTATCCATGTGTTCGCTTGTGTCAAAGGTTTAGCCATTCATTCCCGAGTAGTGACTTAATACATCTTTCCCATCCGTTTACAGAATATAGAGCGTTCAAACTTTCCCTCAGGTTTTGATTATTTTGAATGAAGCTGCTAGAAACATTCATATACTGACCATTATATAGACATGTGTTTTTCTTTATTTTAGCTACGCATATTGGAGGGAGACTTCTGGATTATGTGGTAAGTTTGTGCATTAGCTTAATAAGAACTCCTCTTGTAGCATTTTGCATTCCGATCAATGGCATAAGGGACTTCACTTTGTGAAATCATCACTTTTATTATCAGTCTTTAATTTTAGGCATTATAGTGGAGGAGTGGGGATAGCTCTGCTGTCATGAATATCAGTTATCAAGTATGTATTCTATATATGTTCTGCATCCAAGCCCTTTATCACAATCATGTTTAAGGTAGGCCAGTGCAGTGAATCATCTTTCACTTTCTGAACAGTATCTATTAAAAAACAATAATTTACTAAATATCTCATCAGTATGGCTGGGGAGACGGTGTTAATCTGTTCTCATATGCATTGTGATTTGGAAATACAGTCACATTGTCAATTTTTCCTCTCCTCTTTTCTCCATGAAGTCTTAGACCTTAGCTTACCTTATCACTGATGGGTGATACAGGGTCAGAGTTCATCCCTTTAGATACAGATAGCCACGTTCCTGGCACTGTTTGATGAAAAGTCTGTATCTCTAATTGCAAAACTTTCACATGCATATTATATATCCTTCACTATTGTAGGAAATTTTTACAGACTTTACCACTTAAAATAAGGAAGCATTTATTACCTTCCTTTTCAGGATAGAAATCTGGCCGTTTTTATCTAGAGTTCAGCTCACATCTCGCTGTGTTAAAATTAAAATATGGTCATTTGGGATCGTAATTGTCTTCTCCACTCACTGATTGCTAGAACCAATTTCCTTGCCCTTTCATGTGATCCCTCTACTTTGAAGATAGAAGAGGTAGGTTGCGTCTATTACAATTCAAATGTCTCTGATTTACTCTGAGTTCACTTAAGGACTCCTGGTCTGCGATCCTCATTTTGCTTTAAGGTATCCAACGCTTTCCTGATTTTTAAGATCAGCTAATTAATCATCTCAACTGCAACGACGTTATCTTTTTGGGCATAAGATGTAAGGAAGTCATCAGAAGACAAAGCCGCCCTGCACCACTGCCTGTGTGTGAGAGCAATGAGTCACAAGTATTTGTGTTTGTAGATGTTTTTCATATCCCATTACTCAGTAGCTTTAGTACAGCAGTATCGGTCCTATGTTTTCTTAACTATGATCTGAATAGTAAACCCTGAAGTGAGGAGCTTTATATTACAAACTGTTTTATAGAAATGTTTCTAAACTATTTTAACTCCTTTTTTGGGTGTGTGTGTGTGTGTG
>NC_034611.1:16914493-16928101 GCF_900095145.1 Mus pahari | reverse complement strand
GAGAGAGAGAGAGAGAGAGAGAGAGAGAGAGAGAGAGAGAGAGAGAGAGAGAGAGAGATATGATCACTTTTATTATGTTGTTAATGCTGTAATTTAAATTTATTTACCAGGTGGCCATTACTAATAATTAGAAATAGATTTTTTTGTATGTTAACACTGAAGCCTCTGACTATTCTATATTCACTTATTAGTTCTAGCAGTTATTTCATAGGCAACTTATGAAGGTCAAAAACTACCAAGCCGTGTGTGAATAAAGGTGTTCTAACTCTTCTTTCCAACACATACACCATTCCTTCTCTTCTCTTCCTGCATTATTGGCTATGGTTTGCAATACAATGTTGAATGTTATAAATGAGATCAAATGTTGCAGCCATCTTTAGGGGGGACTGCCTTTCACTATTTATCATAATGGTGCCAGCTACAGGAATTTTAGAATTCTTTCACCAGAGTGAATAACTTCTTTTATACCTTTAGACTTTTTTTGTATATATTGCAATTGGAAATGGAAGGTTTGTTTTTTTTAATAAATATTTTCTCTGTCTTTACTATGTTTTTAAAGTAATATAAAATAACTAAATGGAGTTTTTCTTTAGAAAGCAAGAGTTTGCTTCAACTTTAAAATCACAACAAGGCAAAACAACAACAACAAAAAGAAATCTCATTCATTCTAATTCACTATTAGTTCAAAAGAGAAAAATGATATCATCTCAATAAATTCAGAAAAATTAAACAAAATTTCACCTTCACTGGAATTCTTCTTAGCATGTGTGAAAGTCTGTATGAAAATAATGAAGAATATTAATATTTTGATAAGAGTTTTGTTGCTTTTACGTGAGGGAATTTAGACTGTGGCTATCTTTCTTTCCAAGATCTTTACATGTGGCAGGGTAAAACAGCTTTGAAATAACGGAATTGTCTCTTCTCCCTCCTCTTACTTCTTGAAAACTTTTGCTGAATGAGTAAGATTTTCCCCTGAGGATGTGATTGAACTACTTTATAACATCATTTACATCTAAGTCTTCTTTACTTTTGAATTCCTTTTCTGTGGCTATTGGGCATTTCAGATTCTTTTGTAGCTTGTATTCCTTCAGTAGATGGCGGTATCTCCTGTCTTCATCATGATTAACATACATCTTAACCCCTGGTAGTTACCTTGTTTGGAAGTGTATTTTATATATGAATTAACAAGTTGGCTCTGATTTGTTGAATAGTTTCCCAAACATTTAATTTTAGTCTACATATGTTCTCAGTTTTAAACTTGTTTTTCTTATACACAGAATATAATCCTATTTATTTCTTATCTGAAGATATCTTTTATTCTATTGAAATCTATAAGGTATGTATAGTTCATCCAATTATTGATGCTGTTACATTTTAATGTATTACTCATTTTCTATTCAGTGTATCTCTTCTTAGTTCTATTTAGTTGTATTTTTACCTTAGTTTACAGAAATCAAGTGTTTGATGATACTATTCAATCTACATTGCTAAATTCTTAACTTTTAAATTATTTAATTTTAATCTGTACATATGTGCATGTATACATGTTTGAGGGTGCTTTTAGAGACCAAAATAGAGGTTTAGTCCCCTAAAGCTAGAGATATAGGTGATTGTGAGCTGCCCACTTAGGGTCCTAGGAAGCGAACTCTAGTCTCCTTCAAGAATAGTAAACCTTTCTGTATTTGCCAGTCACTGGCATAGAGTCACACAAGACAGCTATATCAGGGTCCTTTCAGCAAAATCTTGCTGGCATATGCAATAGTGTCTAGGTTTGGTGGCTGACTGTGGGATGGATCCCCAGGTGGGATAGTCTCTGGATGGTCCATCCTTTCATCTTAGCTCCAAACTTTTTCTCTGTAACTCCTTCCATGGGTATTTTGTTTCCTATTCTAAGAAGGAATTAAGTATAGGTGGAACAACAATATGAACTAACCAGTACCCCTGAGCTTGTGTCTCTAGCTGCATATGTAGCAGAAAATGGCCTAGTCGACCATCATTGGGAAGAGAGGCCCTTGGTCTTGCAAATTTATATGCCCCAGTACAGGAGAATGCCAGGTCCAAGAAGTGGGAGTGGGTGGGTAGGGGAGCAGGGCAGGGGTAGGGTATAGGGAACTTTCAGGATAACATTTGAAATGTAAATAGAGAAAATATCTAATAATAATAAAAGAACAGTATACCCCTTAACCACTGACATATTTCTCTAGCCCCTTCACTATGCTTTTGAAAATATAACAACCATAGTGACCTATTAAATTTTTTCCACTAAATTAGGAAACAGAAAATGACCAGAAAAAATTAAAAATACAAGTTGGTCTTTTGAACAGACACTAAAATTCAAATACCTCAAGTTATAAAGATGCTACCATCTCAGTTTACTGTCACAGAAAGTAAAACAAGATGGTGGTGCATGAACACCAAAGTGGTCAGCGAAAACGAAAGCACGAATGTCTGGAAATGGCCATCTGCTGAAGGAATTCACAGAGAGTTTCAAAAGATTAATTTTTGATGTCACTGTTTATAAATCTTCAAATGCTTAGCTTTATAGAGCAGAATAGACATTGAGTATGGAATAGTTTGATTCATACTGAATAAATTGTTTGATATTATTTATTCACCTATAACCCAGGGTTCCACTCATCAAAGTTTTATCTCACTTTTAAATTTTCAAGAATGCCATATGGGGGCTGAAGTGATGGCTTAGCAGTTAAGAGGTCTGACTACTATTCCTGAAAAACATCCCAAGTTCAATTCTCAGGCTCCAGCTATGATTCAAAACCATTTGGAAAATAGGTTCTGATGAATCTGATGCCCTCCTCTGACCTCTGTATGCATAACATGAGCATGGTACTTAATTATACAGGCAGACCAAACACACATACCCTAAAATAAACATACGTAAGAATTTTTTATACCTTTTATTATTGTTGAAAAGTAAAAATTTGAGTATCATAACCAGCAAACTAGAAATGAGATTCTTCACCCTCACCTCTTATTCTTGATGGTAGAAGCCTACACTGACTGCCAGGCACATTTCTAAGACGATTGCTCAAGTCTATGCCCAGTTACATTTGGTCATTGAATTATGTTCTCCTTTCTCTTGTCAAGTAGGGATTTGACTGGTTTCTTTTTCTTGAATTCCTTATTTTTTTTTCTGTTTAGCACTGACAATAGACATTCATAGCAGATATAGTTCTGAGAATAAATGACTGCTGGTGTCCATGGTAAAGTATCCTTCTGATGTGTGCAATGAACTCAAGTTTTGATCACTCACTTATGATAGTGATTTATTCCAATTGGATTTGTTGGATAATCACTATTTAACCCTTACCTTTTACATTTTTAATCACTTGTTTTACGTATGCTTTCTACACGGACCATGCAGTTTTATACAAAGATTAATATATAACATTTTAATATAATTATTTAGATCATTACAGTTATCTATATGGGAAGTAAACTTGACTATACTTATTATATTTTAGATATTGAATTTTGTTTTAGTATCATAGGTTCTTTGCAGGATTTCATGCCTCCTTTTCCTCTATCTAAAACTTCATATGAACCACAACTTTATATGGTTGGCACAACCTACAGTGGCCTTTCTTCATTTTCTATTCGGTAACACTTAATTCATTTCAGTGATTTGCTCTTAAGTATATCATGAGATACTAGAATTATTTCTCTTGATTTTAATAAGATGTTCCTGGGTGCAATAAATGTATTTATGAATGATGTTTGATTTACCTATCATTCATATGCACCTATTAAGTAAATAAATTGTCTTTATTTAAATTTTATGAACCTATTATGATTTATAATTTGTGTATGTATTTCTGTGTGTGTGTGTGTGTGTGTGTGTGTGTGTGTGTGTGTGTGTGTGTGTGTGTGCATAAGGGAGTCAGAGAACAACTTTCAGAAGTCAGTTCTCTCCTTCCACCATATGTGATCAAAAATCAATTTTATTTCATTAGATGTGATGTGAACTTCTTTACTCAATGAGCCCCGTGACTCACCCTTATGTTTATCATCAACTATTCCTTTCCCAGAAAAATCAACATTCAGCCTAGTACTGTTATGTTTTTCTACTATAACCGATATTCTTTTTTATTTAGCTTTTCCTCTGTGTTTAACAATTTCTTATTTCAGGGTTTTTCAATCAACTTCCGTTTGACTGACAGTTATCCTCCACTAGTGGCTCCAAAAGATAGCCACAAAACTATATTTACCGGGTTTCTAAATGTGTTCAACTGTTGGGAGCTTTTATTCTTGAATCAGTTTCATTTGACATGAAGGTGTAAATCAATTCAGTCACACTACCTATGTATGTAGATTTTGTTCTTGTGTATGTTCAAGAGGTTTTATCTACAAATGGATGTAGTTTCCTTTAAGGGTATCATTCCCTTTAGCTAAATATCCAGAAAGTCCTTTAAAGTGTTTGATACCAGAATGTTTTCCTAGACAGAGTCTCCATTTTTAGCCAGCTGACACATAACTTAGTGGTATAGATGTATCATCATGTGCGTAGCCGTAAATTCAAGCATATGAGTGAATAAACACACCAATTGTTTTCTTTTTTAAAAAATTTGCTAATAGATGTGTTATAACTGAGAAATCACATTTTTCTTTTCCCTTTTTACTGGTTATTTTATTTATTTACATTTCAAATGTTATCCCCCTTCCCAGTTAAACTCCCTGTCCCCTTTCTGTCCCCCTACCTCTATGAGGGTGCTCCCTGACCACCTACCCACCCACCCCTTTTTGCTTCAGTGCCCTAACATTCTCCTATGCTGAGTCATTGAGCCTCCACAGGACTATCTTTAACTTTAAGGGTCTGTTTGAGCTTTTGTATATTCTATGTGTCTGCTGATTATTTTTTATCATTGTGCCACCATTTATGTAAAATTGTTATTTCTGTCTGTTTTCATTTTTCAGTTCTTATAACCATAGCTATGTAACTGATTTTCATATGTTTTATATTTATTTGTCTTTAAACATATTAAACCCCATATTTTTCTTTTCCAGATGACATTTCATTGCCAACTTGGTTCTTTTGATGTTAATTTCCTTTTCATACTCTCAAAAATTTTAATTTTGCTACCTAACAGGGGTTGTTTTGTAAAGAGGATGGGGCAGAGGAATTGTCACACCTTTTTGTTTTCTTTTTTTTATTAGATATTTACTTTATTTACATTTCATATGTTATCCCCTTTCCTAGTTTCCCCTCTGAAAATCCCCATCCATTTCCCCCTCCCCCTGCTCACCAACCCACCCAATTCCTGGCCCTGACATTCCCCTATACTGGCTGGGGCATAGAACCTCTTCTCCCATTGATGACTAACTTGGTCATCCTCTATTACATATGCAGCTAGAGCCATGAGTCCCACCATGTGTTTTTCTTTGGTTGGTGGTTTAGTCCCTGGGAGCTCTGGGGGTACTGGTTAGTTTATATGGTTGTTCCTTCTATGGGGCTACAAACCCCTTCAGCTCCTTGGGTACTTTCTCTAGATCCTTCACTGGGGACCCTGTGCTCAGTCCAATAGATGATTGTGAACATCCACTTCTATATTTGTCAGGCACTGGCAAAGTCTTTCAGGAGACAGCTATATCAGTCTCCTGTCAGCAAGTTCTGAAACAATGACCATCCAGAGACTGCCCCACCTGGGGATCCACTGCATAAACAACCACCAAAACCAGACACTATTGTGGATGCCAACAGGAGCTTGTCACACCTTTGAGGCCAGACTGGCATACATTGTGAGTTCTAGGACAGTCTGAGTATGAAACATTGTCTCAAATAAAATAAATCAATGAAACATGATTTTTGTTTTTTTTTAAGTGCAAGTAAATGTGTTAATTCATAGTTGTCCTTTTTTGGCAACTTTGTTCTCATATCTAGCTCCTCTGTTCATTTGACTGGAATGCAATCAGTGCTGTTGGGTTTTTTGTTTTGTTTTGTTTTGTTTTGTTTTTGTTTTTGTTTTGTTTTGCAGGAGCATCTTACAAAAAGATGTAAATTCTTTAAAAACTTCCTTCTCCCATCTACCAATGATACAAAGCATTGAACTATGCACACAACCTGGTCTCCTAATCTCAAAACTTATGAAAACCATTAGACTTATGAAGGAACAATGTGTGTCAGGTATAGAGGAGTTGTGCCTAGTGCCAGCAATTTCACTAATTTCTTCCATGCTGACTTTAGTGTCCTATTACTGTGAAGAGACACTATGACCATGGCAGCATTTATAAAAGAAAGCATTAAATTAGAGACTACTTACAGTTTCAGAGGTTTAGTCTTCTGTCACCATGGTAATGGTGACCTCCAGGCAGATATGTTCCTTGAGAAGTATCTGGCATTTCTACATCGGGGTCCGCAAGCAGCAGGAAAAGAGAGCAAGACTCCGGGTTTTGAATGGGCTTTTTGAAAACTCAAAGCCTACTTCCAGTAACACACTTACTCCAAGTTCACACCTCCTAATCCTTTCAAAGAGTGCCATTCCTTGGTGGCCAAACATTCAAATGTAGGAGCCACTGAAGGCCATTCTCTTTTAACCACCACACATGTCAACTAAGAAATTACTATTCAATATTAGAGTCAGGATTCACTTGATGAGTGTTTTCAGGTCTTTCTGAGTCAAAGGCTAAGTTCATCTCCCCACTGGCTCTTATCTGTTGCCTCTTACAATTTTTGACAATACTTTTGTCTAGAGGTCATGCTTCTGATATATTTCATTTCCTCCAGTTCTGTTTATTTGTGTTCTTTTTTCTTCTAATTACCTTTTAATGATATAAAATACAGTGAAGTTCTTGTGCAAGGATGGTTTTGTTGACAAAGGTTCAGAGACCAGGGTGTTTATTTTGTATGATTAGGGTACTATGTATAGGCCCATGGTCCCTCAATAAAAGTAGATGTGGAATATCTATACCCTTTATTAAGAGGCACATATGCATGGATGCCCACAAATGCACATATAGTGGGTTAACATTATTAAAATATAACATTAAGCAAATTAACTTTTTTTTATGACCAAAGCTAAATAACATACAGATGCACATCTTCTATGAGATATTTGCCAGATTGTAAACATATCCAGAGCAGTAGGTAAAAGATCATGAAGTAAGTAATAAAGATCTAAAAAAAACTATGAAAGTACACATAAACTCAGAGTAATATTGATTGTTTAAAATAATAAATAGTATCTATTTCCTGGTACCATAAGGTGCTGCACAGGGTGTTGGTGGAAAATGTCATCAACAATATGACCAATCTTACCGAATCCCGTGAGCTGTGATAAATGACCACCAATAACCAGATATGCCCCCTTATTCAAATTAATATGAATGTTATGGGGGCAACCACTTGCTTTCTGTAGGGACTTAAGAACTTGTCCCAAACAGGAAACATATAGTTGGAAATAAAATTTGGGCTAAGACCCCTTAATTGAGGTGCTTATAGGCCCTTGGGGTGAACATAATGCTATTATTTCATTAAATGTAAATAGCATCAAGAGATCCTCCAAATTCATATGTCTCTAACAACAATTAAAATTCTTGGACCACATCAGTGATGCATCTCTGCGCAGCAGATGGTAGTTAACGCAGAAACCCACAAGTTGTCAAATTCAGGGAATAACTGTCAAAGGAGGCCTCAGCTACCAGTGGAGCACCGTACTACACCCCATTTGCAGGCCTTGGGAACTGTTGTGGAAGAGGAGTAGAAAGAGTGTAAGAAAGTCTCAGAGGACTGGAGCAACACGGTGTCTTATAGACATGACAAGGACCACTGCATTTCTGAACTCACAGCCACTGTGATTGCCTGTACAAATCAAGACAGCCAACATTCTAGCCTGATATAGGCAGATTTGAACCAAAGGGGAGCAGCACTTGATGGCTTTTGAGGGGAACAGAGTTAGCTTTTTAATAGGCAGTCGTATATCTGTGAGTATATTGCCATTACAAAGTGTAGTAGACTGGTTATTAAAATAAAGAAGGGGCTACAGAGATTGCTTGGTGGTTACAAGCACTTGCTACTCTTGTGGATGACCCTAGTTTTATTTCCAGGACTTACATGGCAGTTCACAACCATTTATACTTATACTTCCAGGGGTTCAGAAATCTTCTTCTGACCTTCACAGGTACCAGGTACACAGGTGACACACAGGAACATGTGCAGACATATCCATATATATATATATATATATATATATATATATATATGATATAAATAAATAAATATTAAAAAAATAAAAAAGAGGGACAAGCGTTGAACATGGGTGGGTAAGGAGGTGTGGATAGATCTTGGAATTTGAACATGAATGTGGTGATCAAATTATCATGTCGGAAATTCTCAAAGAATTGAAACACTTTTGAAAAGAAAAAATAATAGCAGTGTTTTATGAGGTTTATTAATGTGGATAGAAAATATAGGAAGGAAGTAGCACATAACAAAATGGGGAAAGAGTGGAGTAAGATCTATGCATGTCAATGTTCACTGCAGCGTCACATAGGAGCTTGAAGTTTACCTTTGAGCAAGCATGTAAAGACATCTACAATGAGGAATAACTGGCTAGAAGGGACCTCCCCTGAGCTAAGTGACACCATCCTATCTATAGCTTTGGGGTCTGGAAGATTAAAGAGAGAACAGGAAGAAAGGAAACAGCAAGCCATAGATAAGCATTCACCTCCCCCTACATCTTGCTTCATGGTCTGAAAGGTGAGAGGCCTCTGCCACAAGCTCTCACTCGCATGAACTGAACTTCTCTGCCACGCCTTGGTTGACAAGATGTGCTGAAGTCCTTGGAAGCTGTGGCCAAAACAACACTTCCTCATCTAAGTTTCTTCTGTCAGTCACAGTGACACACCACCAGAAACCCAAAAATGGTTTCCTAGGTATGTTGGCTCATGCCTATTGTCCCAGCACTCCAGAGGTGGAGGCAGAAAACTCACAGTCGCCTGAGTCTGAAGCCACCCTGGACTTTTGTTCAAGTCTAAAGAAATGTAAGTCAGGCAGAGTGAGAACCATCTGAACAATGTTTTTCTGTATGCAAATGATAACAGAACTAAAAAGGTGAATATAAAACATCTAAATATAAGTGTTCTAGCTGCTTAACTGATGAGGAAATCATAGTACCATCAGCCTTGCCTAGATTCAAGCCAGGCCATAACCACTATTTGCATAGCTTTTGCACTGTTTTAGGTATTGAGAGTAGACTAAATGTAACTTGGGATTCATGAGAGGGTACGCGTTGGTTGCTCCAAATATTATGCAATTTTATACAAAAGACACAAGTCTTCTCCTCTGATTTTGATATTCAGGATGTCTTTAGAATTAATATTCTATACACAAAACTTTTATTGTTTTTTTTTACACAATTTTTATTAGGTATTTTCTTCATTTACATTTCAAATGCTATCCCAAAAGTCCCCTCTACTCCCTCACCCTTGCTCACCTACCCACCCACTTCCACTTCTTGGCCCTGGTGTTCCCAAGTACTGGGGCATATAAAGTCTGGGAAGAGAGGCCCCTTGGTCTTACAAACTTTTATTGTTAACATAACATTTTTTATGTTACATGTAGCATGTGTTATTATGTGTGTATAGCTATTAATATCTACAGTATGTATACATATTATATACATGATTGCCACGTATAAATAATGTGTTACAATGTTTGTAACTAAATTCTGAGGAATACTTAATAATGATATCTAAAATTAATCCCAGTTCAAAAGTTCTTCTAATATAGAAAATGTAGGTAACTTAAAATTGAAATGCCTGCCAGCCCCCAACCCTACACACACAATATACAGCTATATGGTGGGATTTTCCACAAGCTCCTGTGTAGATTGCCCACAAAAAAAATTATACATGGAAACAACCCTGAACCAAGAAAGATCACATTCTAGATTTCCAGGGAATTAACAAGTTGGATATCATGAATAACATTGCGATATAATTATATCTAAAGCTGTACCCAGTCTTTATCCTGCCAAAGCTAATAACAAATGGTAGAAATAGTACAGAATAAAAAGGCAGATTATTTTAATTCCTCTGGTAATTACATGAATTTGAGAACAACTATTTTTTATCCTAGTCCACTGTTCCAATGAACAAGGAGGCAAACGAATAAACATGATTATGTGGAACTGGTAAAATGCTATGACATTTGTAGGTGTATTTTTCATTTCTTCCATCATGATCTAATAGAATTCCTACACGTAGGAATTTTCACAAAATAAAAAGGTTATCATATTAACAGAGTGAAGCAGAAGGGTGACAGTGAACTGGTTCTTCCATCAAGAAAATGAGAATGATCACACTTAACATGCTGTACAACATCTAAATTGTAGATAGAGAACATATGAATTGAAAGTATTTCAGAGCTGGGAAAATGGCTTCCTCAGTAAGAGCTCTGACTGTGCAAAAATGAAGACCAGAGTTCACATCTCTCACAGAGCTTGCACAGCAGTGCTAGAAAGATGGAGAAACAAGAATTTCTGAAGTTTGTTAGCTTCCAGGTTAGCTCTATAAGAACTCCATGTTAATAAGAGAACATGTTAAAATTTAGGAGAAGAGTGGATGGCCCCATTCCTCACCCAGGGGCTGTGTCTAACCTCTGGATATGGTCTCTACAGGTTCTCCCTTCCCTTTGGTGGGTATTTTAGCTAATGCCATCCCTGTTGGATCCTGGGAACCTCTTTCTTTCCTGGCATCTGGGACTTTCTGGTTGCTACCCCCAGTTCCCTATCCCCCATAGCTACATGCCTGTGTTTAATTTCCTGACCTTCTTTATATCACCCCTGTCTCCTTGTCTCCTCCCATACCTGATACTGACTCCCCTTTTCCCCTCCCCCTACTCTTTTCCTCCCAAGTTCCTCCCATCCTCTATCTCCCATGAATAAAAGAAATACTGAGACAGAGTGGAGTAAGACTGAAGGAAAGTCCTTCCAGAGACTGCCACCCCTGGGTAATCCATCCCATATGTAGACACAAAATCCAGACATTATTACTGATGCCAAGAAGTGCTTGTTGACAGGAGCCTGACATAGCTGCCTCCTGAGAGGATCTGCCAGAACCTGCCTAATATAGATGTGGATGCTTGCGGCCAATCATCTGAGAATGGGGACCCCAATGGAGGAGTTAGGGGAAAGGAGTGAAGGAGGTGAAAGGGGTTTGCATCCCCATAGGGAGTACAACATCACCCAACCAGAACCCCCAAAGCTCCCAGTACTAAATCACCAACCAAAGAGTACACCTGGAGGGACCAATGGCTCCAGATGCCCATGTAGCAGAGGATGGATTTATCTGGCATCAATGGGAGTGAAGTCCTTGGTCCTGTGAAGGTTGGATATCCAGTGAAGTAGGATGTTAGGAGAAGAGGAGGGAGTGGAAGAGTGGGTAGGAGGGGCCCTCATAGAAGCAGGAGGAGGGGAATGGGATAGGGGGTTTGTAGAGAGGAAACCAGTAAAGGAATAACATTTGTAATGTAAATAAATAAAATATGCAATATAAAAAAATAAGAGAACATGTCTCTAAACAATGAAGAGGAGAGAAAACCAAACTTTGTCTTCTAGGATCCATGTATGTATGTATCCCTTCAGATTTAAATACAGACATTTACTTGCTACACACACACACACACACACACACACACACACACACACTCACTCAAACACACATTCATGTGCACATACAGACACACATACACATTCGCATTTAATAAAGGCATTTCAAACTGGGTAAAATGATTTTAAAGAATTTATTAAACATGGTGTTTTTATATTTATTTGAACCTGGATAACTTTGGCAGAATTGGTAAAGCTATTTATTGTATTTATAAGATTTTATTGCAATATCATCTGAGACCATTATTCAGGAAGCTGAAGACCACAGACATGTGTATAGTATTATGGCTCATAGAATACCTAAACAAAATTCAGTTGTAATCACCACCATAGCTATAAAAAATAAAACTGAAGCAATGTCTCTCGTAATAGCAGCGAGAATATAAACGGCAAAGGATAATTTTACCAAATGTGAATGATGTTGAGAAAATAGATATCTTCATTAAAACACAGATCTAAATCAATGGAGTTCTCTGCCATGTTCACATTACATGAATAAAATATTTTAACATCAGATATCTCCAAATATATTTGTAAGTTTAAGAAGTATCATTTTTATTTTCATTGTAGGAATTGGTACAATGAAATTTTAAATCAGCACAAAAGTTATCAACCACATTACTCTTTAAAAAATTGTTAGAAGGAATCTGTCTTCTAAACCTTAATATAAACCTCTGGTCACTTAGGAATTATAGAAAAGAAACAGGAATGGAAAATAGGGCATTAGAAAACAGAGAATCTACTCAGGAGTGCACAGGCCACAGCAGAGCAGCTGGGACAGGGTCCTACAGGCCTACATCTGCACCCAGGAGGTAGAACTGTTCCACAGCCCTCTGTGTACCTTTCCTGCCAGGGGAGAGCTTGCCTCCAGGAAGTGTCTGACACCAGGACACAGGTGAGATGGCCATTTTCTCTCCGGAGACTCTCTAATGGGAGACCACTCAGGAGTGCACAAGTTCAGAAGCAGCAGAGCAGCTGGGACAGGGTCCTACCTGCCTCCAATCTGCACCCAGGAGGTGAGGCTGCTCCACAGCCCTCTGTGGACTGGTCTTGCTAGGAAAGATCTAGTCTCCTAGGGGTACTGACACAGGCTTACAGACTCACAGGGAGAACAAGCTCAAGCCAGAGACAGTAAGAACATCTAACACCAGAGATTTCCAGAGGGCGAAAGGCAAATGCAGGAATCTTACTAACAGAAACCAAGACTACTTGGAATACCAGAACCTAGTACTACCACCACAGTGAATCCTGGATACTCCAATGTTACAAGCCATATCATTCGCCATTATATGGCGCTGGCTTCCACTGCCCATCTGATAACAATAATGACTCAGCACAAGTCCTCTTTGCCCAGCATTATGTTATTGAAGTGATTCTTACTTTAGCCTATTCCGTGGCAACAGTAACACACAGAGCACCTGGGCAGTGAACCCTCCAGTATATAAGGCGGCCTTGCTAGTCCATTGTGTTCCCCGTAGCATCATGAAAGGCATCCCTGAATAAAGTGCTGTTGAGAAGGATCTCAGGCATCATGTTCTTGCTGGTCAAAGCTGGTCGCAACAGCTGGTGGCCCATATGGGGACCCGAGGGGAGACCCTCGTAGATCCAGAACTCTTCAGCACCAGGATGGCGGTACCGGTAAGTCCCCTAGGGTAAGTAGGGGCGATAAGGTTCTCCGGAGATAAGGAGGCAATAAGGTACCCGGATTGGGGCAATAAGGTCCCCGGATTGGGGCAATAAGGATCCCGGATTTTTGGGACGATTAAAGCTTACTAGATTGTAGCTATGTTGGCCTGGCTTCTCAGCTATTCAGGCCTGGCAGTGTTAGTGTTAGTTTTGTTTTTTCTTTGTACTTTTTGCTGCTTTTTCTTGAAACAGCCTAGTACAAGGAGAAGGAGAGTGGAACCAAAGCTAAGGGAGAGAGGAACAAAAGCTAGCAGAGGGGGGTCATTCCTTTACCCTTCCCTTAGGGAGCTGACCTTAGAAA
>NC_034611.1:16908287-16914482 GCF_900095145.1 Mus pahari | reverse complement strand
ATTCAAGCATCACCAACAGAATACAAGAGATAGAAGAGAGAAGCTCAGGTGCAGAAGATTCCATAGAAAACAATGACACAACAATAAAAGAAAATGCAAAGTGCAATAATATCCTAATGCAAAACATCCAGGAAATCTGGGACAGAATGAGAAGACCAAACCTAAGGATAATAGGTATAGAAGAGAAGAAGATGTCCAACTTAAATGACCAGTAAATATCTTCAACAAAATTACAGAAGAAAACTTCCCTAACCTAAAGAAAGAGCTGCCCATGAACATACAAGAAGTGTACAGAACTCCAAATAGTTTGGACCAGGAAAGAAATTCCACCTGTCATATAATAATCAAAACACCAAGTGCACAAAAAAAGAAAGAATATTAAAACCAGTAAGGGAAAAATTCAAGTAATATATAAAGGCAGAACTATTAGAATTATAGGAAACTTCTCACCAGAAACTATGAAAGTCAGAAGAGCCTGGACAGATGTTATACAGACCCTAAGAGAATACAAATGCTAGCCAAGGCTATATATCCAGCAAAACTCTCAATTACCATAAATGGAGACACCAAAGTATTCCATGACAAAACCAAATTTACACAATATCTTTCCACAAATCCAGACCTTCAAAGGATAATAAAGGGAAAACTCCAGCATGAGGAGGGAAACTATGACTAGAAAAAGCAAGAAAGTAATCTTTCAACATACCTAAAGGAAGATAGCCATGTGAACAGAATCCCAGCTCTAACAACAAAAACAACAGGAAGCAAAGACTACTTTTCCTTAATATCTCTTAATATCAATGTACTCGATTTCCCAATAAAAAAACATAGACTAAAAGACTGGTTATGTAAACAGAACCCAGCATTTTACTTCATACAGGAAACCCACCTCAGTAACAAAGACAGACACTACCTCAGAGTAAAAGGCTGGAAAACAATTTTCCAAGCAAATGGTTCCAAGAAATAAGCTGGAGTATCCATTATAACATTACATAAAATCAACTTTCAACCTAAAGTTATCAAAAAAGACAAGGAAGGACACTTCAGACTCATCAAAGGTAAAATCTACCAAGATGAAATCTTAATTCTGAACATTTATGCTCCAAATGCAAGGGCACCAACCTTCATAAAAGAAACTTTACTAAAGCTCAAAGCACACATTGTACCCCACACAATAATGGTGGGAGACTTCAACTCCCTGCTCTCATTAATGGGCAGATCAAAAAAACAGACACTAAACAGAGACACAGTAAAACTAACTTAAGTTATGAAATAAATGGATTTAACAGATATGTATATAACATTTTACTCTAAAACAAAAAGGATATACCCTCTTGTCAGCACCTCATGGTACCTTCTCCAAAAACACAGGCTTTAACAGATAGAAGAAGACTGAAACAATCTCATGCATCCTATCAGATCATCAGGGACTAAGTCTGATCTTCAATAGCTACAAAAATAATAGAAAGCCCACATACTCATGAAAGCTGAACAACACTCAATGATAACTTGGTCAAGGAAGAAATAAAGAAATTAAAGACGTTTTAGAATTTAATGAAAATGAAGCCACAACATACCCAAACTTGTGGGTCACAATGAAAGCAGTGCTAAGAGGAAAACTCATAGCCCTGAATACCTCCAAAAAGAAACTGGAGAGAGCATACACTAGCACCTTGACAGCACAACTGAAAGCTCTAGAACAACAACAACAAAAAAAAAAATTAAAAAAATAAAAAAGCAAATAGACTCAAAAGGAGTAGAAGGCAGGAAATAATCAAACTTAGGGCTGAAATTAACCAAGGAGATTCAAAAGGAACTGTATAAAGAATCAACCAAACCAGGAGCTGGTTCTTTGAGAACATCATTAAGATAGATAAACCCTTAGCCAAACTAAACTGAGTACCCAGAGACAGTATTCAAATCAACAAAATTAGAAATGAAAAGGGAGACGTAACAACAGTAACTGAAAAAAGAAGAAAGAAAAGAAAAAAGACCAGAAATTGAGGAAATCATCAGATCCTACTACAAAAGCCTATACTCAACAAAACTGGAAAACATGAATGAAATGGACAATTTTCTAGATATATGCCAGGTATCAAAGTTAAATCAGGATCAGATAAATGTTATAAACAGTCCCATAACCCCTAAAGATATAGAACCAGTCATTAATAGTCTCCCCCCCCCAAAAAAAAAAGGCCCAGGACCAGATGCGTTTAGTGCAGAGTTCTATCAGACCTTCAACCTAATACCAATACTCCTCAAACTATTCTATAAAATAGAAACAGAAGGTACTCTACCCAATTTGTTCTACAAAGCTATTACTCTGATACCCAAACCACACAAAGACACAACAAAGAAAGAGAACTTCAGAACAACTTTCCTTATGAATAGTGATACAAAAATACTCAATAAAATTCTGGCAAACCAAGTCCAAGAACACATCAAAATGATTATCTATCATGATAAAGTAGGCTGCATTCCAGGGACTCAGGGATGGTTCAATATATGGAAATCCATCAATTCAATCCACTATATAAACAAACTCAAAGGCAACAATCACATGATGATCTCAATAGATGCTGAGGAAGCATTTGACAAAACCCAACACTCCTTTATGATAAAAGTCTTGGAAAGATCAGAAATTCAAGGTCTATACCTAAACATAATAAAAGAAATATATAGCAAACCAGTAGCCAACATGAAACTAATGGAGAGAAACTTGAAGCATTCCCACTAAAATCAGGCACTAGACAATGCTAGTCACTGTCTCCCTACATACCAATGTAGTATTTGAAGTCATAGCCAAAGCAATTAGACAACAAAAGGAGATCAAGTGGATACAAATTGGAAAGGAAGAAGTCAAAATATCACTATTTGCAGATGATATGATGGTATATACAAGTGACTCTAAAAATTCCACTAGAGAACTCCTAAACCTGATAAACAGCTTCAATGAAGTAGCTGGATATAAAATTAACTCAAACAAATCAGTGTCCTTCTTCTTCACAAAGGATAAATAGGCTGAGAAAGAAATTAGGGAAACAACAGCCTTCAAAATAGTCACAAATAATATAAACTATCTTGGTGTGACTCTAATCAAGCAAGTGAAAGGTCTGTATGACAAGAACTTCAAGTCTTTAAAGAATTCAAAGAATTTCTCTGAAGATGAAAAGATGTCCAGTGCTCATGGTTTGGCAGGATTAATACAGTCAAAATGGCATTCTTGCCAAAAGCAATCTACAGATTCAATGCAATCCCCATCAAATTCCAACTGGATTCTTCACAGAGTTAGAAAGGGAAATTTGCAAATTCATCTGGAAAAACAAAAAAACCTAGCATAGCACAAACTACAATAAAAGAATTTCTGATGGAATCACCATCGCTGTCTGACCTCAAGCTCTACTACAGAGCAGTTGTGATAAAAACTTCATGGTACTGGTACAGTGACAGACAGGTAGATCAATGGAATAGAATTGAACACCCAGAAATGAGCCCACACACCTATGGTCAATTGATCTTTGACAAAGTATGTAAAACCGTCCAGTTGAAAAAAGACAACATTTTTAACAATGGTGCTGGCTCAACTGGTTGTTGCATGTAGAAGAATGCGAATTGATCCATTCTTATCTCCTTGTACAATTCTCAAGTCCAAGTGGATCAAGAACATCCACATAAAACTGGAAACACTGAATCTTATATAGAAGAAAGTCAGAAAGAACCTTGAACAAATGGGCAAAGGGAAAAGAACACCAATGGCTTATGCAGTAAGATCAAGAATTAATAAATGGGACATCATAAAATTGCAAAGCTTCTGTAATGCAAAGGACACTGTCACTGTCAATATGACAAAAAGGCAACCAACAGATTGGGAAAATATCTTTACCAATCCTAAATCTGATAGAGGGCTAATATCTAATATATAGAAAGAACTCAAGAAGTTTTACTTCAGAGAACCAAATTACCATTTTAAAAAATAGAGTACAGAGTTAAAGAAAGAAGTCTCAACTGAGGAATACCAAATAGCTAAGAAGCACCTAAAAAATGTTCAACATCCTTAGTCATCAGGGAAATGCAAATCAAAACAACCCTGGGATTCCATCTCATACCAGTCAGAAAGGCTAAGATCAAAAACTCAGGTGACAGCGGGTGCTGGCAAGGATGTGGAAAAAGAGGAACACTCCTTTATTGTGGGTGTGATTACAAGTTGGTACAACCACTCTGGAAATCATTTTGGTGATTCCTCAGAAAATTGGACATTGTACTACTGGAGGATACAGCAATACCACTCCTGGGCATATACCCAGAAGATGCTCCAACATGTAATGAGGACACATGCTCTACTATGTTCATAGCAGCCTTATTTATAATAGCCAGAAGCTGGAAAGAACCCAGATGTCCCTCAACAGAGGAATGGATACAGAAATTATGGTACATTTACACAATGGAGTACTACTCAGCTATTAAAACAATAAATTTATGAAATGCATAGGCAAATGGATGGATCTGGAGGATATCATCCTGAGTGAGATCACACAATTACAAAAGAACAAACATGATATGCACTCACTGAGAAGCTCTGAATACCCAAGATACAATTTGGAGAACACATGAAACTCTAGAAGAAGGGAGACCAAAGTGTAGACAAAGTGTGGAGGAGAGACTGAAGGAATGACCATCCAGAGACTGCCCCACCTGGGGATCCATTCCATATACAACCACAAAACCCAGACACTATTTTGGATTCCAACAAAAATTTGCTGACAGAAGACTGATAAAGCTCTCTCCTGAGAGTCTCTGCCAGTGCCTGACACTACAGAAGTGGTTGCTCACAGCCACCCATTGGACTGAGCACAGAGTCCCCAATGTAGGAGCTAGACAAAGTGCCCAAGGTGCTGAAGGGGTTTGAAGCCACATAGGAGGAATAACAATATGAACTAACCACAGAAAAATAATGTCCTGTAGTGGGTCATGCAATTACATTTCTGAGGTCTTAAAAGTAGAAAATTATTTCCTCTATAAATATATAGAAGAGATGATAAGACAATGATATACTTGAATATGATAAAATTATCTTAAAAATCATATAGTAAAGCAGTCTTAAAAAAATCTAGATAAGGTAAGAAGACATTTGAGATAAGACATACAAATCAATCCATAAAATCTTTTCAAATAAAATAGGTGATCTAATAAAAGAAGAGAAACAACCCTTAAAGAAAGTGGATATTCAAATGGCCACAAAGTTATGAAAATGTTGCTAAAGGAAAATTAAAATGCACTATAATGTGACCGTAATTGTTGGGATATTGTGACATATCAAATTAAAGTACAAAAATATGACAGTATCAAATACTGACTAGAATGGAGTAACTAAGACTTCTCAGAAATTTTTGACTATTTTGACAATGTGTATATTTTAAAATGACAATGTACCTTTTAAAAAAACAAACAAATGTTTTCCTTACTAAATTAACACATAAATGTTTATTCCTAGATATAGTGCCTATTGAAATAGGAATGTATGTTCTGGAATAGAAATGTGTTAAAACTTATGGAGTCTGCTTTAGTTATGATTATTATTTCTGTTATGAAACTCCATGACCAAGTCAAGTTGGGGAGGAAAGAATGTATTCGCTTGTTTCCTCATCACTATTCATTATTGAAGGATATTGGGACAGGAACTCAAAGAGGGAAGGACCCTGGGCAGAAGTCGATGTGGGGGCTATAGAGGGGTGCAACGAGCTGGCTTGCTCTCATGGCTTGCGCAGTCCACTTTCTTATGAACGCAGGGCACCCAGTCCAGAGATGGCACCACGCACAGTGGCCTGAGCCTTCCTGCATCAATCACTAACTAAGAAAATGTCACATGGACCTGCATACCACATTATCTTACGGAGGCATTTTCTTAAATGAGTTTACATCCTCTCAGATGACTATTTTTTTAATTTTTAATTTTATTTTATTTTTAATTATTTTTTATTAGATATTTTCTTATTTACATTTCAAATGCTATCCTGAAAGTTCCCTATACCCTCCCCTCACCCCTGCTTCCCTACCCACCCACTCCCATTTCTTGGCCCTGGTATTCCCCTGTGTTGGGTCATAAAAAGTTTGCAAGACCAAGGGGCCTCTCTTCCCAATGATGGCTAATTAGGCCATCTTCTGCTACATATGCAGCTAGAGACACAAACTCAGGGG
>NC_034611.1:16878122-16907587 GCF_900095145.1 Mus pahari | reverse complement strand
ATAAGGACACATGCTCCACTATGTTCATAGCAGCCTTATTTATAATAGCCAGAAGCTGGAAAGAACCCAGATGTCCCTCAATAGAGGAATGGATACAGAGACTGTGGTACATTTACAGAATGGAGTACTACTCAGCTATTAAAAACAATGAATTTATGAAATTCTTGGGCAAATGGATGTATCTGGAGGATACCATCCTTAGTGAGGTAACCCAATCAGATGACTTCAGTTTTGCCGAGGTGACATAAAAGTATCCAGGACAGAGCTGTTCATAAGAATGGGCAATATGAATAAGTTAAGGTTCTGTAAGTTATATACACTATGGTCTAGTTCTCAACTTCTCCAACTAGAATGGGCATATCCCCTTGTCAAGGTAATTATCTATACATGGCCATACAAATATAGATATTAGGTTCAACTGGAACATACCTTCATGGTAACACTTGTATTAGTATTTGATTGATTAATTAGGTACAGTGACCACACTGGGGTGAGATATAAATAACCACCATGTGAGTAATGTAAAATCAGTCATACGCTGTGATAGAATAATGTATCATGAACAAATTTCAGAAACACGATTTTGAGAAAAACTTAGTACCACAAGCTCCATATTACTTAACTATACAATTCAAAAACAGACAAATGTGCATTGTATTTTACCTTTATACTTAATGAAACAACTACAAATTACAGAAATGAAACAACATCTTGATAGCCTCTGAATAAAGTGGGTTATTCCATTTTAGCATATGTCTTTATTTAAATGGTTACACAGCAGTCACATATACTCTAAGATACTAAAGATATTTTAAGACATATAAACAGTGTCATGGTAGAGTCTATGTTTACAATGTCTAACCTGAGTTTATTTATATTGTTAATCAATATTATATTCATTGTTTGAAATATTTAGTGAGTTGTCATCTTATTCCATTGAGCAATGGAATATTTGTACTTACTTCCTATACCTGAGCTTATTTGTGTGCCAACTAACCACCCACTCTCTGCCCTTCCCTTTTTCCTGTTTACAAGGAAAATACGCGCGCACACGCGCGCACACACACACACTCAAAATCTTTTCTATTTCACTAAATGCTCCCCTCCTGCCTGTGAATCCTGGGACCCAAGACTATCCACCTGTACAGGAGGTACGAGAGGTAAACAGGCAAGTTGGTGACATATACCCTACTGTGCCTAACCCATTTACACTGTGGAGCTCCTTGTCACCCTTTAATATTTGGTACACCATCCTGGACCTCAAGGACGCCTTCTTCTGCCTGAAGACTCCCCAGAGTCAGGACTGCTTTGTATTGGAGTGGAAGGATCCTGAGCAGAGGGTGACAGTGCAACTCACATGGACCAGGCTGCTTTAGGGCAGATTCAAAAACTCACCTATCCTCTTTGATGAGGCCCCACAATGGGACCTCACTCTCTACCATGAGACCAATCCACAAGTATATAGATGACCTTTTGATTGCAGCTAAGATCAAGGAGGACTGTCTAGAAGGGACTAAACGCTTCTTGGAGGAGCTGGAAAGATTGGGATACGAAGCTTCGGCCAAGAAGGCCCAAATCTGCCAGAGAAAAATAAGTTATTTGGGCTACCTACTGAAATACAGACAGCATTGACCATCCTGCACATCCCTCCTCTGCAGAGCCCCAAGCAGGTACAGGAATTCCTGGGCATGGCTGGATTCTGTCAGCTATGGATTCCAAGGTTTGCTGAATTGGCTGTTCCTCCTCTACCCCGTGACTTAAAACAGACAGCCTTTCCATTGGTGGGAAGAAGAGCAACAAACAGGCTTTTGACTCAATTAAGCAGGCTTTACACAAGACCCCTGCTCTAGGACTGCCTGATGCCAGCAGACCTTTCCACCTTTATGTGGCAGAAAACAGGGGGATAGCCATGGGGGTGCTCACTCAGTGGCTGGACCCCTAGAAGTGCCCAGTTGCCTATCTGTCAAAGAAATTAGACCCTGTCACTGTGGTGGTTTACTCGTCTACGAATAGTGGTGACAGTGGCAGCTGAAGTTAAAGATGCTGATATAGTGACTCTGGGGCAAAACCTGACAGTGACAGCTCCTCATGCCTTGGAGAGCATTGTTGGTCAGTCCCTGGATCCAAGACTGACCAATGCCCGTTTGACTTATTATCAGGCTCTGTTCCTAAACTCAGATTGGGTGACCTTCACATCACCAGTGGCCTCAACCTGGCCATTCTGCTACCTGACCCTGACCTTCCATCCACCAGCTCATGATTGCCAGTAGACACTGAGGACCAGGGATGGTGAAAGGACCTATCGGACCAGTCACTTCCCAATGCCAAGACGACCTGTTTCACTGATGGTAACAGCTACCTGGTAGAGGGACAACACATTGGGGGCCACCATTGTGGACAGGCACCAGGTGGTGTGGATGGAACTGCTTCTTCTGGGAAAGTCAGCCCAAACGGTAGAGCTAATATCTCTGACCAAAGCCCTGGACCTGGGGGCAGGCAAAAAGATCAACATCTACACTCATAGCAGGTATGCCTTTGCCAGTGCACATGTACATGGGGCAATTTATCAACAGAGGGGACTTTTAACATTAAATGGAAGAGAAGTTAAGAATAAGGCTGAAATCAAGTTCTTCCTAAGCACCCTTCTTAGGCCAACCAAGGTGAGCATTATCCACTGTCCTGGCCACTAGAAGGGGGAGAGCCATATAGCTAGAGGAAACAACCTAGCTGATAAAGAGACCAAAGGGGTAACCCTTAAAGACACTGTATCTGTGCTGATCCAACAGAAAAAGCCTAACAAACCAACCAGTGGAGAAGTTAGAAAATGTCCCCATTGGGCCAAGGGCTTGCCCCACCTAGTCTACACTAAGGAGGAGGAGGCTCAGTTCTACCAACTACTACCTCAAGGTGAAGATCATAGAAAACCCAAGAGGGAAAAGTCAACCTCCCTCTGGACCAGTCCTGAGACCCGCTATGACAGACGCATAAGTGGACTCACCTAGGCAGCAGAAAGCTGATAGAAGCCATTGAGGGTTCCAGGATGTTCATCCTGAACCTAAGATACCTGGTGAAGGAAATAATAGAGAGCTGTAAAGTTTGTCGGCAGGTGAATGCCTGCAGCACCAAGATAGGCACAGGGAAGAGACCCAGAGGAAATAGACCAGGAGTCTTCTGGTAGGTAGATTTTACAGAAGTGAAACCTGGAAAATATGGTTATAAATATTTACTAGCCTTTGTGGATACTTTTTCAGGATGGGTAGAGGCTTTTCCCATGAAACAGGAGAGAGCTTTGGTGGTGGCCAAGAAGATCCTAGAAGAGATTTTTTTCCCCAGGTTTGGGGTACCCAAGGTAATTGGGTCTGATAATGGATCAGCCTTCATCTCTCAGGTAAGCCACAGGTTGGCAAAAGTATTGGGGGACAGATTGGAAACTTCATTGTGTATACTGTCCCCAGAAGTTCAGGCCAGGTAGAAAGGATAAATAGAACCCTTAAAAAGAGACCTTGACTAAATTGACCTTAGAAACTGGCAGAGACTGGGTGGTATGTGTTCCCTTGGCCTTGTTCTGAGCTGAGAACACCCCCTGTCATTTCAACCTAACATCTTTGGAGATCCTCTGTGGAGACTTGGCTACATTGGTGGCCACTGGGCCTAACCTAGAGATCTCCCAAGAAGGAGATCAAGACTTTGTCAAAAGACTGGTAGCCCTCAAGGCAGTTCAGAGTTAAATATGGTTCCAGCTGTCTGCCCCCTATGCTCCAGGAATGACTGAGGTACCATACCGGTTCGAGGTCGGTGGAGCAGTCTATGACCCAGTCCATAGAAATCCACGGGAAGGATCCCTATTTGCTGTTGCTGATGACCCCTACAGCCATAAAGGTGGAAGGCATAGCTGCCTGGATACATGTGGATCACCTGTCTCAGAGCATGAAGAAGACAAGCATCCCTTTAAAGCTCAAGATTGCTCGGCAGGTCACCAAGGATGAAAAATTTCCTGACCTTGATGGGGGTTCTGACTCTGATAAGGCATAGGGGGCAGAGTGCTGAATGTAGCCCTTATCAGCCCTCTAGACTGACTTGGATTGTATCATCAACTCTAATGGGTGATAAGGTAGCCAGGGTAACCAAAGACCCTTTCACCTGGTGGCTCCCCCTAACTTTCGACCTGTGTGACCTAGGGTTGTGAGACCTTGGGTGACCCCTACTGGAACCTGAGCTCAATCTGGGATTTAATCACAGTGAGCAGATCCTCTGGAAGAAGGGGACTCACACGTGGCAATTGCAGAGGATACCAGAGCTCATTGGGAAACACTCATTCAGGGGCATGTTGCGATGTCTCCTGGGGAAGCCAACAGCCCTCAGGAATGAGGACCAGAGAGAGTCAATGCCTCAACTTTTCTTGCAAACCAATCACTGTGCAGTTTATCCAGAAAGGGAAAGAGGCCAAGCATAGATGGCTAAAGGATAGGACATGGAGCCTTAGATGATACCAGGAAAGACACGATGATGGACTCCTACCATCAAAAAAGGATTTTACCATGAAACTCAAGATAGAAGTCCCTACTGTCCCTGTGAGACTAAATGAGGAGGTTATGGTTGTCCTCCATAAGCTACCCAAGCCCAAGCTCCGGGCACTAACCCAGGTTGGGTCAATTACTGTCATGACCCTCAACATCAGGGCAACACCCCCTCCTGGTCTCTCCAAACTGGATGAGTTCCAAATGAGGAATCATCACTGCTTTGACAGTGTCTCTCTTACTTGGACTGGGCACAGCAGGGGTAGTGACAGGGACTTTGGTCCTTACATTCTAAATCACTTAGTTGCTTTAATTAAAGATCATACAGATCCAGTAGAGTTGATGGTCCTGAGAGAAAGATATCAAGAAATAGGTATATATGAGGGATATGAGCTGCATATCTATGCACAATAGCTTCAAGATTGAAGCATGCACAAAGAAAAGGGGGGAATGAAGAGGTCAGCTCAGGAACTTTGGAAAATTCCATCAAACCACTCTCCTCCTGGAAGAGAAAGATCATAGAACACATAGGTATTCCTCCCCTCCAGAAAGGAGAAGCTAATTACATTCCTCAGACCACAGGGGGGACTGACCACTGACCACCTGCAGATAAGGGAAGCCCAGACCAGGTAGACACATTCCTCAGGGTAGAGGGACCATTGGCCACCACAGCCAAGGTGGTAGCCTTGCTGCCTCATTGCCTAAAAACTAAACAGTTTAAAGGGAGCACTTTTCCACCAATCATATTGTGCCTAGTTGCTGCTGCTCTAAAAAGTGCAGAAAAACTTACCGAGTAGACTGTGTGAGGTCACCACCTCTCCTTCTCGTGTAGGAAGAACCCAACACATTGGAAAAATAAATTCCTCTTGCTTTTTTGCATTGATTCCCAGCTCTGTGTTGTTCACTCGCCAGAGTCTTACAGAATGAGGTTCAATATTAACTCTCCAACTCCCTGTGGCCAGTGGGAATCAAGCTATTGAAATGAATTTAGACATCAACTCACAGATAACTGTGGACCCTGTAAGTTAACATCCCAGAACCACAGGACTTTGCCCATTTTCATAGACCAAATAAAACTAAAATTCCCAGGCTATACAGATTTTTAATGATCACCCGTAAGTCTGAAGAGTGGGGGATGTCATGACATTAAACATATACACTTGACAATTCACAGGAACATTCACATTGCATACACACAACAAGAAAACATTAAGCATCATGAAGAAATCCTTATAAGGATGCATTGCAATTCAAGAACAGGCAGATGGGAGGAATGCATAGGGTAAAGGAAGGGAGTTAAGGACATAGGGTTGCCTTGTTGCCTCAGAACCCCTGCTCTGCCCAAAACAACAAGTTCACATATACACAGACACTTTTCAAACCAACCTTATGGGCTTCTGTGGTGGCTTCATTCAATAACCTTCATTAGTTAAAACACTACCCACCCTTGGTTGCATGGATCCTCTAGCTAGTCTTACCAATGCAGCACCTGACACTAGATGTTCCCATGTTCTTAAGCTTATGTCGGTCTGTGGGGTGACTGGCCTGTTTCCTGAACCTATGTAGGGTACCTCAGCGATGAATCATTCATCAGAAAATCAAAGATGCTCTCCACTGTGCATATTCCAAGGATTTCAAGAACTCTGAGTCAAAACCCAGGAACAAAGAAACACACAAACACACACACAAACACACACACACACACACACACACACACACACACACTATTTAAGACAAATTTGCATATTTCCATTTTAAATATATACATATATATATGTTTAGAATATATGCATATATACATTTTCTTTGTTACATGTATATATACAATATATACAATATATGTATGTATGAATGAATGAATGTATGAATGAATAAATGTATGAATGAATGAATGAACGTATGTATATATCTTGAAACCTTAAAAAAGACAAAGAGTCTGTTGCTGTCATTATATATGCCAATCTGCCTCAAATGTGTAGTGTCTTCTAACCTCAGCCTCTGAAGCACAGGGATTACAGATGACAGCAACCACACATTGCTTGAAGACTTGCAGTTTAACCCAGGAAGACCTATATTCGATTTCTGACTTCTGGTCTTAGAAGGAAATAGAAGAATATTCTTTAAGCATTAATTTTGTGCCGCCTGTATAGAGCAGCAATAAGATTAATGCAACATTTTCAAACAGATTATCACACTTCTAAGGGGGAAGCAGGCTTTTAGATATTAGAAACATAGAACATCTCTGAATTTCGGCTTTGTTTTGTTTTTTAGTTACCATATTTATAAAAGAAAGATTTTCTTCTTCACAGCAATTTTCCCCATGTATAGCTGTTTATATCAGAGCAATGCAAAGTGACAGGAGTCTAACATTCGAAGGAAAATACGCTATTTTCAGATCAGATATCAACTGTCAACTTAGATAGAGTGTATTTCCACTGACATTTCACAGCCCAGTTCACAAAAATTTTACATGCTTACAATTTACTTCTAGTGTGAACTATTTGTTGAAATATGTTACATATGGAGTTCACAACATGGACATATATAGACATAGCCTGTGTAAGCTATAGGGGCTGGATGTGAACAGACAGATGTTAATGCTGAATATGAGAAAATGGATTTCAGAGGAAAATGTGAGGAGGGTGCTGGGAAAGAGTTGAAGAGATGGTTACGGTCAGATGTGACAAGATAATACATATATATATATATATATATATATATATATATATATATATATATATATATATATATTAAAATATGCTCAAACAAAAATAAGTACTTATTATTTATTCAAAATTCAGGATTCAATATGCTTTCTTTAGCTAGAATGTTTAACAGCCCCAAATCAGAAATTTAAATGATAAAAAATTACACCCTGCTTTTCTAGTGAAGTTTGAAAACTATAAGATTAAACTATGGGGAACTACAAGCTGTATCAAGATGTATCAAGATGTATCAAGATGTTGTCATGTTTAATGCCATTACATGTGGAAGTACTGGACATTGCCTATGTCAAAATACATACCAATGCACATCTGTACCACTTCCAACAGCAGCAGCAGCAGTAACAATAATATCAAACACAAACCTAGAATCATGTGGTGAGGAGTATCTGAATGCTAGTGTTTTCTTTTCACTGTTAAGAGAACGGAGACCCAGAGAACTTCCATCTATAAAACAAGTTGTTGGCTCTGTCTTTAACAAAGCTCACCATTTAAAGATGAGAGTGGCAGCAAAGAGGTCTCTAGAACGTGGCTTTTGGAAGTGAATGAAATAACCTCATGTTATAGTCCCATTCCAAGGCACATAGAGCAGTGCATCAACATCTATTCCTTCATTGGGAAGCACATCTTATTGTTACTATTGATCATGTTACGGTTATAGTTTGATATCAAGATATAAATCACATAAATCATTAAATCTGTATGATTAAAAGAGAAAAAACAGTCGTGTTGAAACAGTACACCATTTACAACCTTTTTTTTTTCTTTTTTTAAATGACTTTTTGCAAAATTCTGTTGTTATTTGTTCACATTTGAAATGATATCCCACTTTCCTGTTACCCCTTCACCAATCTCCATTCCATCTGCACCCTCCCCTTTGCTTCTATGAGGGTGCTTCTCCAGGGCATCAAGCCCTCAGGACCAAGGGCCTGCCCTTCCACTGATGTCAGATAAGGCCATCCTCTGCTACATATGGATCTGGAGCCATGGATTTCTCCACATGTACTCTGATTGAAGGTTTAGTCTCTGGGAGCTGTGGGTGGTCTCATTGGTTGATATTGTTCTTCTTATGGGGTTGCAACCCCTTTTGGGTCCTTCAATTCTTACCCTAGCTCTTCCATTGGGACCCAGGCTCGCTCAGATGGTTGGCTGTATCTGCATCTGTATTGATCAGGTGCTTGTAGTATCTCTCAGGGCACAGTGATACCAGATTCCTATCAGCAAGCACTTCTTGGCAACAGCAATAGTGTCTGGGTTTGGTGTAGACTAGATGGATCCCTAGGTGGGTCAGGGTCCTCTTTCCTTCAGTCTCTGTTCCATTTTTTCCCCTCTTTCCTTTGGTCGGGAACATTTTCCGGTTAAAATTTTTGAGATGTGTGTGTGTCCCACTCTCTCAACTGGGTGCCATGTCTACCTACTGAATGTGGTCTCTACAGGCTCTAGCTCCTCTTTGTTGTATAATTTGGCTAAAGTCATCCCTGTTGGTTCCTGGGAGACTTTTTCTTCCCTGATGTCTGGGACTTTTTGGTGACTACCCCCAGTTCCTTATCCACCACAGCTACATATTTTTATTTGATTTCCTGACCCTCTGTACTTCTCTCCTGATGTCCTTGATAATTGTTTTTCTAGAGGAGCAATAGTTTTTCTTAGAATATTGTTCTAGAATGTAAATGGTAGTGCTATTCTATTTCTTTGTTTTTCAAACTCAAGAGCTACTATAATGCTGGGTAAAATGAGCACCCCCAAGAAATTATTTCTAGGCCTATCCTCACCCTAAAATTATCATCTTCCTCTTTTCCATAATAAAGTAAAATAAGGTCATCTATTACATGATTACTAGATTCAAATGAAATGTTGAAACTCAACCCAGAGTTATGCGGTTTTAGCCACAGTTTCACATATTTTTGACAGAGGTTTAGCAATATCTTTATGAGACAGGGATTTTATTCCTCGTGTAGGATCCCAGATCATAGTTAAGGGCAGTAGCTACTCAGCATGTCTGTGTTCCCAAGAAACATCAGCCAGTAGAGAGGACTTCTTGTAACTCATCCCATATGAGCTATACCCAACAAAAACTAAAAGCCTATTATTCTTAGCCTACTTCTGTCATAGTTACTAGGTCTAGCTATTGATACCACTGGAAACAGGAAGATGACATCACTTTGATGGAGTTAACCATGGTATTATCTGTTGGGTAAGAGGATACTTGTAAGGCTTTTACAATTTTGTTCTGTTCTTAGCTTTAAATGTTCCTTTTTAAACACAGAGATCACCCATTCCATAATGACCCTCTTACCTTCTAAGCCCTTCCCATTGCCCTACAGAATCTTATAAAATATGAAGAAGTTGATAATCAGATATTTGGAGTGGTAAAATTTCTGAAGCTCATGTAACTACATGCATGAAAGTTAAAGTTAAAAGAGCCCCCAAATGAGATGGACATGATAGCCCAGGACATCATTCCTCATGCTTAGAAAGTAAAGATAAGAGGATCAGGAAATTAAAATAATCCTCGCTACATGGAAATCCCAATGTCAACCTGGACTTCCTGAGACCTTTCTAAAAGAAAGAAGGACAGGGAAGATCAAAGTAAGAAAAAGTTTTTCCATCAATAATATTCTTGCTTCCTCCCGTCTTGGTATCACTTAGACATTATAGTTCAGATATTCAGTACTATTTTAATCTACTTTAATTATCTTTTTGATTTCTAGAATGGATTGTATTTCTGTTTCTTACAAGGGGTTGTTCATTGATCTAACAGTTTCATGAATATCATCTCATCTAATCCCACTGAAAAATGTGGTATTCACCATTATTCTTCTCATATAAGTGAAGAAGAAACAAAGATGAGTGAAGTATGTCAATAAAGCTTCATCTAGTAGAATACCAGAATGGGGACTCTAGCTCAACAGCCCTGGTTCCAGTTCACTACTATGGCCCCCTCCTCATGCTTATCTAAGTTTTTCCAGACAATCATTCTTTTATTATTATTATTGTTATTGTTATTATTATTATTATTATTATTATTATTATTATCTTTATTTACATTTCAAATGCTATCCCGAAAGTTCCCTATACCCCCACCCACCCATGCTCCCCTACCCACCCACTCCCATTTCTTGGCCCTGGTATTCCCCTGTGCTGGGTCATATAAAGTTTGCAAGACCAAGGGGTCTCTCTTCCCAATGATGGCCGATTAGGCCATCTCCTGCTACATATGCAGCTAGAGACACNAGCTCAGGGGGTACTGGTTAGTTCATATTGTTGTTCCACCTACAGGGTTGCAGCCCCCTTCAGCTCCTTGGGTACTTTCTCTAGCTCCTCCATTGGGGGCCCTGTGTTCCATCCAATAGTTGACTGTGAGCATCCACTTCTGTGTTTGCCAGGCACTGGCATAGTCTGACAAGAGGCCGCTATATCAGGGTCCCTTCAGCAGAATCTTGCTGGCATGTGCAATAGTATCTGGGTTTGGTGGCTGATGATGGGATGGATCCCCGGATGGGGTAGTCTCTGGATAGTCCATCCTTTCATCTTAGCTCTAAATTTTTTCTCTGTACCTATATCCTTTCATGGGTATTTTGTTCCTTATTCTAAGGAGGAATGAAGTATCCACACGATGGTCTTCCTTCTTGGTTTGCTTGTGTTTTGCAAAATGTATCTTGAGTATTCTAAGTTTCTCAGGCCATCATTCTTATGGCTCACTTTATATGGTATACCCGGTCAATCTCTGTAATGCCCACGATTATATATTTACTCAATATACTTTTGCAATATTCATTTTCTGCCAGGCTATAGTGGCTCAAAAATATTATGCCAATCAGCAAAAGCTAAACAAAATACCTGAAATAATCAATTGGAAAGGCTGTAGTTGACTATTTGCATTGTTTACGGGGTCTGTAGCAAGGACGAATGAGTGTCATGACCAGAGAGCATGGAGGAGCAACATCCTCATTTCTTGGTAGATAAGGAGCCAAAGGAGAGGGATGAAATGGTGGGGTGTCTCAATATACTCCTTAAACCCATGCTCCAATGACAGAACTTCTTTTTAGTATGTTCTATCGTCTCAGGATTCTACATCCTCCAAGCAGACTATAATATGGCCACCAAGAATTAAGTGAAAAGGCTTTCGGGGAACATTTAAGTTTCAAATGATGGCAGACATCCTTATGGTGTTCTCATACCTATAATAGCTGATGAGGGATACTAGTATTTAGGTTACTATCTAAATACTATTATATATAGTGTGCATATTTAAAACAGACATAGGAAGGTGCTAATACTCTATCTTCCTTCAGACATTTGATTTAGAGTATCTATAATGCATGAAAATATGGCAATTTCAATGAAAAATTAGATTTCAGTTTTGTTATTATGACGACCACTGCTATTCTCCAAAGCTTTAGGGATTTCTGCAAACTATCCTGCAGTAAGCAACAGAGATCCCCTCAATATGGGTTACTCTCACCTCAGACTAAGGTATACATCGCAGTTGTTCAATTGATTTCAGGTGACTACATCTACAAAAGTTTTAGGCTTGCTTCAAAATCCAAGGGGGAATACTCTACGAAATGAAGGTAGGCATGGACCACCCTTTCACGTCTACTATGGAATTATATGTACCTCTGTTTGTGACAGACTGAGTAAGCACGTCAGCCAGACCCAACAGAGAAAGAGCTGGAAAAGGCCTAGTGTCACTGGACATGGCCACTCTCCCCTGAGGGCTGCAAGCAGTCAGCATTTCTTCCTCTTGGTACTGAAAGAAAATACATAGAGACAAGGAAATAGCATGCACAGTTCAATGAGAAAAAACAAAAACAAACAAATAACAAGCAAACAAACAAGAAACAGTTGGATCCAAATGAGCAAACTTGGAATAAGAGACAATCATAAATGTTTTCCAAGGGTAAGGAAGCAAAAAGAAGCATAGAACTACTGAATAAAATTCAGGAAGTACTGCCCAGTTGATGACATCTTAGCACTTGAAAGCTCAGCAGGAAGAAACCTCTTGGCTCCTTCAGCCTGAAACTTATCATGAACCCAAGGATGGTTTTCTGTTCTTCTGAACCGTGACTGAAGACCTGACAGGAGTGGTGCCTTTCCCATGGTCAGTGTAAATCAGCATCCTTTTCCCTTCATAATCAAAACACATAGTTCTCAATAAACTGCACCTGGTTTATTCCCATTACATCATACCTCTTTTATCCAACCATATTTCTTCATCATTTTTTGCTTCATAATTTCTGGCATTAAAAATGTAGAGAAGACAATTCCCATTTTCTTTTGGTGCTCATTTACTTGTGGAGACTCCAAGACACATAAAATGTTACAAGTTTGCATTTTGTTATGGATAATTTTTCTTTTGTTAGTATATCCACTTCCTAACAGCCTTGGCTATGAAACTGAGATGGAATTGAGTGGAGCTAATCTTCCCATACACTTCACAAGTGGAAAAGAATGGATGTTTCTAGAAAAATGCCAAGCAAGTCTGGAAAGGCTTTTCATATCACAGAAGAGGAAACCAACACCAGGTAGGGGTTAAAAAAAATGTCTTTAAAAGTGGGTAAAAGGTCTGAACTTAATTCTGTAAGTGTATTTTATAACATGTACCATATGGAGCTGGGATGTAGCTACCTCAGTGGCAGAGAGCTCTCTTAGCCTGTATAAGGCCCTGGTTTCCATCCCCAGCAATATAAAATAACAAAAAATACAAGGTTCGAATTCAAGTTCATTAGTAGACTTTGAAGTTCCTCAAAAGCTTCATTCAGATAGCTTACAAATTTTAATTTAAACAGTTTTCAAAAATCAGTAACAAAAAAATAGTACAAACATAAATTTCCAAAATTTTAGCCTCCCAAGGACAACAAAATCTATTAGGAAGTTATCAAATTATGGGGCATAGATTTGGACCTCTGTGTGCAATCACTGATATTTTCAATGAGAAAGTCATTAAACAGTAAGCTTACAATGCTGTATTAATGATTTTTGATAGTCTAACCTAGGCTCAGGTGATGACTTAGTAAACTGCTTACATCACAAGCGTAAGGACCTTAATTTGGTTCCCATAACCTAGGCTTAAGAAAAAGTGTCATGGTAGTGCTTACTTGTGATCCCATTGCTGGGACAGCAGAGAAGGAGCATCTTCGAGGCCAACTGGCCAGACAGTCTAGGAGAAGTGGTGAACTCCAAGTCAATCAGAGAGCCTGCCTTTTTATTATTATTATTATTATTATTATTATTATTATTATTATTATTATTACTATTATTATTATTATTATTATTTTCTTTATTTACATTTCAAATGCTATCCCGAAAGTTCCCTATAACCCCCCCCCCGTCTGCTTCCCTACCCATCCACTTCCACTACTTGGCCCTGGCCTTCCCCTGTGCTGGGTCATATAAAGTTTGCAAGACCAAGGTGCCAGAGAGCCTATCTTAATGAAGTAGCCAGTGCTCCTGAGGATAATAACACCCAAGGTTGTTTTCTGACCATCACATACATATGCACGTATGTGTATGCATATTCACACAATTACCTGTATATACATGAACACACACACACACACACACACACACACACACCACCACCACCACCACCACGACCACCACCACCACCACCACTATAACAACAATAACAACAACAAAATAATCACCACCACTACCAACTCACACACGAAAACATGTAAAGAAACAAGAACATAGTCTATCCTAAGCATGTGTTTTCAATATCAGGAACCACAGCTATGGTAAACCAGGACAATATTCCATATAAATTTTGGATTTATGAGTACCACATGTTCTATGAGATAAAAGAATTAATTTTCAGTCAGCTATATATTTCTGCTTGGAATAACGAATGAGCCTTCTTGAAAGGTGGAACACTGTCAAGAGAAAGTGACAAATCAAAGCCTGATAATTCTTCTAGTCCTGGCCAAAATGACAATACAAGATAAAAACGGTGTTCTGCTCTGGCTCCAAATCAGTTACAAGGGGGGAAAAAGTACCATTGTTCTACCTCTGTGCCCTTCAGAACTATTTTTTAATGCAACACAATAATCCACCCCACCATGTTTTATACCCAAGTTTTATAGAGGAATCTCTCTGGCTCTTGCTAAATGGTAGCATCATGTGTTCTACATACAGTGTACATGAAAGCAACTGTGGGAACGGCCTAATTCATTGCCACGGCAAACATGATACTCTGATAACTCAGGGCCTCATATATGCCTTGGAAAGCTTATTGTGAAGGAGTCTTTTAACATTTGGATACTTTAAAAATTGTGAAAACATTATCTGAGACAGCTACTAGGAAATGCAATCAGCTAATTTAGTCAAGACAGAAACAACCATTGTTCTTGAGGTATGTGGTATTTTCAGAGAGTTATTATTTTGGAGGATATCTGATATGAATTTGATTAGACCAGGAAAGATAATATAAGTCATCACAAAATTACTCAGTTCTGGCTTCTTACCAATGAGGGCTCTTCTCATATTTAACTAATGGCATACACTGATTTTTTTTTTCCTAAAAGTAAAATGTGTTTTCAGCCAATGATATGACATACCTCTCAACCTTCATACTTTCTAGGTGAGCATTCTAACCAAAACTCATGAACTACCAATAGGCCATCTTGTTCCATGATGAGATCTCCATATCATCTCACTGTGACATCACAAAGGATGTGATGAAAAAAATGAAAAAAAAAAATGTTATTTCTTAAATGTGTCCTTGCAATTCTACTTCCAATGGATAATAGTAGCAATTAAAAAGCCATCTTTCAAAGCATCATTGGGTAATGACACATAATTGCTCTGTCTTGTTAAGGCATCATCTTTAAATCTTAAGTCTCTTAATTGTCTGTGATTAATGCAGAGATTTGCAGAATTTTAATCAATATGAATATTGTTGGCTGTCTTGAATTAAATATGCTAATATTTCAAAGGAAATAAAAGCTAATCATTATAAATTTATATATTCAATCATTATATAATGATTATAGTTTATCTGTAAGCAGTACATCTAAACATAAAATTATTTGAAAATATTTTCTTAACAGAATTCCTTTTTAAAAAACTCATGATAGTTGAGAAATAATTTATTGGATAATGGGTAAATTTTTGAAATTTTTGTATAATTATATTTGGCCAGAAAAAATAAAAATTGTGAATGACCAAAGCCATATTCTTACTATTGAAGAAGCAGTTTAACAACAACAAAAAAATAATAGAATAATCTCTGTGATTCTTCATTTGAGTCAAAAAAAATATCTGTATGTACTCCCATTTTGCTATAACAGGTACAGTTTTGTATTAAAGTATATTTTGTACAGCTTGCCATCAAACATTTTACTGTGTTTTTAGTTATAATGTAGGAGCAGTTACTTTTTCACAGTAAATAAGTACAGCCATAGTTAAGAGCTTGATTTATTTCTTTTATAAGGTTTATTGGTGTTATTTTTATTATTGTTGTTGTTGTTATATTGTTGTTATTGTGAATATTTGTGTGTGTTTGTGTGTGCATAAAGTGGTATAAGACAGTATGCACCAGAACACAGAGGACAACTTCCTAGGACTGGTTCTCCCTTACCATTTCATGCAGATGTTAGGGACTGAACTCAAGTCATCAACCTTGTATAGCATGAGCCTTTCCCTGCTGAGCAATTTCCCCAGCCCTCCAAACTTCATACAGATGTTAGGGACTGAACTCAAGTCATCAACCTTGTATAGCATGAGCCTTTCCCTGCTGAGCAATTTCCCCAGCCCTCCAAACTTTGTTTTAAATACCATTTTCCAATTATGAAAGTCAAGACTCTGGAAAAATAGTTACTTCTAGTAAGTACTACAACTACAATGAAACCAGACCAGGCTGAAGCATCCTGACATGGGAAATAGAGAGCAAAGCAAGTTTCAACAACCTCAAAAAGAATAGACTATGTCCAGAGAACACAGGGGTCAGGTGAAAGCAGTGTCCGTAGAGAAACTTCAGTTTTCAAACAGAAGTTCACCAACTGTCAGCTAAAGTTTCACCACTGAGATGCTGATGCAGGCCTTCTCCACGGGAAGTGAACTGCAAAGCTAAGACATCACACACATTTCTTTAGAGAGGGAGAGAGAGGCCCAATGGAAGAAAATAATTTTACTGTCCCAGATTGCTATGTGCAGAAATACAAATTAGAAGCAGAATTCCAGAAGAGGGAAAATGGCCTTAGGATTTTAAGCCAAGTCAAATAACGGTGGGCAAGAGAAATAGGAAATGACAAACATTAAAAATTAATGATATCTAGTGAAACAAGAACGTGACAAGTCAGAACACATTCTGATAACATGTTTTGAAAAAAGTAAAGGGTTCATCTTCTAGACACAAAGTTTGGGTTTGTTCAAGGAATTTGACTGGCAGTTTCCACCAGGATGCAGATGAAACTAGACTAAAGAGAACGAAGCAAGAATTAGCAATGTTTCTTTGAAGTTTCCAGATCAGGTAAGGGATTTAAGCAAAGAAAATATAAACTGAACCGAAAAAAAATCATCTGTGATCATTTGTCTTATGACCTAATAATTTCTCTGTTCTGTAGAACCAAAGAACCAAATTCACGACCACAGTGAGACTGATATAGTCTTCACTATCACTCCTCTTAGCAGAAATTTATTGTAAAAATATAAGAAGTATCTATATTCAGAGAAGGGTTCCATGGTTCATAGTTTTTAGGGTGTGTTACCAAATTTTATCTATAAACTTAGTTCATACTCTCATGCTTTTATAAGAATCTCATTTAAGGATAGATTATCTTAAAGAAATGTTTAATAGATATAAAGTCATGGCTGTTGACAATTGTCTTTGATTTAAAATGACACATTTACGGCGTTACGGTTTTGTAAGAATTCTAGTGGCAGTGTGATGAAAAGAAGAAAAAATTTAAGACTTAATACAGAGCACAACATGTCATGTTAACATATTTGATTATTGGAACAAGAAGATGATGAAATGCTACACTCAAATCCAATAAAAAGGATATGCAATGCTAAAATATGTCTCTTTCGCACAAACATTATTTTTGAGCTGATAATTTTGAGAAAGTAAAGACACAGAGAAGCTCCGAAAACAAGAATCTGTTACTTCCTTGTAAAAGAAAATTGCATCTAAATGGAAGACATCCAAAGTCCTAGAGACCCCATGAAGTGCAGACATAACCTGCCTCAAAGCCGTTCTTTGACGCGTCCATGTCTCTGGGCTTAAACCTTTGCTTTGGTAAACAATGGCAGTGGTACCTGAATTCCAGATTGCCTCTCCTCCCTCTGTGTACCTCTCCTGAAAACATGTGCGTTATACCCTGAAAACTTATAAATGAAGGTATATGTTCCAAGAAGCTCTATTTTTCTTTGATTGGTCTGTCTTCTTGATAGGTGTCCCTTTTAACTAAGGACGAAGGATGGAAAGAAAATTCCTTTCTTTGCGGAGCTTCGGCTACCGCTCACTCTGCTCATGAGTATGCCTGTGAAACTAGTATTTTATACACATCGTTCACCTTCTCCCATTCAAGTAAGTGGAAGACCGAGCCACACTCCATCCTCAGGGGCTGGTAGCTGCTTTCCTCTTCACCTCTCCTTGTATGTTACAGCACTGAATTGTTTGCCAATATGTAAATACTGGGTCTAACATTTATAAAGAATAGATTATATGTTTCTTTTTAGAGAAAGAGGTACGCTATTTGGAGCTACCATAATGCTCAATAACAGGAGGTAATGAGTAATTACCATATATTTGCGAAGAAGAATAGAAAAACAGAGAAGAAAGCATGAATAAAGGTAACTACATCTCTCCAAACTCCATTGAGTTTGGTTATTTAAAATAAACCTACCTGAGAAATACTGACAGAGGAGCGTGCTCACCTAATGTCTATTTTTATTATTGCTAATTGTTTGGAATTTGAATCAAACTCATTGTGAAGCCCGAAGCTGAGGAAAGTTTAGGACTTTTGCTCCCCGCCATGTTCCCCACAGCAGTGTTTTTCTTCTTAGCACACCAAAGCTTCAGCAGCCAGCCTTAGACTGAAACGTTATCTTCTCCTTCTTCTTCTTTTTTTTAAGATAGTAAAAGTGAAAACAGACGCACACATTTGAATGCAGGAAGCCTTTAAGGCCTTTCTCTCTTTCGTCGTCCCTGCCCCCACTCCTTTTTCCTGTGAAGCATCAAAATAAATGTCCCTGCTTCTTTGAACTAAATCGCCCACTGTGCATAACTGAAATCATAGGCCCGGAAATACATACCCCCTAACCAGCGCTGCTCTCGGCCCTTATCAAGACCTTGTCATCTGAAACGACGGTGTTGGAACCCAGGCTGGTTTCACGTGATCCTATCAATCAGAGGTAAAGAGAAAAGGTGCCTGGGGGAGGGAGGGGAATCTTCAGGTTTGTTTAGGTTTCACATAGGCCTAATTTCATACGCGTTTTAACGGGTGGTGAGCCGAGCACCCGAGTATTGTATATCTTAGCAATGCTGACATTTCCTTTGCACCATTTAAAATTAAACCTTTTATTAGTCCAGGAAAAGCTGAAGCATGAGACAATAGCTGTTCAGGGAAAGTAATTATTTTCTGTTCTGTTGTGTAGGATGTTTGAGCTTCTGATAAGTTGCAGTTTACAGTACTTAACAGCTAGCCAATCTTACATGTTAACAATACATGAGAATATTTTATCCTAGCAGCCTGCCTCACACCCTGAAATGTTGGCTTTATGTCTTTCTGGGTGACTTAAATCATTTTTTTCCTTTTTTTTAAATACCTCTCATTTTCTGGGGTGTGTTTGGAATGGATCGTGCTATCAACAGTTGGAGTGGTGAGCAGCAGGCAGGGCAAGAGGAATCACTATGAAATGGATACAAAAAGCTGTGGGTTGTACACCATTAAGTGTTCCCAGTGTGATTCTAATGAGCTGATGATGGCCTCAACAAATTACTGTTTCTCCTCCAGCCCAGTAAATTATAGCTCACCCAAATTAAATCAGTGGGACTCTAAACAAACTGGTCTTCATCAAGATCTACATTTGTGAGAATTCAAAAAAAAAAAAAAAACATGCTCAATCATATTTAATCACACCTATTGGCTCAAGATTATTAGCTTGCTTTCTTATCCCCAAATATCTGGGTGGTAGATGTGGTGTGTGTGTATATTTGTATATCCATGTACATTTATATGTGTGTAGGTTTATGTATATGTGCATCCACGTGTATGTTTATATGTGTATACTCATGTATGCATCTGTGTGTATATTTACATGTGATGAGTGTTTTTGTGCCTGTATGTTCATGCTTGTGTGTATACGTGTACTTATGTGCATTTGTGTGTATATATATATATATATATATATATATATATATATGTTTTGTGTGTGGTGTGTGTACATTTATATGTATGTTTATATATGTGTGTGTACATGTGTGTATGCATGTATGTATATATAGACATGTGTTTGTACATGTTTGTGTTTTATATGTTTATCTGTGTGATGTATGTGTGTATTTGGGTTTGTGCTTGTGTGTATGTATGTTTGTACATGTATGTGTGCCTTGTGTGTTTACGTATGTGTTTACTCATGTTTGTATGCATGTGTGTTTGTGTGTATGTATGTTTGTATGTACATGTGTGTTTATATGTATAAATACATATGTGTTTGTGTGTGTGCATGCATGTGTAAGTGTGTGTGTACAAATGTCTATGGGTTGTGTGTATGTATATGTATGTGTGTGTTTGTAGTTGTACTAGCACTAGACACAGGTGCAACCTTATTTCATTTCCTGTTTGACCCACCTGCCATTCTTATCCCACTTTTGATCATTCCACACCACTTCAAGCATGAATGTGGAAGATCAATTCTAGCTCAATAATCATTACTAGGTAGTAAGATTGCCATTATCACGTCTGTATACATAGTTTGTTACTGAAAATACGTAGCTTTCATTTTGATTTTAAAGCAGCCAAAAAGCTGGGATTTAGTAAATTGCATATGATTAGCTAGGAATAATTTACATGAGATGTTCTTTAAAAGCTTTGAGGAATGAAATGTGTCATCTGCTGTTTGAGAGAATGGCTACACAGTGCAGATGAAATAAGCCTTGTTGCAGAGATCGACTTTCAAGAATAAAGACATCAAGCCCTGCTAAGCTTTACACTGGGAGAGATAAAATTTACAGAAGATGGGATAATCATTACTTTTTATGACTTCACAAACTATTATGTCAGGCAATTAATAGTTGTGACACTTGTTGCCTCAGAATTAAAGAAACTTTACAACCATCAAGCAGCTTTGATTTCCAGTCTTTTCTTTGAGTAATTCTCATTGTTACAAAAACAATTGGGGCTATACAGAAAAAAAATGCGCAGGAAAAAATATTGAAGTTGAATTCAATCCTACGTTCCATTTTCTGAAAGCAAACTGTGAAATCCCAGTCATTAGTGTATTAATTGCTTTCCTGATGCTGGGGAGGGTAGTATTAGTCCATTTCATTTATAGCAGGAAATAAGCTTGTTGCCCACAAAAGCCAGCCATCTTCCTGCCGTGCTCTTCCCTCTTGGCTTTTAGAGGTCAGCTCAACAACAGGACTGTATACTATTTAAATAAATGACCCACATTCTCATCTCTAAAGTGGAAGGCAGCTGAGGGCTGGGCTGGAGCTCAGCATGTGCAGGGCATGCGAAACATCAGAGTTGATTATTAGGGACAGGAGGTTGGAAAAGCACAGAGCACATTGGAAACCTTGATAAGAAGTGAATCCCGTGATGCAGGTTTATTGATACTGACAATGTTGTTTGCTTATACTTTTTCCTCCAATTTTAAAAACATCAATATATCTTGGGCATGGAAAAAACACTGAAACCACTCAAATAATGGAAAACAAAAACTCCAAAGAACTGAAAATCCAGCTCCTGAAGAAACCTGAGCCTGAATGCATAGTTAGGGAGGCGGAGTGTCATGACACTGGTAGGGAGGAGCTCAGGTGGGAGGACTGCCTTCAAAATCCTCTCAGCTGAGAATTCTGAAAATTAATACACAGGCTAATTATTAAATGTTTGTAAACTCTAATTCTTGTTTTGTTTATTTCTTTAGAGGGAAAGCCTGTGCTATACAGCAAGGTTATGAGAAACCTACCAGGCATAATTCGAGAACATCAGTTAGAGATTATATACTTATCCTTCCTCCCTCCCCGAAGACAGGCAATAGAGTAAAAGTGGATGCTCTCCAAAACAAAGTATGGAGTAGGGGAATAATGGCCTGGCCACATGACTGTAATCTTTCCAAATGCACAAGTCTCTTGATATTTCTGTTAAAAATTATAAGATCCTTTACCAAGCTTTCCCAGATTTACTTGTACTTGATTAAAAGAAAGAAAAAAAAAAAGCTACTGAACACTTAAATTTTGAGAACATTCTTACACTGTAATTCAATAGCACTGTTATGGCCAGATGCTCCATTTACTGATACAGGGACATAACTAGAAATGGCACTCAGCATGAGGATGTCAGAGGTCCCCATTTTTTTTATTAAAGATTTATTTATTTATTATATGTAAGTACACTGTAGCTGTCTTCAGACACTCCAGAAGAGGGAGTCAGATCTTGTTAAGCATGGTTGTGAGCCACCATGTGGTTGCTGGGATTTGAACTCTGCACCTTTAGGAAGAGCAGTCGGGTGCTCTTACCTGCTGAGCCATCTCACCAGCCCAGGCCCCCAGTTTTTAATTCAGGTCTGGGCTCACTCCACCATCCCAGAGCTGACATCCTAAAAGGACAGTCACCTTTGGGTGTAAAGATGCCATGTCACACCACGAGTCTGAAAACACCTGCTTGGTAGCCACGGCTCACAGCTCCTTAAAAATGGCTTTCTGTCCCAAAGAGAAGATTTCTCTCTGTGTTTAGAATTGTTCTGTCACAGTAAGCAGCCCCAGAACAAGCAGGCCTTCACCTATATCTATGCATGACGTACACAGTCCCAACTTAACCCTACCTTCACTATCTAGTACACTCCAGAGAGTTAAGGCACCGGCATGATATATATGTAGAGCTACAGTCTAATAGATTTACAGTCCCTCGAAGGCTGAAAGAATAAACAAATGACTCCACTAGTGGCAGTCGGTCTGCTCAGCAATCTCCTTATGGACATGGAGGCAAAAATCCAGATACCCAAAATACGGCAGACACGGGTGTGAGGCAAGAAGTGGTGATTTTTTATAGAAGGAACTCCGATGACAGGGCCAGCACTGGACAGCAACAGGTGGGGACCACTCCATCAATGGTCACAAAATGTTTTTTGGTGTCTTTCTGAGAACTTGCTGTGACAATAAGGGAAGCATTGCCACCAGGAAGATTAGAGACCTGTTTTGGTGGTATTAGGTTCCTAAGCTGATAGACTCCCACGTTGGTCATTATTGGCCAACTCATCTGCATGTACACAGCCAACAGAAACCCATGTAGGGTTTGTAGAAGAACATACAAGACAAGGGAAGACAGCTTCAAGTCCCTGCAGACCAGATCATAGAGCTCTGCTGTAGCTGCTGTCCCTGATGTTATTAGTGTGGGCAGGGTATACATTGCTACTTACTCTACTTCTGCCTGACCTGCTCTACAGATGTTTTCTTCAGAGGACCCCCCACCTCCACCTCCAGCCCCCTGCTGACATGCAGATGCCAGCTAGATACTGTCTCTCAGAGTTCTCTGACCTGATTTCCTGTTTGGGTTGTCACTCTTGTCTGGTGACCTATTTTCTGGTTCAAAGTGTATTACTCCTCTCTGGATAAAGTCCACCTCATTTTTTCGCTCCTCACTTTCTACACACTTTGTTCTTGGATAGGGCAATGGAACCCATTAGGAGACAGGCGAATCACCTGTCTCAGTTCCTTTTCCATCCATCACAAAAGGCCATGGCCTATACACTATAACTGAAGAAAGGCTAACATAGGAAAGCATAACAGATTTATGTGTAGATTTGTGTGAGAATAGGTTGCACTGTATTTTACCTGAGTCCCCAGACCGAAGTTCTAAAGTTTTAGAATGAAATGTTTTTAGGCTTTATTACCAGCCACAATGAAATGGGACTAGGCAAGACCAGAGGGAATCTCATAAAAACTGAGTTCCATGAGAGCACAGCAGATGTGTCTGATGTTCTTTATGTCCTCTTTGGAAGCATTTCTTGATTCTGGGTGTGAACTACCTACATTTTCCAAAGTTGGAGGGGGTTATGATCTATAATTAAAGAAGGTATGGCAGAGGCTTACTTCATGCTTCACCCTTCTAGGGAAAGATGGAGGGATGTCAGCTTTTATTATAGAAAGGATTGACGCTTTGGAGGAAAGGGTTCTCCTTTCTATGAGGAAAAGGAATTGTAGTTCATCGTTCTTTGAGGGCAAACAAAGAATCAAGGACAAGACAGCAAAAGATGATGAATTTTTGCTTTTAAGATCTCCACACCGGAGCCTCTGCTATAGTTTGGATCTCAAATATTCTCAAAGGCCTATGTGTTAAAGACTTGGTCCCCAGATTGTTGCAATGTAGAAGTGGCATCAAGAGGCAGGCCTGCTGGGAGGCCTTCAGAGTTTGTCTTTATCTTTTCCACTCCTGGGTCATGAGAGGGCAAGTTTTCTCTGCCTAATGCACTGCCTCGTGGGCAATGCAGCTCATTGGTGGTAGACCGACCTCAGAGACAAATGCAGTGCTGTATTTATAAGCTGGCTATCTCACACATTTTATTAGAGTGTCAGAAAGCTAACACCATATCATTTTCTCAGCCCCAACATAGACTGTTCCCCTACTTGTTCCCCTGCTCACTGTGCGATGTCAGTCAGAACTGCTCATTGGTATTATTTGAGTTCAATGCACAATGGTAGGTGACTGGAGACAGGTATAAGCCGTGAGCTACAATAGAAGGGAAAATGCCACTTGTAAAAATTTTCAGATAATCAAAAAGTTTCAGGATGGAAAAATCTAGAGTAGCGAGAGAATACTCATGTAGAAGTATCTCTTAAGATAAATAAAACCTAATATAATTAAAAGTACATACCAGTTGCAAAAAAAAAGAGATAACAAGGAAGCAATATGAGATTTTTGAAAGCTGTGTTTGTTAAATGAATTGTTCTATTTCATAGAATTCTACAATGCTCTGTATTTTAAACTTACAGGAAACTAATTGAACTAAAGATGTAGTTAGATAGGGATTGAGAGTGCATCTTAAAAGTTTAGGGAATGTCTAAGAAACACGTGCTAGGAAAGGACGATTGAACTGGAGGGCATTTGAATGAACACGGAAGCATGGTGGAAACTGCCCTTTTCACTCAGCTTCCTTCTGATCAGACACCAGGCTCTCTTTCTGGGCCAGCTTCTGGGTTGTTTTCCTTTTTTTTTTTTAATCCCCAGTGTTCCAGGAGTCTAAGAAGAACCCATCTCTTGGTTCTTGTGAAATAAAACATTTTTAATTTGCTTCAGATCTCATAGGTCAAATACAGAGCGCTCACAGACACTCTGGGGACTTGAGCTTGGTGACCACAGAGACTGAGTACTTTTTTGACAGAACTGGACTCTGCAATGACTCGAGATGATGAGGACCATCATTTTAAATAACAAGACATACTGTCATGTCTACCTCGCCCTCCAACCTCCCATATTTCTAAAATATGTTGAGATCAAAAGTCTCAAGGAGCTCTTGAGAAAATTACGGTGTTCTCTGATCTGTAAAACCTGTGAGAATACCCCACTCACGTGGATAGTTAAGTAATTTAATGGGATAATGGTACACAAATATTCCATTGCCATGTAAAATCAGGGTAATGGCCAATAAATGCAATTTGCTTGCCTGTCAGCCTCAAGTGGAACCCTTATTTTAAAAAAAGAAATGGAAAGCAAAAAGAAATTCTTACTTTTGATTCAGAGCAAGGCTTTGGCACATCTTCAGAAACTGCATTTGTAAAGTGATTTTTTTTTTAACTTACTAGGTTATAAGATAAGAAAGATAAGAAAATCTTAGTACCACTGGGGGCAATTTAATACTCAATTTCAAAGACAATATGAGGTTGGACTTTTGAAGCAAAGAAAGTGGTGATTCATAATTTAATCTAGTTGACAAATACTTACATTTTAATTTGGACTGTTTAAATGCCACTCGGGAGACAACAGGAACATTAAACCATGTCACAAATCACAGAATGAAGCATTTTGTTTTTCAGGCAAGTTTATTAAACCCAGATCATTGAATGATGAACAAGGAGAGTGATCATGGAAACAGCATTATTTCACGTGTAAGTAGGATAGCGGTCTTTCCCTTCATCATTGCAACTTCAGTGGAAAGTTATATTTTCCAGAAACAGTGACACACATTTCTTAGATGTGTCTTTAGTTTGTGGTTTTGATACACACTTTAAATCATCCCTACTGTGTAGTTTAATAGTTGAAAGAAAAATTTTGGAGATATCATAAGACAAGCCTAAGATAATGGCTTACTTAGCAAATTCTGGGAAGCCCAATATATTGTCATAGTCCATGTTCTGTTCTATTCATACAACCAAACACCCCAGGTTTTTCTTCACTTCTGACAGATAGGCAGTCTAAAGCCAAGGGCTATATCAAGTCATGCCTCTCTGTAGGTTGGGGTTCTCTGTGGGCTTGAGAAAAGCTTCATATATCAGCTGTGATGTGTGGTCTCTCTCTCTCTCTCTCTCTCTCTCTCTCTCTCTCTCTCTCTCTCTCTCTCTCTCTCTCTCTCTCTCTCTGTGTGTGTGTGTGTGTGTGAAAGAGAGAGATAGAGACAGAGAGACAGAGACAGAGGCGAGCACACTACCCCGAGCCATACTTAGAGCTGACTTAATCTATTTTGATGAGGCTGAGTTTCGATAGGGTTGCATTTGTAAACTGTGGGCTTCTGACAAAGTTTGGTTTCCTAATTAGAAAATGAGAACAACATGGAAAATGTACAGATGCATTTCACAAATGCCTTTAGTTTTTTAAGAGCTGATTCTTATTTTCAGAATATATCCTTCCTGTTTGAGATGTGTTATAATAGTTGGGTTTTTTACTTTGATTCTATAAAAAACATATTGTGAGGTATTTTTTATGATTCAAATCATTCTCTAATATGATGAATTTAAAATCAACATATGTGGACAATTTTTAAATAAATATGGTAGACATTTTCTGTTATAATGGACAACATGGTTTTACACTGAGACACACAGGTGCATATAAATAGATATAGAAATAATATGCAAAGGGTAGGCTACTAAATAGTAAACACACAGGTGGGTATGTGACTGCCATCTTGTGTGTGGCTACATCGAGCCTTCTGGTGTGTGTGTAGTAAATAACTTTAGAAGGAAAGGCCTGAGGGTAGCAGGACTGTTGGGAGTCACGTGAGACTTCCTTGGAAAGGGGTTCTTCTCAGTGGGAGTCTCCTCCTTGGCTGTTGGAGACACACAGTGGTGGTGGTGGTGCTGATGCTGGTGCTGGTGCTGGTGGTTCTGGTGGTGGTGGTGCTGCTGCTGGTGATGGTGTTGCTGGTGGTAGTGCTGCTGCTGGTGATGGTGTTGCTGGTGGTAGTGCTGGTGGTGGTGGTGCTGATGCTGGTGGTGGTGCTGGTGGTGGTGGTGCTGGTGACAAGCCCAGAGTTTGCCCTGCTAATCGTTATAGGCTTGGTGAAGGCTTCCATGTCTTAACCTTGATCCCTTGGTTTCTGAGAGTTCCCACAGCAGCGTTTGTGGCAGGAAAATTCCTACCATTGAACTCTCTGATGATTTAAGAAGGCTAGTGACAGATTCAGAATAGAGACAGCAGTCATGAAGAGGGAGATATCTTAACAACTATTCTCTGGATCAGTATAGAATCCTTTGTTTTGTTTTGCCAATTGCTAGGGACTTACTGCTGAACTATTGCCCTCCTCAAGAGTTGTTGGCTCCTGTCAGCAAGCACTTGTTGGCATCCACAAGAGTGTCTGGGTTTGGTGATTGCATATGGGATGGATCCCCAAGTGGGGCAGTCTCTGGATGGTCATTCCTTCGGTCTCTGCTGACAGAAGCCTGTTATATATGTCTCCAGAGAGGCTCCGCCAGTGCCTGACAAATACAGAGGTGGATCCTCACAGCCTACCATTAGACTAAGCACAGGGTCCCAATGAAGGAGGTACAGAAAGGATTCAAGGAGCTGAAGGGGTTTGCAGTCCCATAGGAGGAACAATATGAACTAACCAGTACCCCCAGAACTCCCAGGGACTAAATCACCAACCAAAGAGTATACATGGTGGGATTCATGGCTCCAGCTGCATATGTTGCAGCCATCAGTAGGAGGAGAGGCCCTTGGTCCTATGAATGCTCTATGCCCCATTGTAGGGGAATGCCAGGGCCAGGAAGCAAGTGTGGGTGGGTTGGTGAACAGAAAGGGGTGGATGGGATAGGGGGTTTTCAGAGGAGAAACCAGGAAAGGGGACAACATTTGAAATGTAAATAAAGTAAATACCTAATAAAAAGATAGTTGTTTGGAATACCCCTTTAGACTAAGATAGTCCTTCGGTATAAGTGGACGTCAGGATGTGTGAGAGTCGTTTCAGTCTTAAGTGTGCAGATAACACTCCTCCTGTGACGAAAATTTGAAGAAGAAGGAAAAAACAACAACAAAGAATGCAAACAATAAATTGTTGGTCTGAAGAAAGTGAAAGTAAAATGAGAATTTAACTAATTCTTTGATGTTGTGAGACAGTCATATATACTCCAGATTCACTTCAAACTAGGTGTATAGCTCAGGCCGACCCAGATCTTTCTGCCCCACTGCCTAAATTCTGTGTTTATAGGGATATTGTACCATGGAGCCTTTCCTTGATTGATGAAATTTTACTATAAATTTATTCTTACATAATTTTAACATTATTAATTTTATTATAAAAATCCTTGCAAATAGATACATAAAAATTTATACACCAAAAACAGAACAAGCATTTAGTAACCAATAGTTCTGTTTATAACTATATATATCAGTAAGTAACAAGATGTATGATTGTACTGAAAACTCTGTTTGCAGTTCTCATACACAGGCTAACAGTGGTTATGCATACTATTAATAAAATTAATCTTCTAAAACAAGATTTTCTTTTTTTTTTGTTACTTGAAAATTTCAGACATATTACAATGTATCCTGTCTCTTCCCACACACACTATCCCCCTTAGCTCTCCTTAAAATTCCCATTCCATCTCCCTCCAAGTATCCCATTGTCTTATTATAATTTTATTTATTTATTCATTTATGTTTTAACCTACTGAGTCCAATGAGTGCAACTAATATACATATGGTATAAGGTCTTTCATAGGGGCTGAGGAACCTGCCAGTGCCTAGACTCCTAGAAAAAAGAAAATAGCTCACACGCATTTCTGTGCCTGGCAGCAACCATCAACAGCCAATAACTTCTCAGGTATTGGTAGGACCTTGTGAAATCCCCTCCTCTTCAAGCTGATTGGTTTTTCCCTCTTAGTATCATTAGAAGATCTAAGACCACGTGTCTTACATCTTATATCTTTAATTCAAGAATAAATTCCTTCCACATCTCTGTTTCTAAAATAGGTACTTGACATACGAATGTGTTCAAAAAGGACAAGTATTTCCAATATTTAGCAAGCTGTCTTTACTATTAGAGCCCCACTTCAGTTAATTCTTATATGCATATATCCATAAATATATACTTATTTGTCTGTACCAATAAAATACACAGAAATGGGACTATTGGCACAGATACTTATATAGACCCATGTCTATATGATATCATAAACCCAAATGCCCATTAGCAAGAGATAACTATATCACATTATTTATGTTTATCTATACCTTGGTATCTTGGAAAGCTCAAATATTGTCACAACAGAAAAGAAAAAGAAAAACTATCCAAGAACTACAAAGTCTCTGCAACCCATGTCTCATATCTTGAAATGCAGTGCAGTCGACAATTTCCATGCTACTTTCTTTGTGGCTCTAGCAAAATGTTTTTAAAAATGTATTTAAAACATCTTGAACAGTAAAAAATAAGTAACACTGCAAAAAATCTTCAACATCCTTAATCATCAGGGAAATGCAAATCAAAACAACCTTGAGATTCCACCTCACACCAGTCAAANTGGCTAAGATCAAAAATCCAGGTGACAGCAGATGCTGGTGAGGATGAGGAGAAAGAGGAACACTCCTCCATTGCTGGTGGGACTGCAAGCTTGTACAACCAT
>NC_034611.1:16860120-16877522 GCF_900095145.1 Mus pahari | reverse complement strand
AGGAGCTGAAGGGGTCTTCATCCCTATAGGTGGAACAACAATATGAACTAACCAGTACCCCCAGAGCTCGTGTCTCTAGCTGCATATGTAGCAGAAGATGGTCTAGTCAGACATCATTGGGATGGTCTTGCAAACTTTATATGCCCCAGTACAGGGGAACACCAGGGCCAAGAAGTGGGAGTGGGTGTAGAGGGGAGTGGGGAGGAGGGTATAGGGGACTTTGAGGATAGCATTTAAAATGTAAATGAAGTAAATACCTAATAAAATTGGAGAAAAAATAAGTAACAAATCTACAGATTTTTGTGTTCTGTATCTGTTTTGATTCCAGGTCTTTTGCAACCTAGATGTCTTTCAACTGGAAGCTGACCTTGAACTCCTATGTTCCTAGTCCCACCAATCCTGAATTAAATGCCTACCTCACAATGTTCAAGCAGTATATACGTATATTTTAAAACAATTGCTCTTCTATCTATAGAAATAAGTAGGACATTTTAGTTTTCCTATATAATTTAGTGAAATATTTGAGTATTTTGTGTGATAAGGTTTTTCTGCTACATTTTTACTTTTTTAAGTTTTCATGCAGTATATTTTGATTATAGTCTTTCCTTTACCTTGAATTCTACCAAGTCCTTCCTATTTCCTTACTGACACAAAGTCATGTTTTGTTTTCATTCTCTTTTTTAAAAAGAAAAAAAAAAAGCTACCACAAAACCAAGAAGATAAAAGTCATAAAGAGTTAAGGCACATAGACAAAGCATTTTAACTGACTATTTCTGAGCAAACGGCCTACCTTGAAGTGTGGTTGATGTTCTCAGTTGATATTTCCGTTGAAGAAAACTGAATTTTCTTTTATTCAGGAAGTATAATGGCAAATAGCTTTTGTCCAGGGGTGTGATTTTACATCCTATTTCTCCTTCTCCATGATGGATTTTTTGGGGAGGGGAGGTGGGATGATTAACCTCTGTCAGTCTTGTGCTGTCTTAGCTTTGAGGAGTTCACATGCACATCAGCTCTGTTGTGGCTGGAAAATTCTAGTTCCTTAAAGTTTTCCATAACCCCTGGCTCTTACAATGTTTCTACTTACTCCTTGAGTTTTGAGGGGCAGAGTTTAATGAAGACATCATTTAGGATTGAGTGATCCAAATTGGTTCACTAGAGTAATACACAGTAATGGATCTCTGCATCAATCATTATATTGATATATACATTTCAAGTTAATACAAAATATATACATTATACCCACAAATAAGGAGCTTCTCTAACAAAGGCTGGGGGTATCACAAATGTTGGATGTGAACAACAATATATAGAAGGTATTTCAACCACATCACTATTTAGAAAACAAGTAGGTTTTCTTCTATGTCCCATGACTTCTTAGCCATGTTTATAGTAACAGGCATAAATTTCCTCCTATGTCACAGCCATAACAACTTATAAGGAGGGTAAGGAGGGTGGTTGCTAACACCTAAACGGTGATGCTACTCTTGCACCAGTGGACCCATTTTGCCTGGTACGTTGATATTGTAGTCTACAGGGTCCAATTTCAAATGATGACTAACTGCTGTTATTCGTTTATTTCAGTAAATGCATTTGCCTGGTTAAAAATAAAAGAAATTAATGAAATCTATCTATCTATCTATCTCTCTATATGTAAACAAAAGGAATTAATGAAATCTGTATATATAAACAAAAGAAATTAATGATATATATATATATATATATATGGATAGTCTTACACTATATATAAAAATCTTGTTTTGAAAAAAATAATTTTTTTCTTGTACTTCATTTTCATCACACATGACTTTTAATTGTATCCCCTCTGTCATTGCCATTGTTGGATTAGGTGTGGCTTTGTTGGAGACAGTGTGTCATTCAGCAGTGCGCTTTGAAATCTCAGATGCTCAAGGGAGTTCTTTGCCTGATGCCTGCAGATGTAGATGTAGAATTCTCAGCTCCATCTCCAGGACTTTATCTGCCTGGGCACTTCCATGCTTCCCACTATGACAATAATGGACTAAATCTCTGAACTGGAAGCCAGCCTCAATTAAATGTTGTCCTTTGTAAAAGTAACTTGTCGTGCTGTCTCTTCACAGCAATGAAACTCTCGGACACTTATTTGATTTAATTTCTTCTTTTTTTGTATTAACTTGAAATGAATACTAACTTTTAAAATTTCTTCCTTTCTTGCAAAGATTCACTTAGAATTTTTCCTCTAAGATAATTGTATATACTTCCCATAGATCAGAGTTTGTACTTTGTTGCCTTTCTCCTTATGATACATTCTGAATTCTTTGGCAGATTTTTATCTCTTAAAAGATAGAAGAATGTTACTTAGTTCTGAATATATGAGAAATATTTTGTGGTGTAGCCTGTGAAAAGTTTGGTCCTTTCTCTATTTGGGCGTTCTCCACAAATGAGTGGGTAAGAGCACCCTCCCTCCCTTCAATCCTATTGGTTTGACCTTTATTTAACTTGGGACTATGTTATTATGCATATGATTCAGAAGTGTTGCTCTGATGGGTTGAAGCTCAATCTTCATAAAATGCTGCTATGTCTCTCTAGCATCCTATGACTTGCCTAGCTATCCTGACTGGTAGAGAGTGTGGGGTAGCCAGGTATGACTTTCCACGTTGTGTCTATGGTAGGCAGTATATTTGTGGTTTCTGAGCATTGTAAGCGCATTTATCTTTAAATTAGAGCATCATTATATTTTTGCTTAGTATAATGACATTGTTATGTGGGACTCTAGATCTAAAATTATTTTAAATTTTCCCTTTCCTTCTTTTTCTATCTCTTTTTACAACAGTCAAGAACCTTCTATACCATTTTCAACTCTTTTTAATACTGGTAATTTTTTAAGAAAGGAAAGAACTTCAACTGTATACTGGTCACTTTTTTTTTTTTTTTTTTTTTTTTTTTTTTTTTTTTTTTTTTTTTTTTTTTTTTTTTTTTTTGTCAACTCGAGACAAACTAGAGACGTCAGGGAAGAGAGAATCTCTATTAAAGAATTGCCTCTATAGGAATGGCCTCTGCACAGGAGACTGCTGTGGGCAGTGCCACTCCAACACAGTAAGACTTGAACCTTATAAGAAAAATAGCAGATAAAGCCAGAGGAAGTCACCGGTAGGACAAGTCCTCCTTGGCCTCGTCATGCTTTTCAGTTCCTGCCTGCTTGAGTTTATGTCTTCACAGCCCTCGGTGATAAATGGCTACTAGGAAGATGAAACACATCTACTTTTCATGATTCTTTTGTTAATGGCATGTATCAAAACAACAGAAAGCACACGAGGGTAAGTGATGTCCCTGATGATCAAAGCATTCACTCTTGACTTCTATAGGATCATCACCAATCAGTACTTTGATGGCACCCCAGAAAATGAAAGGTCTGAATATTTTTATTCCATTTACTTTCTCATGTGTTATTGTTCTTTCATGCTCTTTAGTTTATCTTTCTGCCTTTGTTTTGGCTTTTTCCCCCCCAGAGCATATCCCAGGAAAACAATTTGAGGTCTAACTTTATTTGGAAAGTGATCCCAGAGAGAAAGTGATAATATTAAGGAAGCAGAAAAGCTAAAGGAAAGCCTGATCTTATTGATCAGGTCCTGAGTCAGGTACATTGCTGGATGGATAGTGGCCCAGAAAACATGTTCTTATTCTTACTCTAGCACCCTTTAATGAGACGTTATTTAGAAAAACAGGTTTTGTGGTTGTGACCAGTTTAAGTCTCTTGAGATGAGGGTTGTTCTGGGTTAATGTAGACTCTCAATCTACTGTTGAGTCAAGTGGAGACAGAAGAAAAGATGGATACCATGGAGGAAAAGACCTCACAGAGTGGGAGCCAGAGCTTTGAGGCCTCCACAATTTCAGGACCACCTGTCCCCAAAGGAGAAAAGAGACAAGGTGGGGTTCCTCTTTGGGAATGGTTTTCAGGAACGTGGCTGTGCCAGCTCTCAGATTTTAAACTTATATTTTCAGAATAGTTTCATTTGTCCTGATACAAGGAATTGACAGTAAATTGTTGTAGGGAACCTAGAAAAGTAAGCTAGGGCAACTATGGAATGTGTGTGCTAACTTCTATGTGGTGCATGGTAAGAACTGCCTAGCATTAGTGACCCCTCAGAGCTTCTGAGTAGACTGTATGGTGGCTATGCTTCATTGATGCCAGAGAAAGAAAAGGTCAGGACCCTGGAGGAGGGGAAGAAGAAAGCAGAACTAGGGAACTGTGGTCCTGCACAGAGAGACAATGGCAAGGCAAGCCTGGGAAACACGCCTAGTGTGAGTACCATTGTTCACATAGTATTATGTGAACTGTGTTATATACCTCTTCCATTTGCATTCTCTCTTATAGTTCAATACTTCTATCCAAAATCATTTTCCCTCCATGAAAAGGAGAACTGGCCATATATTCTAATTAAGTCAACTGGTAAATTCTTAGCTTGCATGAAAATGTCTTTGTTTCATCTTTGTTTGAGAATATTTTTGATCTACATAAGCAACTAGGTTGGCTATTATTTCTTTCACCATTATCCAGGCATCATTCTGTTTTCCTCTGGCTTGTATCCTTTTGGTGAAATGATCTCTCTCTCTCTCTCTCTCTCTCTCTCTCTCTTTCTCTCTCTCTCTCTCTCCCCTCTTTCTCCCTCTCATAATCATTATTTTATTTTTATTTTTTTATTTTTTAACTATCAGGGGAATTGCTTTTGCCCTTGATGTTTTTAAGCTCTTGGATTTCTCAAATCCATAACTTTCTTCAGTCTTGGAAAAATTTCACCATTTCTTATAAGTCTTGACTCATGCTTAACTTCATTCTTTATTTCAATTAGTTGAATTTTCACTGAGAAAATATATTCCCGAGATTAACCACAGCTCTCTGATAACATTAATATAACAAGATGCAATATATGACCAGCAAGTTATGATCAAGGTGATGCCCAGTTGTCCCTGTACTTCTCAGTGTCTGGGCCCTGTGTGACTTTGTTTCTCTGTTCACCCCTAACCCCCTGATCTCTGGACCCATATTTCTAGACATGGGATACTGATGATTCAAAGACAGGTATTCCTCTTCTGGTAATTATTAAATTAAATTCCAGATTTTGGCATTGTATTTCATAGTCATAATCCTAGCATTTGAGAGCCAGAAGGATGGTCCAAACTTGAGATCCATCCCATGAAAGAAAGACATTCCCTGACACTATTAATGATATTCTGCTATGTTGGCAAATAGGACGATAACACAACTGTCTTCTGAGAGGCTTTGTCCAGAAGCTGATGGAAACAGATTCATACATCTACAATAAACTGACCCCAGGGAGTCTTGTGCAAAAGTGGGAGGAAGGATTGATGGAGCTAGAGGTATTATGGGCACTACCGGGAGATCTACAGAATAAGCTAACCCGGACCCCTGGGCACTCATAGAGATTCAACCACCAACCAATGAGCATAAGCCTCCTACAGAGATATAGGAGATGTGCAACTTGGTCTTCATGTAGATCCCCTAACTATTGGAGTGTGGACTCTCTCTGACTCTGTAGCCCACTTTAAGATCCCTTTCCCATAGCTAGGATGCCTTGTCTGGGCTCAGTGGGAGAGGCTACACCTAGTCCGGCTTTGATGTAGTAAGACAGGGTGGTAGCCATGGAGGACCTCCCCTTCTTGGAGGAAAGAGGAATGGGGGGTAGGGTAAAGGGGCTGGCAAGGTGGGACTTGGAGGAGAGGGGTGCTGTGATCAGGATGTAAAGTGAATAAATAAATTAATGAGAAAATAAAAATAAAGATTAAGGCTATATAGCAAAACTGTCTCAACAAACAAACAGAGCATCAACAATAACAAAACAGAGGACAGAAAAGCAAATGCTCATCCCTTTAATTCAGACAAGTTTTCTTTAGTGCTTGTGACATCTTCTGTGGCCTCTGTAAGCTTCTCAGGGGATGGAAACCTTTGAAAGGATAATCAAGAGTCTCCATGCTCACCTTCTTGATGAACCCTAATTAATCATGTTGCTGTCAGTTCATGCCTATAACTGATGGCTCCTTCAGCTTCTCACCTGATGTAGTTGGGGTGCTGGAAATTGTCTTTAAGGGAAAGAATCAAAGAACTTGGGTGGTCCTCCAAGCTGTTTTGCCTTCTAGGGAATCTGAGACCCCTAATCTTTGTGCATAATACTGCTCAAATCACAGATGAGCAATTGGCTTGTATGTGATTTTCCAATTTGTCTTTATTTGATCTAAGTTTTACTAGCAAAAGAAAGATCTTTGTTCTAAGTTAGAATTCCCAATTGTTTGTGTATTTGCAGTAACTGAGATCAGCAAGGATTATGAGAACACTTATTTCTGAGTGTCTCTGTAATTTTGTTTCCTCATAACCATTCACTTTAAGACTATAAATGGCCTACACTTTATGAAGGTGGATTAATACAAAGTTCCAGATACTTCAGGGGACTATATTTGGATTATCTAGGCCTTTCTGTTTTAAACATCTACAACATCACACAAAAGCATCTTGAGTAATTATTTCTTTACATGGATTATTATTTAATTCAAATAAGCTAAATGTTAAACAAATATTAATTTCTTGTTACTATGTAGCCATATCTATTTTAAGTGTGAAGGTTATTTGGATATGAAAGATGCTAATGAGAACATACAGAAATATGACAGAATGATGATAGATGACTGGTAGATAAAGATAGATAGATGGTATATGATTGATAGATACATAGATAAACAGGTGGTAGATAGACAGATGATAGAGAAGTAAATGATGCATGATAGATAGATGATAGATAGATAGATAGATAGATAGATAGATTTCATCTTATTCCTCCTAAACTGATACTCAGGTTGATTTTTAAAAAGTAGTTAGTGTGAGAAATCAGAGAGGAAATAAATGTGAATTGTATTATGATGACTATAAGTTTTAAGGATAATGTAATGACATAATAAAGATTCACAGGGTAAGAGAAACTATCTAAATGAGGTGTTACATCTATTATTGTGATAGAGTTATTTGCCACCAAAATTTCTATTAAGATTAGTTAGTCTCATATGTTTTATGATTTCCTCAGGGGAAAGTGCTCATTTATTCAACATGTTTATTCCTCCAATGTATCATAATCACCATTACAAGTCCTACTACAGACACTATATACACATGTCCATGCAGAAAAATAAATTCCAGCCAATAAATAACCGCTGAAAACAAATTCTCTTTTTATGAGGGAACCATTCTCAAGCAAATAAGAGATTAGAGACACTTGCTATTGCAAATATTTGTATTTTTATGTAAACTTTAAACAGAATAAGCTTTCTTCTTGATGATTTCCAGGATGAAACTAGGCCATGCTTTGTTCTGCTGTTTTAGCTAAAGGTATTAAAGGATTCAATTATCCTAAGTCATTTTTAAGATTACATGCTTTCCAGTTGCACATTTATTTATGATCTTACTCTGAAGCAAGCCAGCAAGAATAATACATCACTGAAATGCTTTCTTTATAAGCAACAGTAAGATCATTCTGTCTGAACACTAGATGGTTTATGAAAAAAACAAAACAAAACAGGGGTTTGTGATAAAGCCATTATTTTAAATGTGAAAGATCAGTTCATTCTGAAACATAATTAGGAAAGAGAGCATTGTGAATATCATTTTAAATGTCTGCATTAATACAATTTTATACTACATTCTATAGCACAAAAGTAAGATGAAATCTACGAAGGTATTTAATAAATACCTACAAATCACAGAAAGCAGCATCATGCTTTAAGAACCCAATAAAATATATTAAATATCACTTAAAGTCTACCTGGTGGAAATAATAACCAGTTAAAAAGTATATTGTGAGGCAGTAGATATGACAATAGGAACAAAACAATAGTAATGAAGAAGTGAACCTTTTAGAGAGGTGGAGTCATCTGTGAGGACATTCTAAACTTCTGAGAGGACAAAGCAAAGCTAAAACACTTAAGGTTCTGGTATACTGTCTTATTGTTCTACTTGAGAGGAAACCAAGACCTCCCACATGTTAATCCTGTACTCCACAATGAGCCACATGCCCAACTCAGTTCTCTTACATGTTTGTACATCAAAACCTAAAACAAATATTATTATCAAAATAGTCACAATAATTTTAGGATAGTGTAAAAACACGTCAACCTTTGTTAAAATATTCCCCATTATAAAGCTATGAATATAACGAGAGAATGCTATATGCTTCTAATAAAAGGAAATAAGATAGTAATTGCATAGTACATCTAAGTCTAAATCTATGAGGCTGTTTTACCACTTTCTAAAGAATTTCAATTTAAATGAGAAAAAAATGAATTACTCAATAAATTAAACAATGACAATGTTTAAACCATTTGTAAAAATTAACTTTGAATTCCTATCTGACATATAATACATTTCAGATGAGCCAAAGAATTAATGTTGATAAAACAACTGTAAAATGTTAGGAAATACAAAATGAAACACAGATCATTCAGTATTGGTTTATAACTTTGGAATGATATTTCTGATTAAAGAAAAGACATAAATCCAAGAACACATGAGAAACTATAAATGCTTTTTTTCAGATTTTTTTGGATATTTCATTTATTTACATTTCAAGTGTTATGCCCTTTCCAAGTTACCCCTTCAGAAAACCCCTATCCCATCCTCTTTCTCGTGTTTCTATGAGGATGGTCCCCCACCCACCCACCTACCTACTCCTTCCTCTCCACCCTGGCATTCCCTTACACTGGGGCATCGAGACTTCACATGACCAAAGGCCTCTCCTCCCACTGATATCCAACAAGGCCATCCTCTGTTACATATGTGGCTGGAGCCATGGGTCCCTCCATGTGTACTCTCTCGTTGGTGGTTTAGTCCCTGGGGGCTCCGGGAAGGTCCTGTTGCTTGATATTGTTGTTCTTCCTATGGGTTGCATACCCCTTTAGCTCCTTCAGTCCTTTCTCCAACTCCTCCAACAGTCCAATGATTGGCTGTGAGCATCCACCTCTGTATTTGTCAGGCTCTGGCATAACTTAATTCATATCACAAAGTGATAATTTTCTTAATGTGTAAGCATTTCCAGCCATCACTAAAGAATCAGAGTTATGAAACATTTGAAGTCTATGGAAAGGCAGTTCATAGAAGATTAAATACAAAAAAAAATTATCTCTTCTCTTTAAAGTGATGACACGATTAGATGAACATTACACATAATAAAGGAAATGCAAAATGAAGAGTTATATTGATAGTTTTCCCTTACATATCCTGGCAAACAGCAAATTGTTTGCTAACACAAAACTTCAAACTCACTACAGAAAATGGGCATTGGTACAACTTCATAGGAAACAACTTGCTACTACTTATAAAACTTTTATTGTATGTTTAAAACACTGTTATTCCTTACTTCTATGCATACTTCACTATTGATAATATAGGTAGGCTACACATGCATGCATAAAGTAGCTATGTTTAATTTTCTTCACATTTTCTGTTCCCTATTGCACTTGGAAGCAATCCTGTTTACAACACTAAGGAATGGATAATAGTAATAAGTCACAACCAGATATAATGGCACACACCTTTAGTGCAAAGGCAGGGGTACCTCTGATTTAGAAGGTATTGTTCTTTACATAGGGAATGCCATGCCAGTAAGGACTTCACAGTGAGACCCTTAAAAAAGATAAAGAATGAAAAAGAAAAAAAAAAGATAAAGAAAAATGGTGAGTCAAATTTATAGAATAACAATAAAGCAGTACTTAATACACATTAAGAAATGAAAGATCTCTATAATTCTTTTATGAGACTATATATGATGAGAATTTTATTTTCATAAATTTCCTATAATAGATTGAATCATGAATGAGATATATATGTGGAAGCCCCCTAGCCCAAGTACTTTCAGAATCTAATTATAACCAGAGCAAGGAGCTCTCAAGGGGTAATTAAGAGAAAAGGAAGTCATGAGTAGCCATGAGTTTAGTGTGATTGCTGTCCTTACATGAAGAGGTAACATGAAGATAGCACAAACATTCTGAGTGACACCACTGCGATGAGACTTACGGAGAGCTTTATCTGAAAGCAAAGGAGAACCTCCCCAGAAGATACCAGGCATAATCACTCCTTGAACTTGATTTTTAACTAGCAAAGCTATGGAGACATAGGTAACTGGTTTTTGTTGTTGTTGTTGTTGTTGTTTGTTTGTTTGTTTGTTTGTTTTTTAATGCCTGATATGTATGTGGGATGAGAGTTCTATGGTGACTCCACCAGACTAACATATGACTTTTCATGTAAACACTAAAAGTATGTGAATGTGTGTGTGTGTTTCATTGAAAGTTTTTAATAATCCATCCTGCAGGGTAGTTAAACAGGTTGGATGTGGTGGTATCTCTGGTTAGAGTGCAAGACATCTGGAATGAGACACATCCTTGACTCTGGAAGGGTTTCAGAAGCATCTCAGGCCTGTTTCTTAACATGTAACCTGGATATGATACCAACTGTGCCACCAGCTAGCTGTAGAACACCACATCTAGAGACCCACTGTGCGATGTGAAAACCCAATGATGTCTTAGTCACTACAGATGAGCACATTAGTGACTATTGTATTGTCTGAGCCTTTACTTGCACAAAAGTGATAAAAATTGGAACTATGAGAACATCTTTACCTAACCAAATGATTAGTACTATTTCATAAAGACTGGGTTCAAAAGACGCTGAGGCTGCAAACGTTACTCCTGTCCCAAGCAAGGAAGTACAGCTAAGCTGTAATTCTATTGATTATGAGCAGATGGTATAAAGTTAACAAACATGGAAAGAGAAGTAACAGGAATCTTCTATTTTATTTCTGTCTTCCCTGTCAAAGAGAATGATCTTCAGGCTGGAAAGAGTGGAAAATATATTGTATATGGGGAATTGAAACTGAAAGATAAGTGAAGAGATTGCAAGAGTGCACCCAGCTACTGAAAATGAATCCAATTTTCATTGGATTCTGAGGTAAATTCTAAGGTACTGGGAGAACTGGTACCTGCGAGGAATCATTAGGGGATATCAGGGAAGAGGAAACATAGTCTCTGCTTCAAAAAGTGTACCAAGGTCCCCTCTATAAAACATAAATGCGTGTTCCTTTTCCCTCTATTCTTTTGTTTCTCAGGCTGGTTATGTGATTCAAGAATTTTAGGGCAGTATTCTGTACAAAATAATGGACTGATTGATAGGGCAGAATCTTAGAGAAAATAAATTAACACTAATGAACCGCACTGGGGCAATGAGGAATAGATGACAGGCAGCCGTCAGATTGGTGCATTGCTTTTCTCTGCACTACTAGATTGCTCTGGCCCATCTCTCTTCCTTTTATTTATTCATTGTTAGATTACTATATTTACTCCTATAAGCATTTATTTTTTTACCTCAGATTTGTTTGAAACTGAATAATTATAGACATAGTCAGAAAATGTACAAGTCAGCTAATATTCTAGAGCGTTGTGCTAGCATTTTCTTATGGATGTAAGAGTGAATAAGGGGAGCCCCATCCTTAGTACTGCAATAGCTGCATCTCAGCAAAGGCAACAGATTTTTGAAGCAATCGGTGACTGTTGGACCTTTCCTATTGGAGGAGTTTTGTATCAGTGATCTTACGGAAGGGTGCCTATGAGGTTTCTTGATCTGTTTAGATACACAGCAACAGGACTGATCTCTGGAAAGTTCTGTGGTGTGAACTGATAAAAAGATTCTTGACAGGGTGTGCTATGTCAGAAAGCAGGGAGAACTTAAGGGTTATACAGCAGAAGAACTAAAACTAATGTTTCAGGCAGGAGAATGACCGGGAGGGACTCTATCTGGAGACAGGAAGCCTGATGGGAAAGCAGTCTCCATGGTAAGAATGTTGGTGCTTTTCTGAGTAGGAATTTGGGAGGGATGATGGCTACAATCTGTTTTTAATGTCATATTGGTAGCAGCCTAAGATCTATAGCATCGGAAAATAATAAAGAAACAGTCATGATAAATGTTTAAGCTTCCAACTGGCTAACTTGTGTGGCGTACACACCATTTACTGAGCAGAATCAGTGGGCCCTGGCAAGTCTGGATTTTTGAGAGTAGATAAGGAGCTGACTGTTTTGTTCAGGAGAGATCAAGCAACATTGTGCAAATGAATCCGTTTTAAGCTTTTTCTTAAGGAGTATGTGGATAATGTAATCCAAAATAAACATATGCATGACCACATTTACTGATGTGGTTTGAGCAGCAAATGACCTTCATTGGCTCATGTGTCTGAACACATGTTTGCCAGCTGGTTGATATTATTTGGAAAGGTAATAAGACCTGATGAAGGTGGAGTCTTGTTAGAGAAAGTACTTCACTCAGGGCAGGCTTTGAGATTTTTGTAGCCTGTTTCAAACCTTGCTCTCTGGGCTTTCTGGCTGCTGGGTCCCATGATGAGATAGCCTCATACTCCTATAGCATGCTTTTTCTACGATGATGGAACTGCAAGCTAAAACAATTTCTTCCTTAAGTTGTTTTGGTCATTATATTTTATCAACAATAGCCAATAAAACAAAATACTCACAAAATTAAATTAAAAGCATAAACATCAATTAGTTCCCAGAAAGTGGTGTGTTCTTCTAGTTGTTTTAGGATTCTGAAATTGTATAATCTTTATTTAGTTTTTCCTATTTTCTAGTCATTTCATTGAATAATCCTTGCAGCCTTTGGTAGGAACTTTTATTATGGCCATCCAAGTGTTGAAAGTAATGATAGATATGTAGAGAGATGATAGATAGATAGAGAGATGATATATAGATAGATAGATAGATAGATAGATAGATAGATAGATAGATAGATAGATAGATAGATAGATGACTGATAGGTAGATAAATATATGGAGAAACAGACATAATTTATAGATGCAAAGGTAGATGGGAGATAGAATAGAGATAGAAAAAGTTACACAAACACAGGGAGAAATGTGAAAGAAAAAAATGACAATCAGTAAATTATAGATAAATAGTGATATGCTATATTAAGAAAGACATTCAGACATATAGGTATGTTTGAAATAATAAATCTTAATGACTTAGATATAATAAAACAAAATAAAAGAAAATCTATTAAAGCAACTGGTGATTATATCAAAATATAAAATAATGGTTTTATATTTTCATCAAAATATGTAGCAGGAATGTATATATATATATATATATATATATATATATATATATATATATATGTTACAGTAATATTTAACAATAAAACTTTGGAATGTGCATAAGTGTCATTCACAAGGCCTCAACTTTACAAAGGACTATAGGCAACTGAGAAAACAATAAAACTTTGGAATGTGCATAAGTGTCATTCACAAGGCCTCAACTTTACAAAGGACTATAGGCAACTGAGAAAAGCTGGGAATAAAAGAGGTGGTTTTTCCCAGGGAAGGACACAATTTGTGGTCCAGTGCCAAATGGTCAGCATTCAAAAAAAACAAACATACAAGTAACATTATATAGACTAAACAGGTTATACTTAGGAATATATATATATATATATATATATATATATATATATATATATATATTTAAAAATGCAATAAATTTGAAGAATTAAGGGGAGTGGTATTTGGGAGAGTTTGAGGGGAAGAAATGTAAGGAGGGATAAATATAATTAAATTAAAATCTCAAAACTAAAATTAAAAAATAAATTAAAATTAAAAACTTTTATTTTTCTTAGATTCAGAATCATGCCCCACCAGACTTTATATTGACTAAACTCTCAATATTTTTATCAGATTGTTATTCGGAAAATCTTAAGAAAAATAGATAGACAATTCTGTTACTCAAAAAAAATGTTTGTGTTAAAACTAGAAGAACATTTGTTATAAATGAAATCATTTGCAATGATGTAGACAATTTTATCAAACCACTAAGACATAATACCTTAAAGATAAAAAGAAATAAAATTCTAATAATTGACGGTTTGTACGAAGCCATCTGTTTCTTCTATGCGATGGCGTTTGTATTTGACAGCAATGAGATATTCTAGTCTTGTTTCCCTTCACAGCTGCCAGAGAAGAGGAGTCTGTCTCTGGACTGGAACTAGCTTCAGATCATCTACCCACAACATTTATTCCAGCCAAACTCCTAGTGCCTTTTGATTCTGCCAGGAAATGAAGGAACTAAGCTGAAGATGAGTGTGTGCGTTCCGCTAAACAAGGCTGCGTGTTTTCTACGGCCCTCTGTCATTCAGGTTCAAAATAACTCACTACTCTTAAGCAAGGATAAGCTTTAAAAATTAGCCCATTTTCCCCTACTTCAGGCTTTAGTAGCCCTAACAGCCAAACCAAGCTAAGAGCGTGGTTTGAAAGAAAGCCCACAGCAGACTGCAAATCCCAACCACAAAAGGTCCATTTATGAAAAGATTATCACCAAGCTAGCTTGGGGCTCCATACTTTATAACTAAGGACAAAATTCATAAGAGCCAGAGTTCAACACAGTTTTTTGGAAAAAATATGTGCAGAACATCTTCCAGTAAACTCTTTTATATGAAAGAAAATGTATAATAATAATAATAATAATAATAATAATAATAATAATAATATTCCTAGCCATAATGCACAGGAGGATCACAAGTCATAACTGTGTATATTCTATACACACAAAACATTGACTATGCATGGACCACAGTTCCATTCCTAATATCATCCCTTCCAAAAGGATACCACCTAATTATACCACTAAATTATAAGACATTATTACTGGTAGGAAATAAGTGGTATTTAAAAATGATATGGGGAACTGCCACAAAACACGGTCTTATGTAACTTATGTGATTGTTGTGGTCAATGCATATAGTGATTAATTGTGTCTGTCTGTGTGTGTGTGTGTGATCTATCGAGAGAGAGAGAGAGAGAGAGAGAGAGAGAAAGAGACAGAGAGAGACAGAGAGAGACAGAGAGAGACAGAGAGAGAGACAACACAGCCTCCTGATGGATTGGATACAATCAGCCTCCTCTTCCTCAACTCTTGTGGACTTATCAGCTAGGGTTGGGAATATGTACTTATGATACAAGTGTAATAAATATAGTATTTTAAATCATGAGGAGAAAGAATAATCTATTAGTGCTCCCCAATAATCTTTAATCATGGATACAATAACATATAGGTAATAGATAGATAGTAGATTGATTGATAGATAATAGATTGATAGAAAAAATGATAGTTCAAATGTTCAACATACAGAGACTGGTACAGTTGGCAAATCAAACTTTTAAATTATCATAGCTGGAAAAAATCCAGATGTCCCATGGTAGAAGAATGGATACATAAAATGTGGTTCATTTACAGAATGGAATACTACTCAGCTATAAGAATGAGGGCATCCTGACTATTACAAAGAAATGGATGAAACTAGAGAATATTATCCTGAGTGAGGTGACTCAGATCCAAAAGCACATGCATGGTACGTACTCACTAATAAATGGATATTAGCCAAAAAAAAAAAAGTGCTAAATACCCAAGATACAGCCTACAGAACTCAAAAAGGTCAACAAGCTGAGCCCAAGTGAGGATGTCTCAGTTCCACTTGGGAGAGAAAAGAAAGCAGCCACAAGGGGAAAGGGAGGTTCCTGGGAGGAAAAGGGGATAGGGGGTGAAGAGGGGAACATGATCGGATTGGGTGGGGGAAAAGAACTGAGATCCCTGAGGGACAGCAAAAGAATGGAAACATGCAAAAGACCTGGGAGGTGAGAGAATCTCAGGACTCAAAGAGGAGGGACCTGAGATGAAATGCCCTACATTGGAGAGAGAGAACTTGTAGAACCCTCATCCAGCGGAAAGACAGGGCATCAAATGAGGGATGGGGTTGCCATCCCACAGTCACATCTCTGACCCATAATTGTTCCTGTCTGAAAGAACTGCAGGGATGGAAATGGGCAGGAGACTGAGGAAAAGAAGGTCCAGCAACAGGCCCAAAGTGGGATCCAGCTCAAGGGGAGGTCCCAAGACCTGACACTCTTACTGAGTCTATGGAGCGCTCACAAAAAGAAACCTATCATGACTGCCCTCCAAAAGACGCAACAAGCAGCTGAAAGAGTCAGATGCTGATATTTGCACCAATCCAATGGACAAAAGCTGCTGACCCCTGTGGTTGAATTAGGGGAAAGCTGGAAGAAGCTGAGGAGGAGGGCAATACTATAGGAGGACCAGCAGTCTCAATTAACCTGGACACTGGAGATCTCTCAGATACTGGACCACCAATCAGGAAGCATACCCTAGCTGATATGAGGCCTCCAACACACATACTGCAGAGGGCTGCAGGGTCTGGGTCTAATCAGAGAAAATGCACCTAACCCTCAAAAGACTGGAGGCCCCAGGGAGTTTAGAGTTCTGGTGAGGCAAGGGTGGGTTGGGAAGTCCCGTGTGGAGACAGGGGCCAGAAAGGAGGTATGGCATATGGAACAGAGGGTTCAGAGTGTTGGCATATGGCCTATGGTTCAGAAGGTTGACCAGGAGGGGAATAAAATCTGGAGTTTTAAATAAATAAATATATATATATATATAAATAATCATAGCAAAAATTGCATCAACCAAGAACTATTAATAATTAATTTAGGCAAAATGTTTTGACATTATTTTGAGTTGTTAAATTTTCTAGAATGTATTTTACATGGACATAAGGGTTTTACCAGCACAGTAGGTTGCTCTTTAACAACTACATAGTGCAAAAATGGAATAGCATATTGACTTTCAGCAAAATGAGCATCAGCAATGAGAGGAGCAGGTGGATGAAGATCCAGTAGACAACATGCATCCCTGACTAACCAAGAAAAGCAGCATGCTGTCACTCTGGATTAGCCTTGGCATTACCATGAGACAACCATTGACTAAAACAAAGAGGGAAATGGTCTGTTTGCAAAGGCATAGACCTCATTCATTAACAGAGCTTGTGCAAACCGGCCATGGTGGTCAGCACCTGTAATCCCAGTACTGCGGAGGTTGAAACAGGAGTAACAATACAGGTTAAAGAGGATGCCCTGAGCTAGATAGTGAATTCTAGACTACTCTGAATTACAGTATGAGGCCCTGTCTCAAAACAACAACAGAGTTAATGTCAAACAACAACAAAAACTAACAGCAAAATTGCAGTCTTTAGAATTAAAAAAAAAAATTGAAAGATGCAACAACTAAATACAACAATCCTACACTGGATTCTCTAAGGGGAAAATATGTATTAGCAGGACTGAAATGGAACTATAGCAGCACATGATTCAAAAGTATTCCCAAAAAATTATTTTAGAAGGTTATGTAACGTTCAGGCAAACAATGAAGTTTGAACAATAAAGTTCACAAACACATTCACATCCACATGTACACACATACACACATGCATACATACACATACACAGACACAAACACACACACACACACCA
>NC_034611.1:16839843-16860030 GCF_900095145.1 Mus pahari | reverse complement strand
ACACACACACCACACACACACACACATACACCACACACACACACACACACATACCACACACCACACATACACCACACACACATACCACACACACACCACACAAACACACATACACACACCACACCACACAGACACTCACACAAACACACCACAACACACACAAACACAAACACACACTACACACAGACACACACAGACACACACACACACACACACACACACACATACCACAACAAGTGGTAAAGCTGTTTGTGATATCTTGGGTAAAAGATACTTGAGTATTCTTTGTACTGTCAATATCATTAGCTACAGTGTTGGCATATTTTTCTGTAAGTATAAAAATTACTTCTAAGTTGAAATGATTTTTCTTTCAAGCTCTACTCTAAAATTATAAATGTAAGGAAAGATAGAATGCCATATTATACTCTTTGAAAATAAATTCTAAATGGGATTGGGGTTCTAACATAGAAATGCCAATAAGCATTTTCAGGGATCATAAAATAATTTCAGTAAAATGGCTACATCTTACCTCTTTGAATGTAGACTAACTTCATTGCTTTAGGCTTCAAAATAAAACACTGAAAACTGGTGATGGTAGCATAAATTAATTTTTACGTTAAATGATTTTACAGTCAATCTGCCTCATATTTACATCAGAAGTGCCTTACACAACACAAAATAGAAAAATTTCTCCCTTCCCTATGATGGTCTCAACAACTCAACATTTATCTTATGTTTAATAATTTAACTCATGGAGGAAACACTGAGAATGTCTGCACTGTCAGAAAATAGAATCCTGAAAGGTGAAGGGCAGAAAACAGCAGAAAGTAACCCACCTATTAAGTCGCAAGGATGAGCTTCAATCCTCACTCAGAAGAAAGACTTTATTCTGAAGAATTCATGTTACTATGGAAACATGAAATGGTAATCCACATGCGCAAGACAACAATAAGAGAGACAAGACTTACAAGAGAAGATTGATGACACACACACACACATATGGACACATGTAGACCCACAAACATATTCTCACACACTTGTACCCATGACCACATATGCACACACACATGCATGCACATGCACACATGCATATACATTCACACACTTGCACATAAATGTACTCACACCCACACATGCACACACACACATGCCTGTGCATACTCATGCATACACATTCACACACATATATGCATACACACAGAGAGGCAGTGCAAATATTTGCACATGCACACACACATAATCATCCACACACTCACACATACACACACACAAACAACACAAATGTGCACACACACACACACACACACACACACACACACACACACACACCACGCCACAGAAAAGAGGATCAGGAAGAAAGCCATGAGAAGTCTACAAATTTAAGACTTTGGGCCTGAAATGATCCTGCAATATAAGGAGCAAACACAAGGAGATTCCCTGGTGTCTGTGGCATTGGTTATACTTGGTAAAGGGCCTCATTCAGCCCTCATTCAGACATTCCTTTGAGTACTGACACAGTCAGATGGCTCTGCTCGAGGTGACGAAAGGGGGTGATTTGCTCCTTAGGGTTGCCAGTCACTCATGCCGTGCCCTGATGCTGTCTGTCTTTTCTCCCTTAACATTTGGTGTGCCTGGGCACAAGGCAGAGCCCTTGTCAATCACCCAGTGAGGCCTATGACTTAGGCATTTATTTGGCTTCAGAATTCAACTCTTTTCCTTCCCAAAATATATGTTCTCTGGGGGCAGTTTCTTCTCCATCACACTGCACCGTGGGAGTGAAATGGCAAATCCATTAGAATGGTAGTATTTGTAATTTTTTTTTGGGGGGGGGGATATCTTTCCTTCTCAGGGCCCACTTCGATCAAGAATAAGTGGTACCCAAGTCTAGGACAAACAAGTATACTTCCTAATGACTTTGAACCTTAAAAACAGCTTAATAAGACAGGCTATGTGAAAAGAAAGAAAGTAAAGCAAATTGGGTTAATTAATCAGCCAGCACTGACTGTCTCAATTTTATGAGCATATTTCGCTCACCCAAACCCTGTGCTCTAGGCTTCCAATCACAGTCTCCCAGCAGGCATTACCTTCTCAATTCAGAATTTGTTTTCATTGTTTGCAGTAAAAGAAAATTATACTACAAGGCTAATTACTAACCTGTATGGACCCCCCCCCCTCTCTCTCTCTCTCTCTCTCTCTCTCTCACACACACACACACACACAAATGATGCAGATCCAAATGGATACTAGCTTCATCCTTGTTGAAGGCACATTTATTCCAGACAAGGTGCAGAGAGTAAATAAATTCAGAGAATTCAGTCCTAAAAGGAGTGTTTACATTAAACTTCTAACTTGAAGACCCAGGAACCTATGTGGAAAAGGAGGCAGAAAGATTGTCAGATAGAGGTGTGGATGACTCCACGGAATCCATCTTCCAGACATAACAGGGCAGAAGCACATGTGAATTCACAGAGTCTATGGCAGCATGCAGAAGATCTACAAAGGCCCGAGCCAGATGGGGTTCCCTCATAAGGGAGACGTGACATTGAGCTCCCACCAATAACCAAGACGTTATTTGTAACTGATACCCCGGCAAAGAAAAGGTCAGTTTTCTTCACAGGGTATATCAACCTTACTTCAAGGCAGCTCCACAGCCTGGGAGTAGCTGGACAACATCAAATAAATTCAATGGTTTCATGTGGGCATTTTGGTTCATTTTTATTTGTTTGGTATTTTTTTTTGTCTTAGTGATTTTCATTTGTTTTGGTTTTTATTTTGTGGTATTTATATTTTGGAAGAGAAGAGATCATAAATTTTGATGGGTAGGTAGGGTGAGAAGATCTTTGAGGTATTGGGGAGGAGAAAATCATGATTAAAATATATTGTATGAAAAAGTTTCTCAATAATAAGGAAAAGGAAAAACTGATGGAATTATTAAGATATATGAGAAAGTTTTATCTATATTTGATTTTCCCCTTGCCCTTTATTATATTAGCTTCCTCTCACTGTTAAGAAATATATACATGTAAACTCACAACATATTATACACGCATATGCCCAGATACATATGCACACATATTTACATATGTAAATGTGTGTATATGTCATTCCTAGAACTTGGAGTGACAATTAATAACACACTGTCTGAATGCATACTATAAATGTGTATCCTGTTACACATAATATAGTTCATGATGTATAATTACAAATTAATATGCAATTACAGAATAGCTAACACAACTCATGGATTATCTACTTCTACTGTCCTTTCTTGCACAAGCTCTAAGGTAGAGATTAATGAGGTAATTTTTAACATTTCAAATGTTCGACTCCTGATTTAGGGCTGCAAGAAACTTTCTAGTTCCAGACATTGGCTATGGGTTTATGAGCTACCATTTAAGTCTGGCATTTGCCTTCTTTTACAGTAAAAACTTGGTACTGAGATTCAAATCTAGAGTCCCTCACATTCAAAGCAACACTCTATCACTAATTTATGACGCCATATTTGCCATATTGCTTTTCAGTGATCACAAAGGACTTAATGAAGTAATTAAAGCTTAAGCTGTTGTCCCACAGCAATGATTAATGAAAGTGTGGTTTCTAGAAGCTACAGCTTTGAGAAGAAGCAACAGCTAAGCATAACCTAAATCTGGAAACAAATTAAGGGAATGAGAAAAGTGCAGCACAATGGGAAAGTCCAGCAAAGAAACATCATGAATTTGCAGCACACATCTTTATGATCTGGCTCTGGGTTTTCTCTCCACCGCTGATGGAATTGTCATTTGGGATGACTTCTGCACCCCAGTGGAACCTTCTATCCCAGTCTTATGGTTCCTTGGTATCTTAATGCCCAGTGAGAGCTTGCTCTCCTTGAACCTCTCAACTGTTTGTTTGTTCTCAACCTAGGACATAACCTTTTTTTTTTTTAGGTTTTTTATTAGATATTTACTTTATTTACATTTCAAATGTTGTCCCCTTTCTTGGCTTCCCCTCTGAAAACCCCCTGTCCCCTCCACCCTCCCTCTGCTCACCAATCTACCCACACCTGCTTCCTGGCCCTGAAATTCCCCTACACTAGGGCATAGAGCCATCACAGGACCAAGGACTCTAGTTGTTATATATGACCATTGATACATTTTCAGAGGATAAATACTTCTGAACTCTTTCTCTCTTTAGCCCCCAATCTATCCAATTTGTTAATCTCTGTTTAACATTTCTATAATTATCACTACAGTCTGGTCTTTGGCTACCATAGTGATTGACATCACTGGGCTCTCTACTCCTGTATCTACCTGTCATTGGCACTCTATAAAAAAATCCTAATTCATTCTCCCAGTGCAAAAGTCCCATCCAAAAGCCTTCAAAAGTATGTCACCAGATGCAGAATAAAATATCAAACCATTTTGAGGCCTGTGAAGACATTGTCTTGCCCTTGTCTCCAATTTCTGCATCTCCACATTCAGGTGACATTCTCACCATACTAATCACAATGGTTTGGGTATTTTTACTATTTGTTTGTTTTTACCTCACCATTTTCCTTTCTATGTCTGTATCTAGAAAAAAAAAAACATTTCCAAGGGTGAAATTTTCACAAGAGAATATATGGAATGTTTCAAGTAAGATACATGAGAAGTAGTATTTTGATTACTGTCATTGTCTTACTTACTTTTCTATTGCTGTGATAAAACACTATAATGAAAACAACTTAAAGAAACAAAGAGTATATTTTGGGCTTACAGTTTCAGAAGACTATAGTCCATGAGACTCATGGTAGGGAGCATGGCAGCTGTAGGGAAGAAATGGCCCTTGAAATAAAGCTCAAAACTCACTTTTTAAAAATGATGTATTTATTTTATGTATATGAGTATACTATCACTGTCTTTAAGACATAACATCATCATCATCATCATCATCAGATCCCATCAGATCCCATTACATTGATTATGAGCCACCAAGTAGCTGCTGGGAATTGAACTCAGGACCTCTTGAAGAGCAGTCAGTGCTCTCAACCACTGAGCCATCTCTTCAGCTCTGACAACTAACATACAAAGACAGCAGTCACCACAAGGCAGACAAAGTATACTGGGAACATCATGGGCTTTGGAAACCTCAAAGTTCATCTCTAGTGACATATCTCTTCCAACAATGGTACAACTACATATTCTAAAAACTGGGGACCAAGTATTTAAACATATGAAGCTATGGAAGCCATTCTCATTCAAACCACCATAGTTATCACCAAACACATTTTAATCACATATTACGTGTACTAGATTATTTACCTTAATAATAAAAGTATGGCCTGAAATATTTTTTTTAGTTTTTAATAAATGGTAGGAGTATTAAAGATGATGGCCACTTCACTATCCCAGGGGATGTCAGAAAATATATAACACCATTGTCTATTGTTGCCACTTACTATTTTCCATGCCTGATTGCCATAGTGTTCAGAGCACAACTACTTGTCAAATATTAACTCTTTAGGAGTTGCTTTTAAGATAGACACTTTAATCCTCAATGTAAAAACCAAAATGAGGTCCATAAAGATTTCTAAGAAACATCGTATGCATGAGACAGATAAAACCCTTGGTGGTAGTTCACACCATCATACCATTCCTTCCATCATGTACTTTCTTCCACTTTTAACAGAAAGAGTTCCATAACAATAAAAGAACCTAACAGAAATGTAGCATATCATGAATAGATTGAGTGATTGGTACAGCATTGAACTCAGAATATCAACTTCAGGTTACTGAGAAGAGTAGAATAAATCATCAATATCAGCTTTTAAAGGAATACTTAATAGCAAGTCTGGAATACAAACAAGAGTGATGATCTGTGCTAGTGACACAGTGGGAGGACCATTTGGCTGCTGCCATGGCAATAGCAAGTCTTCAAAGGCTCTTGTGCTCATAAGGTTGCTGGCAGGCTATTCCTCTGACTTCGGACTAGCAAGGTTGGATGATGCTGGATCATTGAGCCAATGCTGAGCACAGGCATGCATCCCATGCCATCATACCTTGGCTCAGACTGAAAGATGTAGTACTGAATAGCAAACGCTATTCTTAGTCTGGATCTCAGGGTAAAGACCATGAGGGAACTTGTGATGCCCCGTGAGCACCTGCGCTTGGAACTGCCTCATTTCTGCCACATGTATTATTACCTGAGGTCATCTAGGAAAGCTCACACTGCAAGGTACTGCAGAGATCCTCGACAAGGGCTTGTAACTTGTAAATAGCAATAACATATAATTCAGATGAACAGGTTAAAAATATCTAAAACTAGGGTATAACCTGGACAACGGAACCACAAAACTAGATGAGGCAGGACTAGGAGGGACCGGAAACCGACAGCCTAAAGGGAAAATTTTGCAGCAGTGGTGAACAGGTTGGCAACATGCTTGGCTAAAGTAGCCACAGTGGTTCAAAAAAAGAAAGAAACGGAGATTGGAAGAAGAAAGATTATTTAGCAGTATATAGTATGGCAGAACCGCAAGGCTGGCTCACAACCTGCATGGAAGAAAAGAAGGAATAAACTCAGGATGGCACCAAGAACCTACTGAGGGAAAATAGAAAAATAAACAAACATGGAGGGAAGATGATGAGGATGGATTCTTGCTCTGCAATGACTTTTGCTCCCATTTTAGAAATAAGAACTGGCATTTCTTTCTGAGCCAACCCAGACTGCCTGAGATGCCGTGCATTTGACACATGGCAACAGCTTTCCCTGTGTTTACCACTACCTGGGTCCTTTTATGCTGGGCAGTAGCCCACGCGGCACTCCTGGAGCCCTGTGCTTAAGCTTCTTCCTCCTCATGCTTGGCCCAGGGGTGGCACTTTACCCTCCTGCCTCCCACTTACACTATTTCTTTACTATGTGTCTTCAGAGCACAGATGTATTTTCCATTCTTTCCTTTGGAGTTATGAGAGAAAGCTAACTGTAGCCGGTCCTGAATGAGCCAACTCCAGCACTCACTACAATTAATAGTCACCAAATGCAAAGCTTTCAATTTATTTTAATTAATTCAGGTTTTTTTTGTTTGTTTGTTAAGTTTTTTGACATTGTGATTTAAGAGAATGGCTGGGTATGAGGAAAAGTTCAGAGATTGAAATATCAAATATTTGGTATTTAAAATGAAAAAAAAAAAACCGTAATCTTTACAGATAACACTGTGAGTAATGAAAACAATTTTAAGGGCAGAGAAAGAAAAGAGACTTGCTAAGATCGCTCCCAATCACCAGCAAAAAAAGAAGAGAGTCGGCAAAGGGAATAGGAAACTGACGAGAAGCCAGGTTTATTTTTAGTGTGTCTTTTCTACAGAAGGAAATGAGGACATTTTTTATAACAAAGGCCATTTTATAAGAGATTGGATTGTGTCCTTTCTGAAGTTATAGAATCACTTGAGAAAATAAAGTGTTGGAAGTCGCAGAAAAAATATAATACTCGGTGAAGAGTTCTAAAATAAAATGTGAAAAAAGTAAGGATACATATCCTAAAGTATTTTTTGACAAATGCTCTGTAGAAAACCAATTTAAGTCACCCTCACATAGAGCATCAATGCTTATATATGCTAAGCTTAGATTACTTTCTTGAAAATTGAGCACACGAGTCAAAATATGTACATTCCCAAATATATTAAAATGTTTTAAAAGTACATTTAGATTCTTTCTTCAAGGACTTCCCAAACATTATTTTTTGTATGCACGATTAGCAGAGTCAGAGGTAAAACCACCCACTATAATCAACATTTCATTAAAATGTCTTTATTATTGAGTATTTTACAGTATTATATTTTCCCTCCATCCTTTTAACTGGTAGTGGAAATGCACTGATTTGACATTGACACCAAAAAGCAGAAGAGTGTTGGTGGCTGTCCCAGCACTAAGAACGGGATGATACAAGATGGTAGAGAGTTCTAGACCAACCTAGGGGATGTCAAGAGGTCTTTCAAAACTCAAAATCAACCACCCAAACAAGACTTCTCATTTATTTCTGGTATCTTTTAGCAGCTCAAGGTTACAGTCTAAGTTACCGTACAGTCTAAGTTACTGGGGTGAGGAGGGGCATATAAAATCCCTTCAGAAGAACCCCCTTGACTTCTGTTATGTAGACATGCCTATTATAGGTGAAATGGTGAATAATAGCATACCTAATTGCACAGTGAATGTGAGACTAAATGGACAGAGATGTTTGTTTACATAAAGATTGGGAGAATATTCACAAATCAGGTGCCACATAAATGACATACTTCACACTGACACATGAAAATGAGCATTTTTCTAATCATGACCCAAACCTATTTCCAGCAAACCTTCTTTCGGATAGAATGTCGACTGATTTCCAAGATTTTTGCTTCTCTACTTTTGTGCTGATGCTAATTTCAAATATCAGCACTGAAGATGTGTCCAAGGGAGAAAAAATTTAATGACAAAACCCCGGAGCTACTCTGACCCCACAGTCCTTACCAACGAAGCAGCCAGCATTTGCTCAGCAATTACTTAATGTAAGTTTTGCATGTCATAGGTTTCCTCTATTTATGCATGATTAGCTAAACATATCAAACACAAAGCAAATATATAAAACTAAGTGTTCTGTACTTTGGGTTATATTCAAATTTATTAATTTATCTCAATATATTAGATTTTGCTCAGTCCCGAGGTTCAAATGATTTAATTCAGAAGACAACTTTTTCCTACTTTTAGTAAAGTATTCATGATTGTTCAAAAAAATTTCAAGTCACACTGAAAGAGTAGCTCAGTGGCAGAGAACTTGCTTAGCATGCCTGAAGCATTGGTTCAAACCACAGCAGCCAAAAATATAAAAATATCATAATGCCATGATTTCTATGCCACCACACAATGGGGGAAGTGCATGTGAGTGTGTGTGTATTTATGTGAGCATGCATGCTCTATCTCCTTTTTTCCTTTGGGATTCCTATTCAAGTTGTCCCTTTTCTCCCTATAGTGGGTCACCAGTCCTATAAACTCATGACTGCTTCCCAGCATGCTTCACACTGCTCTCTAGCCCTGTCACACATAGCAACTCTGTGAGTGAATTACTCTTGATGGTCCCAAATAGTTGTTGCTTTCAGTATAAGAGATTGGTGATTCTTTCGTTAAATCATGCTGTGATTGTTTCTCCAGATTTTCAGTTTCTGTATTGCTTCTTTAGTGGCCCTGTAGTACATTTATATACTTCAATTAATTTGTTCTTTCCATTAAGGTAACATAATTTATTGGAATGGTTTTTCTATTATTTCCTACTATTTTGTTATCCTTTCACTATTTTTAAAAAATAATACTGTATAAAATAAAATAAACTCCCTTAAGAATAAAAAATAATAATACTGTAGTCTCTACTTATAAAGTAGAATCTCTGCTCTATTTTATAGTTTTTAATCTCTTCATTTTTATTACATGTATGTATGTTCATGTGTGTGCTTGTCTGTTTGTATGCAGTTGTTCATCAACACCTGCAAATGTTGCTCTCCCTCTTTTATTAGTCTGGTTTATTGATTATAGGAATGTTATCAAATAAACAGATCTTTGCATCATTGGTTTTTTATGCTTCTCTATTTCTAGTTCACTGACTACATATGGCCTGAGTGATCCTTTACTCAACCCATTAGCTTTGCTTTACTTTCTCTAGTGTAAAAAGTGGGATTTTCCTCCAATAAGCATCTATCTGTATTGAAGGTAATAAATCTCCCCAGTCCAGGAAAACAAAACAGAAGAAAATATTTCTTTAAATTTATCTTGTGCTTTTCTTTTCTTTTTTTTTAACTTATTTTATTAGATATTTTCTTCATTTACATTTCAAATGCTATCCCAAATGTCCCCTATACCCTCTCCCTACCCTGCTCCCCTGCCCACACACTCCCACTTCTTGGCCCTGGCCTTCCCCTGTACTGGGGCATATAAAGTTTGCAAGACCAAGGGGCATCTCTTCCCAACGATGGCTGACTAGGCCATCTTCTGCTATATATACAGCTAGAGACATTAGCTCTGGGGGTACTGATTAGTTCATATTGTTGTTTCACCTATAGGGTTGCAGACCCCTTCAGTTCCTTGGGTAATTTCTCTAGTTCCTCTATTGTGGTCTCTGTGTTCTATCCTATAGATGACTGTGGGTACCCACTTCTATATTTTCCAGGCATTGGCATAACCTCACAGAGATAGCTATATCAGTGTCCTTTCAGCAAGGTCTTGCTGGCATATGCAGTAGTGTCTGCGTTTGGTGGCTGATTATGGGTTGGACCCCCAGGTGGGGCAGTCTCTGGATGGTCCATCCTTTCATCTTAGCTCCAAACTTTTATTTTCATTTAACTCAAAATATTTTAAAACATATGTTTATCCGTTAATGTATTATTGAGTATGGGAGCAGAATAGCGAGAGTTTGTAAGCTATGATCCAATAGTGGAGATCAGAGGGCAACTCCAGAGACTTGATTCTTAGGGATGAAACTCAGGTCATCAGACAGAAATAAATGCCCTAGCACACTAAGCCAACTTAAAGGATTTTATTCATAAGATGTTTTATTTTGTAATTTTTCTGTTAATACAGTTATTATGTTAACTTCTATTATCTTGGTTCTACACACACAGAGACACACTACCATATAAATATAACTAGTATATATTATATAGTATGTAGTATATACTAGGTGACATTGACACATGACATGTGACATATTATATTACATGTATAATATATAACATATAATATATGTGTGTGCATCATATATACATATAATACATACATATATATAGACCATTTCTGACATACATACATACATACATATGTATGTATGTATGTCAGAAATGGCCTAAAATATTTCTGCCATAGTTTGGTTTTTATCATTTTCTTCTTATATTTCAATCTTCATTTTAAATTTCCTTCCTTTGATCTACAAATGGTAATTACTTTATGTGATGAGTTCCTTTATCCTATGTGATACTCTTTGTTCTGAAATCTACATTGTCATATTTTACTTTGCTTAATCCACTATTCTTTGAGTTCATTTTAGCATGTTCAGATCATTTTCCTTCTTCCTTTAAAAAAGAAGACAGACAGAAAGATGGAAGGAAGGAAAAAAGGAAGAAAGGAATGAAAGAAAGAAAAATGAAGAAAAGAAAGGAAGAAAGGAAGAATACCTTTGCTTATGTCTTTATTACAAAAGTTTGAATATTTTTTTTTATTACATAAGAGCTGGATCTGGCTTCTTATAATTTGCCTTGGCTCCTTGTTTTCCGATGGGAATATGTTTATCATTCACACTGAGTGTGATTACTAACACAAGCTTAAATATGTGTTTTGTTTCCCATTTGCAGTCTCTTTTTCTTTCAGGTCCTCCTCTTCCTCCTCTCTGAAGTAATTGAAAATGCAATATGATTCTCTGTGAGGGAACTTAAAAAAGAAGCACTGAGTAATTTTTATGTTCGTGAGTATGTATGTATTCTTATCTGTATGAATTCAGAGAAAAGGGGAGATTACAAAATAGGAGTATACAACTGTGAAATGTAAAATGTGCAGTTAGTTGGCAGGCTGGGGACTCAGGAAAGAGTAGCCATAAGTCAGAAACAAGTTTCAGATAGTATTCTGTCTTTCTCAAGAGAGTCAATCTTTTCTTTTCTTTTCTTTTCTTTTCTTTTCTTTTCTTTTCTTTTCTTTTCTTTTCTTTACTTTTCAATGAAAGTCTTCTACTGTTTAGAGGAAGCCAACCCACAAGTAGCTAAAAAAGCAATTGGTCTAAGAGCTAAAATAATAATTGGTCTAAGAACAACAGGAGGTTGGGCTGATGGAGCCAGGGAGGAGGCTCAGTCGTTATTTCCTAGAAATAGGACAGATTCACTCTCTAAGTATATATCCTTTCAAGAATTTTCTAAATTAAATATTTTTAATTTTAGTACTTTTCGGTTTAATAGCTGGATTAATTCTTTGAGTCTTGTGTAGAAAATTTAGGGAAACAGTATAAATATCATGGGCATAGATTGGAAAATATTGCTCACTAATAAATAAAAAAGCATTTTGGCCTAGCTTGCTCTTTCCTTTAACTTCAAGATCGGAAGCATAGATATAAAATAGGAGAATGGGACCAGCTTTATAATGGCCTTATCAGAATGTGTGGGGACAGGCGTGCCTCATGAGGGAGAGCTACAGAATATATGGAAAGTATAACATTTTTACTTTAGATGAAAAATTTTTAGATGCGTGAGTCTTTTGTGAAATTACCTTCCTTTAAAAATCGCACTGAATACTCTTCTCATCAGATTATATAAATCTTTCGCCTTTTTAAAAAAAGCAATGAAGCAATCTAAGTTAAATGCAGTCATAATATATTCCTTAGTAAAACACTAATACTAGATAATAAGGACTGAGATATCTGTGAAATAATAAATGGCAAAAATAAAGTTAAAAATCTATTTTCTCCATGATTTCCAAAGCTTATATAAAACTAGGAGCTATGTGAAGGGCTGCCTTCAATCTAAGAAAAATTTATGGCGAATACTTTAGACATTTAAATAAAATAGCTTAAAATGATGTGAATAGCTTTTTCTATTTATATTATTACTAGATACTTCAGTGCTAGGAGGCAAAAATTCATTTTCTATCTTTTCTCGATGAAATGTAGATTCACATCTAAAGGCCAATGTATGACACTAAAGAAATGTAATAAAGTTTGATATAAACCTGATTACCTTCCATCTAAAAAATAGAGCTGCAAGTCCTCCTAACTTTGTGCTAGAAATAGAAATTAGTGAGAAACTCAAGTTGGTTCTAAAATCTTCTACCTAAGGAGAAATTATCCCAAGCTCTGAATCCCAAGGATAGAAATGAACTGTATGAGAAATTCTATTTTTCTAAAGAATGTAATAGCTTTCTCAGTCAGGCAAGAAGCCATGCTTGAAAACAAAAATACTGTCGCCATACTAAATTACATATGCCTTATTCTTTTCCTTACTATATTATAATACCTGCTTGTCCTATTCTTGTTTTGACTAAATACTTGTGCATCTCTGTTCGTTCAGTCAGCTTAGAGAATGAATCATGGAGATAGTTACTCATCATATGGAATTTAGGCTCATTTTTGAGACTGCATGTGCCTAACTCTTCCAAAATTTCACGTAAGCACCCAAAAACAGATGCATGCACATTCATGTATAGGAACACACAACTGCACACATGCATGCACAAGCACACATGCATGAATTCACATACATGCACCACTATAGCATATGCACAATACATCTTCCAACTACCCAGGCTAAAAGTATCAGAGAAGTAAAGTCAGAACTGTCATATTTCGACTCCCTCCAACGGTACATCTACTCTTTCTACTCATTCCAAATCAAACAAAATTAATAAAGGGGGCACGGAAACATAAAAACAATCTCGGCATATTTGTTTAGACTTCTGTGTTCAGTTTTCAGATTCTTTCATTGCAGTTTCGCACCTTAGCTAATTCAGAGGATTAATTAACAGTGGGATTGGTTCGTACAGTAGTTGATTCTCCAATTCAGAATGTTTTGTGTGTGTGTGTGTGTGTGTGTGTGTGTGTGTGTGTGTGTGTGTAGGGGGAGGGGGGTTGACAGTAGATAGCAGACAGGTAACTATATCTGGAATTTTTCTTAGGTCCTAGACTGATCATGCATACTTTTGATACTTGGCGCCATGGCAGTATCAAAACCACAAAGTCCCAAGGGGAACAAGGGGTACTATAGTGTACTTTGTTGCTAAACAGTGACATTCCTTGATTCTTAGTTGTGTTGCACAGGATAAACCTACTGCAATCCAGAGGCATTGGGAATCTGGGTGGGATTGTCATATCATTAGATTTAGCTTGGAGCTCTAATGAGTACAAGGATTATGATACCTGTTTTTGTTGGACATTCTAACTCATTCTGTCTATTTGGCATAAAGCTTAATTCCTCTTAATATTAAACCATATCTTGCTTGTGGCTTAATATTCATAGTTTTATATACTAGTAACTAAATTTTAAATTATAACTTGTCTACATATAAGAAAATATTTTACAGATTTAAAAATTGTATCCTGGAGCTAAAAAGCTAAGCTCCAATAAAAACAGAACTTTTAATTTTGAGGAAGTAATTGCAGGTTATTTTCTCTTTTGTGTTCCAAAATAGTAATACTGATTTCTTGAGCTGATACAGACTTCAATATTAATCATGTCTGAGAATATGAACTCTTTATGAGACATAAACATAGTAGATATAAAGAATATGTAGATAACAGTAAGCAGTTAGATAGATAGACAGAAAGACAGACAGACGGATGGACAGAGAGACAGAGGGACAGACAGACAGACAGACAGACAGACAGATAGACTGACAGATAGATGGCAGATAGATTCTTGCATAAGCATAAGCCTGAATCTGAAGGAGGTTTTTCCTTCTGTATGCCTAATATTTGGTTCTTGATTATTAGAATGAAAAGCTTGCCTGCCATACAAAATGCAGTTTGCTAATAATCTGTTATAGTTTTAATGTAATACAAGAATACAGTATTTACATATGCTTTGTTCATAAGGATTTTTTCTGGTTTAAATATGGTGATTTATGACGAATTCATCTTTGATGGTTCTAGAAAACTCTGTGCTCCATGCTTGGCTGGATACCTGATACCTTCTGTTTCCGGTGCTTTATGAACTGAAGTAATTACTAAAATTATATGAAAGTAATTCTAGCTTCAGGTTAAATAGTAAAGGAAATTGATCTGTTAAATTACCACCAAATATTTTAACTAAAATATATCAAAAAATCTGTCATTACTATATAATATGGCTTAAATATTGAGTATGAAACCTGAGAAGTAAAAGAAACTACCCCAGAGAGTATCATGGATCTAAAGAGGCTTTAAGAACCACAAAGCAGAGACTGGGGCAGGAGCAGGCGTGGCGGTGGACAACTCAGATCTCACTCAGGAGGTAGAACTATGTAAGTTCTGGGACATCCAGGTGTACATAGTTCTAGATTGACCAAAGCAACATGATGAGACACTTTCTAAAGTAAATAATAAGCAAATAAATATTAGACAGAAAGAAACTGCAACAGACTACAAAATAACAAAAACAATAAAAAACTGAATACTTCTTCAACAATTACTTAAAAAACCATAAGCCTCTTGATGAGTTAATAATAAAATATAATATATTAAATAGCTAAAAAATGGGTATCTCGTTTTAAAAGAAAAGAGAACAGTAGAGTTTTGCTTTCACGTTCTGTAAAGGAACCAAGGACAAATGCAGTAACCTATATTATTTTGAGAAATTCTTGGACTCCTTTGACCACCACCTCAAAGGGGGGGTTTCTCATGCCTGGCCCTGTTTTTTTGTTTTTTTTGTTTTGTTTTGTTTTGTTTTGTTTTTAAATATAGATTGTCTGTGGCTCTTCAGAGTAGCATTATCACCCAAATTAGTATAACTAATCTGTGCGCGTGAGTGTGTGTAATTTTAAATGAATGTAAACTCGTATGTTTCCTTATGGTTTTCTTTTTCTTTCTTCCCTTTCCCCTATATTATACTCCTTAATCTTCATTTTCCTATGCCCCTTTCAAAGCAAGGGAGTCCTATCCCCCTTGCTCCCCTGTAGAGTTGTTTCTTTACTGTCTGTACCACGCTTAACATAATCCTTTTGTATTTTCTTGGATTTTTGACGTTATTCTCTGTGCTAGAAAAGACACACACATACACACACAAAATGAAGAAAGAAAGAAAAAAGAAAGAAAGAAAGAAAGAAAGAAAGAAAGAAAGAAAGAAAGAAAGAAAGAAAGAAAGGAAGGAAGGAAGAAAGAAAGAAAGGAAGAAAGAAAGAAAGAAAGAAAGAAAGGAAGAAAGAAAGAAAGGAAGAAAGGAAGGAAGGAAAGAAGGAAGGAATTTTATTTGTCTTAATTGCTTCTGTCTTTCTGGTCCTGGCTTTTATCACCCAGTATAAATATGTCTAGGTTCACCTATTGACCTTCAAATTTCTGAGTTTATTTTATTTAGAGCTGAATATGTTGCATTTTCACAATTCATTCATCAGTTGATGGACATTTAGGTTGTTTCCATTTCCAGATACTGTGACTAGAACTACAGTGAACATGACGGAAAATGCATCTGGGAAAGATGATGTCATCCTTTGGACGTGGCCAAAGAATTGTACACCTGACCATAGTTGATCTATATTCAGATCTCCAGACACTATTAGCTAAACAAACCACACACCTCAGACACAAGACTTTGAGGAATCAAGCGCTGGAATTGATCTAGAAACTTCCTCCAGGATGGCTAGTTCTCGCAGTATCTGAAGGTGCTATGCAAGTTGACAAAAAAAAAAAAAAAAATGCAACTAATAAACTAATAGTGGTATTCCACTGTAAAATCTATAAACTTCAACAAGGACCAGGCTTCAGTGGTGCAGTATATATGTCTCCAGTGCTGCAGTTGTGGCACTTACACCTTGCAGGTAACCAACCATTGTCTGTAAGAAGAAACTCAGGGCTGATACTATAAACCTAGGCATCTCCTGATGAAATTGGAGGTCAAGGATCCCAGAGGAGAACCCTCCAATGCTCTTGTTCTAAAGGACTGCAATGGTTGGCTGTCTTCTAGACGCTTATCTTTATACCTACAGATAAACGGCTGTCTCACCCCTCATCAAAGAATTTTCTTTTTGCAGTGGATGGAGATCATTACGGAAATCCACAGTAAATTAAAATGTGTAGAGCATCAAAATACGAGAAACCCAACCCTACACCTACAATACAACCTCCACACTCAAGACTCAGAGAACAATGTATGTGAAAGGGCAGAAAGACTGTAAGACCCTGGCATTTTCTGAGAGATAGTGTCTCTTATATTATGACAGGGAATAAGTAGCCATGAAGTCTTAAACAACATTATGACAAGTCCTGCATTGTGAAAACAACAATTGTCATGCCAATAAAGTTGAGAGAAGGGTAAGGAAGCCTCTCCCATGTATGAAGAGCTACAGATAATTGGTGGTTTCTGAGAAACTGAGAATCAGTGTTTTCCAAGGACAAGTGTCCTGATATATTATCCAATCCCAAATAATCAACCCTAAACACATGAACGCATAAGTGACCCTAAATGGCGTCAGTTTGTGTGTGTGTGTATGTGTGTGTGTGTGTGTGTGTGTGTGTATGTGTGTGTGCATGAGTGTGTACGTGTGTGTATTGGCTACAATCCTAATCTTGTCTACTTCTTCTCAGGTCCAGTGACTATCATGCCTATGCCTGCTTACCTGTGCCCTTCTGATTATCTCCATCCCTCCATCTGAGAGCAGTCCATAGATCTTCCTCCATTTTCTCCATTTTCAAAACATATACATGTATAGTTACCTACCTGGCGTATTAATTCACAGGAACTTAGACAAAATAGGTTACATCTGATCTCTGATACCCATCGGTTCAATATTTCAATCAATATTGCATCAAACAGATGCTTTAAATTGCCTAGCTACTGGGCGTATACAGATATTCCTTTCTTGTCATTATTCTCCGAAGAACCCAGTAAAACTCTTCACACTGCGTTAAATCTCAGCCAGCACTGTGAGTGAAGCAGCGGTGCTTTCAAGTCTATGTGAGCATCATGAAGTGCACTTGCAAGGGCTGTAGCATTTTATGTCATGGACTTTAACAGCAGGGCATCTTGGTAGTTTTGAGGACTCTTCTATCAACCTTTCTATAAATATTAATGAATGATTTAGATAGAAAAATTCTTTGACCATCATGTATTACTTTGTGATCAAGAACAAACTCCTGAACTTCTCTGAGCCTTGGTTTGTTTTTTTATTTCACTAAATCTGAAATGCTGATGCTTTCATAACAATTACTACAATTAAATTTCAGTGGGAATGCATGCAACACAAACTGATTCCAGGTAACATTACTATTTGTTCTAATAATTTATGCATTGTGACATAGAACTTTCCTTCTCACTCTTAAGTATTACATTAATTAGTTTATTGCTGTGATCAAACACTATAACCACGAGGCACTTACAGAAGGAAGGTCTATTTTGGAGTTCCAGAGGCATAAAAGAGGCAATCACAGTGGGTTAGCATGGCAGCAAGTAGCTGGCATGCTGGCTACAGCAGCAACTTAGAGTCCACATCTCAGTCCACAATCAGGAAGCAGAGACCACAGTAGGAATGGCACAAGTCTTGCAAAGCCTCAAACCCTGCTCCCAGTGGTACTTCTTCCCAATAAAGTCACTGCTGGGTCCAGCATCCCTGGTCTAAATTACATTTTAAGTTAAATCCTCTCCATTCCTTCCCCCCCACATCTCCCTGCTTCTTTGACTACGTGTCCAATAAGAGATCATGTCTCTGACCATTCCTAATGTTGACTGCAAGAGAACAGAGGCAGGATTCAACAAAGAAAATTTGTCATTAATAGAAATAAATCTTCTAGCTTACCTGAATGCCATCTTTTAACCTGAAGGAACATGTCTTCTACTATAAAGCTAGCAAATTCAACATTGTTCCCCACCCCCAGTGAAGACAGATTGGCTTTTAAGACACTGAGAAATGCGTAGATAACTTTGTTTTACCTGGGACCGTTTATATTGCATGAAGTCACTGTATGCTGGGCATGCAACTATAGGGAGTTTTAGAAAATTCATGTGTAATGCCAATACACTGAAACATGAAGACATAGAATGGGAAGGAATTATTTGAAACGAGCCAACATGGTTTCAATGTGCTTAAAATTAGTTGCAGTTGTATGGATACCAATACCCCTTCCACTAGATAAAACTCTATTTGACATTAATAGTTATTGTCATAGACTTCTTTTTAAAAACATCCTTTAGAAATAAATATGTTATCACTTACTTCACATTGGCAAAGTTTCAAATGATTGCAAGCAGTTGAACCACTAAGTCTCAGGGATTGCTACGGGCAGCAACTTTCCTAAACAAATGAATCTCTTCAGTTCACTCATTCTTTTTATTCAGCACACTTTACAGTTGAATTATCATTTAAAAAATGCATCTGTAGAATGTCTTTAAAATTTTGCATTTGTTACATGCAAACTCATACATATCTCAACATGCCAGGACAATTAGCAAATCTAGGACCTTAGATACCATTTATTTGAGTAGGGACTTATAGGGAGATCTATCCGCTCCCCGAGAGTCCCTGAAATATGGAAAGAACAAGAGTTCAATAAAGAGCACAGCGTGCCTTCTGGACTTGACAGGACCATCATAATCATGAACTCACGGCAGCTATGGTTGCCTGGACAAGATCACACAAGATCAAGCAACAGCATCCTGGGTCAGTACAAACTAGAACCAATATGTTTTTTTTTTTTGTTTGTTTGTTTTTTTAAAGAGGATATGAAATTGGGCAGAAGTAGGAAGTAGAGGTGGATCTGGGATCAATAGGTGAAGAACTGGGGGGTACAAAATGATTGTACACAGACATTACAGTCATAATAATTTCAAAAAATGTTTTCTTGAAAAATCCTCTTTAATAGTTATTTTGGAATATTCAATTATTTTCATCAACTATAGCTATTTCTCAATGCTATAGAACACTATAGGATATTGGTTTAAGCCAACTGTAGTCCTGTATCTTATACACATCCTCTCCCTACCCAATTACCCCTTAATTATCTTCAAAACTAGACTTTATGGGAGCCCAATTTGAAATCTATCCTGAAGTCTCCCTTCTCCAGAAGAGAGTTTTATTCCTAATGTGCATACATTCACGCCATGCCAGCCATGCCAGTAAATTGCATGACAATCCTTCATCAAAACATTTCCTCCCATAGAATTCATAAGGAAGTATTTATTTTTCTTTCTGCCTTTGTTTTCTGACTGTCTCTAATCTTTTTTTTTTTTTTTTTTTTTTTTTTTTTTTTTTTTTTATCTCCTTGGATTCCACTGAATGCTTTTTACTTCCATCATCTTCCAAGATATTCTAGAATGTTGTGTTTGCAGAATCTATATCCACTGAGTTATATTCAGACATTCTAGCTGTGTAACTTATCATTAAAAGAAGATTAATCAATATCAATATCAACGAGGCCAAACAGGGCAGCAAAACAACTTTTACACACTGAGATGTGGCATATTTTATCTCTTTAAATAGGAAACACAAGAGGGTTACAACTTCTAGAAACCCCTATGCCTCTGGGGGCGGGGGGGGGGGGGGCTTTCGCTGC
>NC_034611.1:16800160-16839077 GCF_900095145.1 Mus pahari | reverse complement strand
AGAGAGAGAGAGAGAGAGAGAGAGAGAGAGAGAGAGAGAGAAAGAGAGAGAGAAGAGGTTTCTGAACATACCCATACACATAGAGGCCAGAAGGGGACATCAGACATCATCACTGACCCTGGAACTGGACTAACTGAGAGCAAGCCCTTCCAACCATCCTGCCTCACCCACACTATGCTGGAGTTATAGGCTCACGTATCTATAACTGATTTTTTTATGTAGTTTCTCAGATACAAAATTTACGTGTTCCTGGATATTCAGCCACTGAGCCATTTCTCATCCCCTAGACACTGATGTTTACTTGATCTTCTATGTTACATTTTTTTCTTTTATCAAAGGCTGAACCTGATCCATAGCCTTCCAATACAGTCAAAAGTTACTCAATTTTTATACATAGTTTGTGTTACAGTTATACAGTTATATCTTCTGGTGATTGTTACTTCTTTGAATCACATATTTTCTTTCTAAAGATATATATATATATATATATATATATATATATATATATATATATATATATATATATTCAATGAAAATAATAGCACCTGGGAAGGAAATTTAATCTTACAAATCAGAATACTGGCTTTTATATGTCAGCTCCCTTCACCTTCTTGACATGTAATCTAGAGCAACAAGGGGCAGGGATTGGGAGAAAAGAGACATTTTTTTTAAAAAGAACTGTCATATTTATTATTTATCAACTTGACAAAAAAAACCTAGAATTTTCTGGAAAGAGGGAAGCCTGTTTCAGGAATTGCCACCATCCAATGGGCTGTGGGCATGCCTGGCTATTTTCTTGATTCGTGATTGATATGGGAGAGCATAGTCCACCGTGGGTGGTGCCATCCTGGGCAGGTCATCCTGGCTTGTATAAGAAAATAGGTTCTACCTTTGTCCCTGCACTTCTTGTAGGCCGAACAAATTTTGAGTCAAAAGTTTTGTGGCTGGGTTGGTGTCCTTATCCCTCCACTGGGAGTCCTACCTGACTACAGAAAGTTTCCACTTCAGGTCCCATATCCCCCACTGCTAGGAGTCTCAGCTAGAGACACCCCAGAGACTCCAGGGAGACTCCCCCATCCAAGGTCACTGGCACTTCCTGGAGATGTGCCCCACCCCCTGCCAGACTCTGGTGATTTCCAGTCACTCTCCCAACCCTCTGTCCTGTCTGTCCCCACACCTGATCCTGAATCCCTGACCCCGTAGTAGAGTCAAGTACTCTACTGCTTAGGTGGACACACTTTTCCTATATCACTCCTAGGCCCAGCTATTGTCACAATACTCCATCTACTGTCATACGTCAATCCTCTGGGCAGTCTGTAGCTCTTGTGGAAATATCTATACTTCCATTGCTCTTTGTACCTGAGATGCTTAGTCACCGCCAGTGAATGGCATAAAAGTGATGGAAAACTTAGAAGTAGGGTCCCCGATTCTTCCTTTTCCTTGTTTGTTCCATGGCTTATAATTCCAGAGGTGTGTTTTTTTTTTTTCTTTTACATTCTCACAAAGATCACAATCTCCAGAACTGTGAGTCAAAATAAACCCTTTCCTTTTTATAACTTGATTATCTCAGGCATTTTGTTACAACATTAGAAAATAAACCCTTTCCTTTTTATAACTTGATTATCTCAGGCATTTTGTTTCAACATTAGAAATACAGTTAGTCCCATTCTCAACACTGGAGAGTTATTCACCACAAAGATGCTCTCCTGAACAAGACCGACATGTGACCCACCAGATCTTCTGTATATTGAACACTACCTCATCACAAGAGTACACAATGTTCTCAAATTTTAGTTAACCTACCTAAAATATGGCTCATTCATACATAGCTAGGTCTTCATTCAGAAGAGGAACTGATCATGTTAAAAGGAAATCTGGCATTGTTGGCAGGTTAGCTGAAGCTGGAGTTATTATTTGATTAAGGTTTCTTGTTGCTCATCTGATTTTTCCCTCTCTAGACAAAACATACTATACAGCTGTTTTTAGTCTCCTCTATAGACCAGGAAAAGCAGTCCATTAAAAGTGAATTTCACTGTGTAATAGAAACTATTTTTAAAATTTGTTTGTATATGAAATGTGACTGGATAAAAGCCCTTTGCCAACATCCTCTCTTACCTTCTTTCACCTTCCAATAACCCTGTTTCCCCAGACCCCCTCCTAATTTCACATCTTTTTTTTTCTTGTGACTTTTTTGCACTTAGCATTATCTGCATGGACATTGGTGGGGGGTTATTTGCTTGAGTAGGGGCAATGTCTAGATAGTTAAAACTGAGGAGTATGGCGCACCATCTCCTTGCAACATCTATCTGTTCATAGTTTCTTTGCGAGAGGTGGAGCTTAGGAGTTCTCCATCCATTGTGAAATGGTGGAGGACCCAGTGTTTTTCACACCTTGCATAGGTAGCATCACCTGCAATGATGCTGTGAGTTCATGGAAGGCATGTTAAGACCAGAAGGAAAATTTTTATAGCACTTCTTCCTATCTTCCAGCCTTTACCTTCTTTGTTTCCCCTCTTTGGTGATGTTCTTTGAATCTTAGAAGCGTAATATAGATATCCAGGTTATGACTGAGCACTCTGTTATACACTGTCCAGGTATGAGGCTCCACCTCGCTTGTTTTCCACTGCCACAGAAGCTTCCCTGGACACAGAGAATATAAATATAATATAAATATAAATATTTAGTGGATGGTTTACCACCATATCCATTTAGCAAATGATACTAGTAGGTTTCTCTCTAGGGCATATATCCTCCTTATCCACCCTGGCTTTGGTCAAGTGTTCAGTACCAGGTATGAATTCTCTATGGCATGGCATTCAAGAGTCGCTTGTCACTCCTGACAATAATGTCACTATTGCACCTTCTTGCCTGGCAAGCTTGTACTAAGGCTCATAGGGTTCACAACTTGTCAAGATGGTTGATAATTTATACCCCAGTGGTCTACATAGAATATTCCTGTACTCTGAAAGTAGCTACCATGATCAGAGCTTCCTGCACAGCTCCCGATTGCTTTCTGTGTATCTAGCAACCACCAAGCATGTTTTCTTCAGCAACAGGGTCTTATTATATAGTTCTTGTGGGGCAACCAAGATGAATGACAAGAGCCTACATTATTTGACGGGGGCTGGCCTGGGGCATCTGTGACTAATCCCTTATAAGGAGATAGCCCACACATGGCACTGGGATTATTGTTTAATAGTCCGTTGCTTTTAGGAGCAGTGGCATCAAACAATATTTTCTTCTAAATTATTTTTAGCAAATTATTTAAGAGTAGTTTACAAGATACTAGCTTTTCATATTGCTTCTTTAAAGATTGATTATTTTGGAGAACTCTTCCCATAATACTCTAACCTCCTCTAACCTCTCACTTTTGTCCTTGCATAAACCTTTGCACCCTGTATTTCTCTTACCTCATAACACTGTGTTCAACCATTTCCCTCTCTTAAGGAACTCCCACAGCTCCCTTTCTCGTTTCCAAGCATTTGCGATACTCTAAATCAAACAAGTTGGAAAATACTAAGCTAGAAGCCATGCATAAGACAGAACACGTAGCACTTCTCTTTCTTGGCCCAAGTTATCCCACTCAGGATAATATTTTCCAGGTCTATCCATTCACCAGAAAAAAATCTCACAATTTTATTTTTCTTTACAGCTGAATAAAATTACCATGAGTATATTTATGTTGTATAGTTATTAGTTTAAGAAGTGAAATGTCAAAGTAGACATAACATATCTATTTTATAATCAATGAAAGAATTACTTGTGTTAGTGTGTTCTGCTGTGGATAAACCCACTGACTTGGGAACTGCCAACTAGGAAAAGCCTTGTGCGTTCATATTTTGGAGGTACTTGGACAGCAATTTAGTCAAAGATAATCCCATATATGGCTCAACTCAGCTTTTGCTTGACAGTATTAAGCTCTTCGTTAATATCAGGAAATTAAAACTGACAAAAGACTGTCCCAGTTATTATTAAAACATAACTAGTCCAGTTTTTCATAGCAAATATCTCTAATCTAGGATCTTGGGAAGCAGAGGCTGGTGGATCTCTGAGTTCAAGGACAGCCTAGTCTATAGAGTTAGTTCCAAGACTGCTATCGCTACCCAGAGAAAACCTGCCTAGAAAAAAAAAATCCAAAAAGATAGAAAAATAAGATAAACCATAAACAATTACTCCAAAATGAGTGGTTCAAATGATCTCTTTGCTCTTGGATCTGATAGGTTATGATGGCTTGTCTCTGCAGCATGTGGCAGTATGACTCGGAAGTCACAATGTTCCAAGACAGTTTAACGTCAAGGTTTAGCACAATAATGTGGAATCTTCACTCATTTACAAAGTTGACAGTAATTTCAGATGAGCCCTTTACTGGGGCAGATAACTGAGGCCCACATATCACATGTGACCTGGGCATCCTCACAGAATACAAACGCGGAGCAGGTATCATAATTTCTCATCCAAGGTCAGCTCATCACCTACTCTGAAATGGATGCTACAGCAATGCAGATTCAAACAGAAACACTGCACAGCCCATGTGTCTTGCAAGAAGTGTTAAGAATGTGTTTAGATCATCACAGATCCAAAATGACCCCAGAGCAACACATTTCTGGTTATCTCAGGCAGATCTCAGTCTCCATGAGCAATAAAGACACTGGACAAATACCCTGCCTGGAATCAAAGTGTAAAGTAACCCAAACTCCTTATGTAGCCAGTCCTTGAAAAAAAAAAAATCTACGTACTCCTCTATTCCTCCATCTGGGGTAACATTTTAGTATCATTTAAACAATAACCGTCACACATCCTATGGATGCAGGGCTCTGCATTTATGTTGGAAAAATGCACCGGATGAGAAGGCTTTCTTTGCTGTGAATCCTGGGGGACACAGGGACAGAGATTAGCAGGTGAGTGACAGAGCAGCTTGGAGTAGAGGGGGGCTTAACAGAGTTCAAAGATGTTTTAGTTTGTTAGTCACAGGACCCATTAGTGTTGGTAATTTAATTACAAAAACATGACAAATAAAATACCTTTTATTCTGATGTTTTTCAAATACACCAGCTAAGAGTCAAAGGTCTTGTACCTAGGGGCTGTCTAACATGAACTTTGAAAAGAAAAGCAAGGTTGCATTTATATATCTGAGGGCACGTAAACAAATAGATAACATCTGTTCCCATGATAAAAGCCTTCAGTCAAACTTCTGTGCAAAAGCAACATAACAATTGATGAAAGAATCCATTTTTTTTTTAATCCAAAATAAAGGGAACACTTTTAGGCTTCTGCCTCTGTTGCAGGACCATGTCTCCATTGTCATCATCTCCATCTGATGAGCTGTCTGAAAACAAATGAAGGAGAAACACACAACCACCAAAGACAGGATCACTGCTACCACCTAGTACATCATAGGAATGAGAAAAGACAGAAGTGTCAGAACTACTCGAGCTAGTATGGTAACGATGACTTGTAATAAGCCACATTGGTTTTTCTAGGCACAAGTTATTTTCTTTCTCAACCAACATTTTCTAAATCTATCTATCTATCTATCTATCTATCTATCTATCTATCTATCTATCTATCTATCTGTCTATCTATCTATCATTTACCTAATTTACCAATCTGTAATCCATGGTGTGTGTGTGTGTGTGTGTGTGTGTGTGTGTGTGTGTGTGTGTGATGTGATGTGTGCATGTAGACCTCACAGTACAGCTTTCAGGAATCATTTCTCTCCTTTCTCCATACTGATTCTAGAATTTGAACTCAGACTATCAGGTGTGACAACAAACACCTTTACTTGCTGAGTCTTGTGCTTTACAAATTTTCACCAGTAACTTCTCAATTTAGGTATTAAGAAACACTACCCATTCTCATGCTTCTTTGACTTAGCTTTGTTTGGGATACTGGAAATAAAGAAAACAGAGCTTACACTTCGCTATGAAGCTATAAATAATACCAAAGCAAAGTGAGTCATTTATCATTGAGATAGAATTGTTTTATAAGCTTACTTAGAAATATATTATATGCAGTTTGAATGGTGTCATGCCACACAAGTTTGCGATGTTCCCTTTAGGAGCCATAGCTTACCTGACAAGAAACTCAGTGCAAAGCATGAGAAACTTCCCTTTGGACTGTTGGTCCAAAGATTCCAGAGGACTCTCAAAACAGCATAAGCTTTTCTAAATGTTCTTGGTTGCCTCCCAGAACTTGAAGGTAATACCATTTTGCTAAAGACATCACACATTATACAGGATATGGAGAGTCGTAGCTGTCACTGTCCCAGAAGCCTCCTCCGTGAGGACTAGCTGTTATAATATTCAAAAATGTGTCCATGTTTCAAGGGAGAAAATCAATTGATGTTCCTCTAACTGTGCAGCCTATGAACCACAACGTCTACCTAGGCAAGATATCCTTGATGGTTCAATGGTAGCAGTTTTATTTTAGAGTCGTCAATGGAAGGAAATTCTTTCCTGGTACTGTAATCTTAGACAATTATCCATGGCTGCAGAAGTATAGATAGTAGTGGAGAATCTATCACTGCCATTTTTGTAAATCAATATAATTTTGCTATATTCTAAATTGCCTTAAATCCATGAATAAGTGTAGCTTTTACCTATCATCAAAGAAGATTCTTTCCGAAACAGATGGAATCTGTTAGCAAGATAAATTAAATTGATCAAAATGCAGAAATAAAGAAACCATAAGGTGCTCCTCCCCAGTGTGTATATCTACAGCACTGCCCCTACATCTAAATCTAAGACTGTCATGGAAGATGGGACATAAAATCTCTATGAGTCAGAGAACCAGGGCACGTACCATGGGTCAGTGTCTGCTAGACATGACAGGGGAAATGTCCCCAGGAAATCTCAACAATGACCTTGCCTAAACAAGGCTTGAATAATAACAGCATGAGTCATCATGATGTCTTGCTTGGGGGAAACGTCACAAGGTCCCACCCTTAGATGCAGACCCACAGACAATCAATGGCTACTAAACGAAGTAGAATCAGTTTTCTCCAGGGCTAAGCTCCTTGGTAGATGATTCAGTCCTGAGTCGTCAGCCCTAAGCACGTGTACGTATGAGGAAAATGAAATGCACTTAGCAGTTTTTATATATTTTGTATGTAATTTGTGTGTGTATATTTATTATATAAACAAGAATAATTAAAGAAGATAAAATGAATCTGAGTGAGTATAGGGACACAGGCAAGGAGTTGGAAGGGTAGAAGAATTGATGAACATGAGATGAATACAGACTTCTGTATGAAATCCTTAAAAGGATATGAAAGAAAGCCCACAAAATAATAGAGGATCAGAGACACAAAGGAAATGGAAGGAAAATGTAAACACCAGTATCAGAAGCAAGTATAGTATAAATAAAATGAGAAAAATGGAGAAATGTAAATGTATATATCTAATTCAAATGTTGATTATATATTAAAGGAAATATTGATAAAAACAAAAATCTATCTAGCTGAAAATGAATAAAATTAATGATATCACTGTATTTGACAAATCATGAAATGACGAAGACATATATGGAGCAATAATAAATAGATATGTAAGAATACTTTAAAGCGAGAATGCTTGGCAAGGCCTCGCCATTGTATGTCCTGAAGAATAGCTTGAATGAATAGGTGAGTAGCCACTGTTCTTGGATGGGTTATCAGATGCCCCTTGAGGAGAAAAGACCGTTCTGACATTTAACCAGCCAGTGGAAGATACGAAAGGAGCTCTTCATCCCTATGGAACAAGAGGTACTGCAAGGCAGGAAATGGAGTTTGAAGGAACTCAGAGAAATCCAAAGGCAGCTAGCCAGTAGCTCCTGGGGAATGTTATAAATCAGATGAATAATGTGTGTTAACTTAGACAACTTTGGGTTCTATAAAGGGCTAATTAGCCTCATTCTACAATGTTAAAATTCCACAGAATATACTGTACAATATATTCTCAAAACTATCAGTGATTTTTATATAATTTACTTGTGTTCCAGAATAATTTTCAGAGATTGAAGCACCAACCGAAGAGCAAGCATGGGCTCCACGTAGGGCCCCTATACGCATGTAGCTTAGTTCAGCTTGGCCTTCATGCAGGTCCCCCCAAAACAACTGAGCAGAGGCTGTCTCTGAATCTTTTCCTGCCTGCCTATGGAATGTGTTCCCTTAACTGAACCACTGTGTCTGACCTCGGTGGGAGAGGATGCACCTACTCCTACAGAGACTTTATGTGGTTGGCGTGTGGGGGGAGGGGTGGGAGTAGATAGATGAGAAGATTTAAGAGTTGTGCCTATTAAATAAATATGTCATCAAATGGCATGCTTTTGAACAAAGACTACCAGATTAAATATCATAAGCATGCAAACAAAACATAGCGTCTAAAATGAAGAAGAAATATCTGGTTTTCAAAAATAGAACTTGCCCAGGTATTTGAATTAGAAGGTAGGAAAAGAAATTTTTATATGCTGGCAATGAACAATTAGAAATAAAAAACATAATCAACAATAGCACGGTCACAACATAATAAGAATTTTCTAAAGACAAATTATCAAGGTTTACACATTGACCACTACAGATATTTTTGAGAGAAATTACCAAATACTTGAATAAAAAAAGAAATGTTTCAATATACCCTAAACTGTCTAATATTCCCTAAATTGTAGATTACAAGGAAACCCATGGAAAGTATCAGCAGATGCCTTTGTGGACATTGTAAGCCAATTATAATGGTAATATAAAATTCTATTAAAGCTGGCACACGTTTGTAAAATGTCAAGTTGGAAACCTTAGGCTCTCTTCTCTAAATTCTTATAGAAATGTCCTCAAATATATGACATTATCATAGAAGAGAAAATATATAAATGAATCAAAAAAAGAAATAGAAAATTCAGAAATTTTAAGTCAAAGCATATAATGCACACAACTTCTTTTAAGGAGATTGCAAATGCAAATGCAAATCACTGGAGCAAGGAGTCTTTTGCAGTGAGTTCGGGTAAACAACTGCCTGTCCACATGGGAACAGAAAACAGTTTCTACCTTAGACCATATGTTATGGTAAAACACAAGAACCAAAATCTTGAGGAGGAAAGGGTTTATTTCAGGTTACATTTCCACATAATTGTTCGTCTCTGAAGGAAACCAGGGTAAGAACTCAATGCAGGAACTTGTATGCAGGGACTGATGCAGAGCCCATGGAGGGGTGCTGTTTATTATCTTGCTCCTCATAACTTGCCCAGATTGAAGCTATATAGAGCCAAGGACTCCCTTGCAGGGTTGGCACTACCCAGGTGAGGCTGTATTGTAATGAAGAAAATGCCCCCTCCCCCAACACACACACATTCTTGCCTACAGGCACTCTGATTGGAGGAATCTTCTCAACTGATGTTCTTTTTACCATATAACTCTAATATGTCAAATTGACAATCGCCTACCCAGGACAATCCATAATATAAAATGAGACTGAATTATAGACATAAATGTCACTTTAAAATTATAATGATTTTAGGATCCATGAAGGGAAAGGTTTTTACCTTGAGGTAGAAAAAATTGTTATTATGCATATCTATAGTACCCATAAAGAAAAAACTCTAAGGGTTTGCTTTTTTATTTTTATTTTTCAAAATTAAGAACATCTGTCATTCGAAGCTAATGCTAGGAAATTGAAAAAGCAAAACACAAGTTAACGAAAACACTTTTAAAGAATAAATCAAACAAGTGACTTTTATTCAGACTACTTGATATAAATAAAAACCCTCTCAAATCATAAGATTAAGAAAGTGGACAAAAGAACCTATTTTCAATAAAAGAGAAAAATAAAAACAAAGACTGCTGATAATATAATTTTTATAAATACTCTAAATATTTAAAATGACACATCATGGTAAAAGATATAAGGATACTAAATGAGATAGAAAAGATGTTCATATCTCCACTAATTAGGTAAATGCAATTTAGAACCATAATGAGATGCACATGGATTAGAATAGCTAAATAAAAAGACAGCTTTACCAACGTGGGGGGGGGGACAAAATCCTCAAATGAATTATAGTTGCAATGGAAAATTGAAACCCAGAAAAGCTAATACAACAGACTGCCATTCTTATAAAATGTGAAATAAAGAGAAAGTGCACCTTCCTTGTTAGCACTGGTTTGCTGGGCTTTTTGATGACTCTGTTTGATGGTTTGATAAGCAGCAGGCAAGGAGATGCTGGGTGAGAATAGCTATATGGTCATGTGAAGTACACCTGGATTTGTCATGCCTGGAGTCCACCATCTAAGGCTGGTGCAACCTGTCTTCAGAGGTCACACTGGAGCAAGACCTTCTGATGCAGGTCTAGTAGCAGGAGCTATGGCTTCAGTTGCAGGGGTCCTCAAAGCTAGATGTTCTCCCAAGTATTAGAAAAGTTTCCAAAAATGATTAAAGCTGCCATTAGGGACCTTCAACTGTGGCCACAGGTGGAATTACTTTGTTGACAGTCCCTGTTCCTGCCTCCAGAGTGCCACGCATAACAGGCCTGTCTAGTTCCATTCAAAGATCTAAGTGGCAAAGTTTTGTCATCATCATTCACACAGAGAGAGAGAGAGAGAGAGAGAGAGAGAGAGAGAGAGAGAGAGAGAGAGAGAGAGAGAGAGAGAGGAAGAGAACAAATATATAGTCAGAGAAAGCTCAACACAGAATTAACATTCTATTTTCTCCGTTAATTTATTTTTATTTATTCACTCTACATCTGATCGAAGGAGAAATATCCTCCCAGGCCCCACTTCCACAGGCACTACCGCTATCCCTTCCCTTTCTCCTCCAAGAAGAGGGAGGATCCCCTGGGCACCAATTCACCCTGGCACATCAAAGTCACAGCCGGACTAGCACATCCTCTCCCACTGATACCAGACAAGGAAGCCCATTTACAGGAACAGAATCCACAGGCAGGCAACAGATCCAAGGGCAGCCCTCCTCCAGTTATTGAGGAGGTCTGCATGAAAGCAAGCTGCACATCTGCTACATACTTGTTTGCACCGAGGTGTGAGGAGTGCTTGATCTAGCTCACCTATGTTTCTCTGGGCACCCCCAAGGCTTTAGGTTAGTTCACTCTGTTGGTCCTCCTATGGAGTTTCTCTCCCCTCAGGGTCCTTTCGACCTTCCCCCAACTCTTCCAGAAGAGTCCCCAAGCTCTGTCGGATGTTTGGCTGTGGGTTTCAGCATCTCTTTCTGACAGCTGCCAAATGAAGCCTCCCAGAAGACAGTTATGCTAGGCTCCTGTCTGCAAACATAACAGAGTACCATTAATAATGCCAGGAATTGGTTCTTGCCCATGAGATGAGTCTCAGGTGGGGCCAGTTATTGGTTGGCCACTCCATTCAGTAAGTCTCTGCTCTGTCTTTGTCCCTGTAATTCTTGCAGGCAAGGCAAATATTTCTTCCGAGCTTTTGTGGGTGGGTTGGTGTGCTTATCGCTCCACTGGGAGTCCTGCCTGGCTACAGGAGATGGCTACTCCACACTGAAAGGAATCTCAGCTAGAGTCACCCCCCCATAGATTCCCAGGAGCCTCCCTGACTCCAGGTCTCTGGCAACTCCTAGAGGTGCACCCCCTATGCCTGCCAGCTACTGATTTCCATTCCCACTCCTTACCAAGTAGTCAAATTTAAAAACAAAACAAAACAAAACAAAACAAACAAACAAAAACACTGAGTACAAAGTTAAACAGGAATTATCATCAGAGGAATCTCTAACAGCCGAAAAAACACTTAAAGAAATGTCCTTTGTTATTAGGGAAGTGCAAATCAAAACAACTCATGAGGTTCCAACTTACACCCATCAGAATGGCTAAGATAAAATATTCAAGTGACTCATGCTGTTGAGCACACTCCTCCATTGCTGGTGGGAGGGCAAAGTTATACAACTACTCTGGAAATCAATCTAGCAGTTTCTCAGAATTTTGGAAATAGTTCTGCCTCAAGAACCAGCTATACTGCTTCTGGGCAGATACCCAAAAACCACTCCACCATACCACAAGGACACATGTTCCACTATGTTTATAGAAGCTTTACTTGTAATAGCCAGGAACTGGAAACAACCCAGATGTCCTTCAATGGAAGAATGGATAAAGAAAATGTGGTTCATTTACACAATGGAATACTTCTCAGCTATTAAAAACAAGGACACCATGAAATTTGAAGACAAATGGATGAAACTAGAAAACATTATCCTGAGTGAGATAACCCAGGACCAAAAGGATATGCATGTTATGTATAAACTTATAAGTGGATATTTGCTATAATGTATAGGATAAACAACCATACTTCAATCCATTAACCCAAAAAATCTAAATAAGGAGGGACATAATCAAGCATGCTTGAATCTCACTTGGGAGGGGAAATTAAATAGTCAATATTAACATTCTTACCAACATTTAAGGATGCTATCCCATTCCTGACCCCTGTCCCAGTTCCATAAAGAGATTTAGGCCATGGCGAATGTGATGATTCTATGTCACTCTTAGATATGTACCCAACAAGGAGATGTGAAAAAGAAAGAATTTGGAATGTGGCATGGAAAAATATTAGTCCTGATGAACACACTACTCTCTTACAGGTAAATTGTGCATTGTCAGATTGGCAGGCTGTAGCATGTAGCATGCCTTCATTTCCTGGAGGTTGTTGTATGAATTCTATAGAGGAAGATTCTTCTGCTTCTGGTACCAAAGGTGTGAAAACCCGTGGTCAGCTCAGCGGGTGAACTGTTGTCTGTTCATTGTAAAAGAAGTACTGAGAAGAGGTAAGAATATATGAATGAAATAACAGCCTCTGATTTTGAGATCTAAAAAAACTACAAAACACTTCCAGATAGCCGCTGGGTAAAGTGTGCAATGTTCAGCCCTTCTGTTGCTAAGGAATGGCCACTAGATCAGTTCATCACAGAAAGAAAGGTTTAGAACCAATATTCCCCACTTTCTTTTTTGTTACTTAACCTGCTTTTTAAATGAACTTTTATGCTTCAATACCTTGTCTATTAATTTAATTGGCTGCCTTGTTATTCTAGAATTAGGACCTTAAACTATGGCCATATCTTGACTTAAAATTGAATGCTTCACAGGTGGAAACGTATGTGAAAACATATGTGCAATTTAATATATGTCAAAAATAATACTATGTAATTTGCAAGTAAAGGTGTCCTAAGAATGTCCAAAAAAAAAAAAAAAAAATAGAGTGATCAAGAGAAGATTGAAAACAATGACTTATAATGCCAGATATTTAAATGTGAGGTGAAGAGTGATGACTTAAGACCTTGTAAAGGGTAAAACAGAAAAAAAAAAATTGGAAAGATTAGGAAGAAAAGATCACTCAAAGTGATGAATTCTGCTGAAGTTCCGAGTTGGAATCCTTTGCTGTGCCCACTGACTTTGGATTATCGGAGGCCCAACAGTGTCAGCAAGATGCATCTACTGGAATTGTGTACATCAAGTCGGACTCAAACAGACTGAGGACCAAAATGGAGATGAAAACCTCCACGTTGAATATGTTGAATGTGAATGGGGGGGGGGGACAGCTGAAAGACCCCTATGTGTGCTGAGAGAGGATATGTTAGTCTCAGAGGATAGGATGCGATGCAGAGTGGGAGGTGTGGGAGGTGTGTGTGTGTGTGTGTGTGTGTGTGTGTGTGTGTGTGTGTGTGTGTGTGTGATGGAAGCATTTTGGGCATGCTACAATGTTTAGGAAAGACTCAAGTAGAGAGGAAGGAAAAAGGTGATGATCAAGTATCAATTCCTCCAATAGTGAGAGGAAGAAGCAAAGCTTATGAATGCCCTGCATAAGTGATTTTGCAGTATCTTTGCAAGATGAGAGTTGTTTCTCACAATACAAAATGTTTCCTGTAACATATATAAATATATATGTGTATATATGTATAATACATATGTGTGTGTACAAATAGATGAAAATATAGAAATTTTCATTAAATCACTCAAATTAATTGCCACCACATTTTAAACGCAAGTCTTATTCTACCTGACTTGTCATTAAACTTTGATCTGTATTCCAGATCATAACTAGTGTAAAATATTTTTAATCTAATAAGTTTTTCATTAATAAAATATGAATTAAAAGTTGGAAAGGTTAAATATGTTAGGTTTCTTTTTAAAAACCCATTAGTTCTCTTGATGACTTTTTTGCTGAGAGGATGGAACACAGAATGTAGGTTCAGAACCCCATGCTGCTTCTAGAGGCCAGTAGGTACACAATTTAATACACAGTTTCTCTTGGCACTTTCCATTAATTTAGACTTTTTTCCCTGTTCCAGCATTGATGAAAAAGCTGAGACAGGAATGATAAATTAGCAAACTTCCTATGGGCTTTCTAAAATTGTTTTATGGTCTTTGTAAAAATAATATATGCTCAGAATACATTGTGTATATATCAAAATTTTTCAAAGAAAAATATAATATAGGTGATAAAATGCATTATATTGGAATTAAAAGAAAGCCTTTGCATTGTGATATTTATGTGTCCTTTCACCAGCCCTGCTTTGAGCATTAGGGAAATGAGTAAGCCAAAGTTCTCCTCAAAGATAAACAATAAGATACTATACCTGGGTATAAAAATGGCTTGTGACTTGACTTACTTCTTAATAATAGTGATTGCCTCCAAATTGTGCCTTTAAAATTGGACTGCCTTGTATTTTGTCCCTACCAATCTAATCCCTGTAGGACACAGACTCTATATGACTGTTTATATTCATAACCAAATAGTTGCTTTTTAAAAGGAAAGATTTAGTTTCATTTTTACTTCTTGGAGCTGGCCTTTTTGGGGCAATTCTTAAAGTTTGTGAATTTTATTACATTTTAGGCAAGATAATATTTAGTTATGTGTATGACGCATAGCCCTGATCAATTTGTTTTTGGATAGATGGTAAAATAGCTCTAGAATGCTGCATAGAATCCTTGCTCAGCAATCAGTTTCTGTGGAGAGCAGTATACTATTGCAGCTGCCTGCAAGGAGGCAAACGGTGCAATCCAAAGGAATAGCAAGTACAAGAGACAGAGGGTCAGTCACAAAGCGGATTAATGGAACGTGCTCTCTGTAGATTCTGATTACCATTTATAGTTAATAATAGCCAGGTGCTTTCCTCCAGTGTTCAACTACAAGGACATAGAACTTTAGAGAAAATTCAGACTATCAAATATCTGAAAGAGTGGCTCCAACTTTGGGAAATCAAAGGTTCAAGTAACTTGGACTCATTTTGCACAAGGATTTTAAAGTTGCTACTTGGCTGCTCTGTCAATTTTCTATTAAAGCAGGAGCTAATAACTTTTGGACATGGATTGAGAGAGATGAACATTCTGAATGTGATATGGTCCATTAAGTGTGTAACTTTATCATTTTTCAAATCCCTGGCGATTTTGATCCATCCTCAAGTCCTATTCAGATAGAAGCAATTGATGCTGGCCAAATGTGCAGAAGATCCTGTTTCTAGATGCAGCATGCACTTGGCAAATACTCTGCGATCACTTCTCCATGTAAACTTAGATAACATTGTCTGGAACATATAGGTAGAAGATCATTATATTTTTCCCCCAGAATCTTCTAAATGAGGCTAATGTAGACTCTCTCTCCATACCAGGTATGTCTAACACAAATTCAGTGTCTAATTTTTCTTTCAGGTTTTGTATCATTACTACTAAATGGGTTTAGGAAAAGCTGTGCTTCTCGGTGACTTTCAAATGAATACCTTGCATGATTCTTAGGGAAATAGTAAGTTCGGGAGGTGTTTAAAAAAATCTTAAGACTATAAAATATTTCCTAACTCACGTGAAGGGAAAACTTTTAAATGAAAATTACCTCAGTTTGTTAGAAACCTAGTGTTAATAATAAAAATACTAGATTGATCAGCTTTCCTGCAGATTTCAAACACTCTGATGCAAGGTTAATTCAGGCTGAGGAAACAAATGCAAAATTTGAGATACAAAATAACAGCAAAACTGAAGTTTTAAACATTCCAATCACTTCAGATTAATACAGATATATGTGTAAAAATGAATTTTGCCCAAATAAACTTAAAATATATATTATTTATGTTTTCTATCTAAAGTGACAATTATTTGTCCTACTCAGATACTCTTTCTTTCCCACAGTAAAAAAAAAAATTAATAAAAAAATAGGTTCCACTTGTCTGGTATAACAATATTACCTATACTGGTAGAATAATTTATATAAAGAAAATGTACCCAATTTCAAGATACATATAATGGACAGATCATGAAATTCAATCTTCTTATTTTCCAAATGAGGAAACAAAGATGTTGCTTGCTGCTGCATGGTTACCCTAGTACATAGCAGAAGTCAGAATTTAAGCATTTAATTTTCTTTTCACTTCCAACCATGAATGCACTGTATTTTGTTTCGTTCCAGCCCCAAATGATTTAGGACTCAGAACAGCCTCTAGTGAGTGAGAACTGACATACTCTAATCTTACTAACTTACTTACTTCTCATAACTATTTACTAAATAAAGTTCCAAGAAAGAGTTCGAAGAATGGAAAATCGGGTTAGCACAAGGCATAATGACAGAATCCAGAGAGATTTACAGTAATGTGAAAGGAGTTTGAGGAGGACCTTCAGCTGTCACTTATGCCATGTGACAGATCTTTAGCGAAAACTATTATGGTGGTTATTATATTTTATGTTACATCTCAATGAATACACAAAAGCAAAATCAAGGTAGTCTAAATTTCTGGGAATAATAATTTAAAACTTAAAACTAGAGAGAAATCTTCATACATTCTCATGATACTTCTCTTCTAGTTGTGAGCTCTTTAGACTCTATCACTTGGGAAATTAAGTAGCAAGTCCTGTTTGGTTTTCAAGTATAGAATAGAAAACAAAGTATTTCTTCCCTTACATTTTTCTCTCTTTTCATATCTTATCATCCTCTTTTCTTTTATGGAGAAACTGCCAATAGTTTGAAGCATTTGAACATGAAGTTAAGAGAACAAGTTTCCTCTGGGCACTGTATTCATCCCCTGGGAAACTTAGCAGAGTTGCATAGCAGATAGCTGCAGGAAATAGAGGATTCTCCAGACAGTTGCTGAGAGATTGCAACAGCAGGGTTGCTCATTCTTCTTTGTCATTGACAGGATTTCAAGTCATCAAAAACAAAAACAACAACAAAATAGCCATACATCCTGGTATTTCTATCCAGATGTTTCCAGAAGTGGTTGCATGAGGAAGGAAGGCACTTCCTGAATGTGTGAGACTTCTCTAAATGGGCTTGGATCCCAGATCCAACAGAAAGTGAAAATGAGCTGAGCACCACCATCCATGCCTCTCTGCTCCTGAGATGCAATGACAGCAGCTGCCTTGTCCCTGACATTGCAGCCCTACTGTGGTGGTGGACTGGATGTCTTCTTAAACCCCGAGCAAAGTGGGTTTCTAAGGAAAAGTAAACAATACAACAAAATTTTCATCATAATTGCAAAGGACTTATTTATTTTCATGTGTTAGTTGTTTTGCCTGCATTTAAGTCATCTGTGTACCACATGCATGCCCATGGAAACTTGAAAAAGACATCAGATCCCCTGAGACTGGAGTTACAGATAGTTGTGAACTGCCAAATGTGGGTGCTGAGAATCTAACTGAAGTCATCTATAAGATCAAGTCCTTTTAACTCCACAGCCTAATTCAACGACATTTAATGATCCAAATGTACTGGACTTACTAGAAAATTTTACCTATTAGAAATAAAGTGCCTACATAAACTCTAAAGCAGAACTAGTAAGTAGGCTATGAACTGTGGATGTGAATTTGATATCTAGATGTAAAGCAACCATCAAATATATGAAGGGAGGGTCAGTCCAGGTCTAACATTTAGTAGCTTTCTGACTGTGCTTTGTTTGTTATCACAAGTCTTTAAAAGGAGCTCCTTTGAGAGTGTGTAGCGTACAACAATAATCAGAAAACTATGAAGGTGGTGTAATACCACACCACCTAGTATGTCAGATCTCTACCGAAATGGGAAAATGGTTTTGATCATTATAAACATGACAGTTCATTGTTGCAGTATTAGCTCACAGTCATAGAAAAAGGACAGAAGAGGGTGAAACAAGGAGTTTGAAAAAATAAGGATTGCTAACTAGTCAATACTGGAAAATAAAACCATATATTTTGATAGTGAAGAAATGCAAATCTGTACTTTGAAAGTAAGTTTTATATCTCCTAGACTGCAAGAGAGAAATAATCCACATTTGGAAACTTAATGCTACAATTAATACAAAAATTACCTCAATGAAAACACAAAAGCAAAATTATGATCATTTACATTTCTGAGAATAATATTCCAAAACTAAAATTATAGCAGTCATATTTTCTTGTATTCACTGGGTCAGTTAGAAAATGTAAATGAATAATGACTAGAAAAACAGGGCAACTGAGAGAAGACAGTTTGCAGGAGGAAACACATTAACATGGTATCCTCACAATTAGGGAGGAGTTTCTAGGTAATCTCATTAGATATCAGCCAAGAAAATGCATGCCCTTCAACATTCCTTTCAACTGAACAGGCTTGTTTGAAAAGCAAGACACTTTGCATCTACAATGCACTTATCTAAAGCGTATAGGTGCTCTTTAGCATCCAATGGGCTTTGCTTCTGCCTCCACCTCCTGGGAACCAAGATCTGCAGAATGTAAAGTTCCTTACACAAAATGGCATGGTACTTGAATAAAACCCATTCTCATCTTCTTCTATATATTTAATAACTTATAACTTGATTATAGTCACTATCACAATGTAAATGTTCTATGAATATTTGTTAGAGAATGCCAAGAATATACTCTTGACATGTTTGCTATTGACATAATTTTTTCCTTAAATCCATGGATGCAAATCCCTAAAATACAAAGAATATTAAAAAGAAACTGAAGACACTGTGAGGTTATCAATGAAAATGTATTGTGCCATTTATATGATCATCTGTCCGGAGTCTTCATTACCTGACCAACCTTTACACACACCACTGAGTATTGATTGACCCACAATATACACAAGACTTCAGTTTGATTCAGTTTGATTTTACTAATTGGCTTGGTTTGCAAAATGTAGAACTAATATTCTATCTATCTATCTATCTATCTATCTATCTATCTATCTATCTCGTGTGTGAGTGTGTGTGTGTGTGTGTGTGTGTGTGTGTGTGTGTGTGTGTGGTGATGTCATAATAAGACAATTTCTGTGTTCACATCCAGTGTTTGTATTTACCTCTCCCAAGTGGGTCAGAGCAGAGAAATGCCTGAGTAACTTCTAATCCAGTCTCAGAGTCCAGAAGCCATTCCATCTAAGCCAGTCCTAAGGTACCATATATGCCCACAAGAATCTGTACTGAATGAAAACAAGTATTATTTCTGGATGACAAAAACATTTAGTATTTTGTCAATTCCTGCCAAATAACTAGTCAATTATGGGTAGAGGCAACAAACTTTCCAAAGTGTTTAATTCCAATAACTTATCTGCTTCAGACATGATTTGGTAAGAAGCATAACAGATCCAAACTAACTTTAAGAAACGATAGTAGCATGTGAATTTCATGGTATGGTAGAGTCATTCATCACCATGACTCCAACGGAAACCTGTTCTTAGGTCAATATCTTCGAGGGGTACTAGTTTTTAGTTTTACATGGTTCTGATGAAAAATCTGTGGCATCGTCAAAAACCTTCCAGCTGCTCTCCAGAACCCTGGCACCAAGTGTGAGTCTGCTGTTATTAATAAAATTGAATAAAAATAAAACATTAATCTTAAAGCAATTAACCCAACTAACCCATCCACGGAGTTCCTTGGTGTGAGAGAGAAGGTATCACCTTGTTGGCCATTTTTACTATTCTGAGATAGAAGGAGCTAGAGAAAATAATACCTTCACAGACTGCTCAACTCTAAGAAATGTGCCCATAGGCAACTGCATAATTGGGTGAAAATTATACAGAACTTACTCACACAAATCTAGACTGTACAGCTTCAGAGTGAGTCCCTAGTCCCTACTGCTTCTAAGACCATGGAGAAACACAATGAAAACTCAGCCTGCCTCCATATTAGGCTTATAAGACATCTTATAGTAAGGACTAACTAAGTTAATTCCTCTTTATGACTAAACCTCTGTTTCTCAAGGATTGGGTTATGACACACCAAAACTTTAACTACAAATAGTTCTGTACTGTTTGTTCCAGGAATGTCAATCATGTTTTGTTTTGTTTTGTTTTTTCAAAAAGTTGTTTATAAGCATAGTGCAACCCCCTTATGTTTCACGGGGTTATATGACCACGTTTGACGGCCTGTGGTAAGGACCGCTTTAATATGCCCACTTTGCCACCATGCCTTTGTATTGGGAGGCCCTTAGGATTAACTCGTTATTCTTTTTTTTTTTTGGTTTTTCGAGACAGGGTTTCTCTGTGTAGCCCTGGCTGTCCTGGAACTCACTTTGTAGACCAGGCTGGCCTCAAACTCAGAAATTCGCCTGCCTCTGCCTCCTGAGTGCTGGGATTAAAGGCGTGCGCCACCACGCCCGGCTCTTAACTCGTTATTCTTATGTTTTGTTCCTGAAATCCTCCCTACTTGCCCATCAAATCCCACATTCAGAAAACCCTTACCCTGATCTATAAAAGCCTTGTCTTCCTCATATGCAAGGCTGACTTCTCAAACCTTGCCTTAGGGAAATACGGCCGGTGTACAGGAGTTTAAAAAAAAAAAAATCTTGCTTTAATTAATTTAGCCAAGATGATTTGGGTCAGTGGTCTCTCTCTTCCCATCGTTGGGATTAGCAACAGCATAGCAGTATATAGAGTATGAGAGAAAATATTCAGCTAACAGACAGCGAACATGAGCCCTACGTGCAGTGCTGGTAGAACTGTAACCGGGCACCCTGCAGACAGTACAGATTATACTCATAGACGGTGCCTATGTTACAATAATCATTAGAAAGCACAGCTATAAGTACAGGAGCAAGAACATTGCTGTCTATCAAGAACTATTTACTGTGCTTTGTGTGTGCTGCCCCTGCATCGTACTGCCAGCACAGCGGCATAGCCAATTCCATCACCCCACCCCACCCCAGTCACTGTGTACATCACAACAGCTGTAGCATCAGTGAGAGACAGGAATATCTCCGCTCTACTAGAATCTGAAAGCACAATCATTGACTATGCGATCTGTGCATTATGCAATGAATTACCATATCAAAGAGCATTTTAAGAGCTTTTCATCCAACTCCTCCTGACTCTTTTAAGGTTTCTTTGTCCCCCTTTCCTCCTCCAGTACAATTAGGGTCTAGGCTACTGTTAATAGGAGAAAGGCATTCACCATCCAGCTCCCTGCCAAGTGTCAGGGACTCATCTGCAGCAGCCCCTCAGGCTTCTGTTGGTGGTTTTAGTTAAGGAGATGCCAGGTTGCATACAGGAAGTGCATGTACTAAGTCTTTCCGGTAGACTGCCTGATCAGGCTTCAGAAGAAATCATTGAGTTTTCAACCTCTAGTAAGTCATTTAAAAAAAAAAAAAAAAAAAAAAAAGTCTAGTGCTCATTTAAAAAAAAAAAAAGCACACATTTGTACTTACTTTTCTGCTGCAGAGATTGTATTTACTATGGGCGGAATTGTTTGCCACTCCAAAAATCCTGTTTCAAAGCCTGTTTGGCAATTTAGCTTCTGAGGAAAAAACTGTTAAGGCGTAGTTCAGGTGAAATGCTCTGCTATGGCTGCAGCCCTGAAGCAGAGGATTCATTGTTTTTCTCTCTCTGCACAGAGGGGGGAAATGTTTCCCCCTCTCTTCTGTCAACTAAAATTAGAGACTAGGCCATCCTTAGCGGGCTGGGATCTTGGTTTCTCTTCTATGGTTCTGAGTTAATGACCCAACTTCCTTTCACGCAGCACCATAATTCTAAGATTCCTTGTACTTCCTAATAATGGCCCTAAAAGGCTCACATATTTGAGTACTTAAGTAGGATTAAGGGGCATAGCATAATTGGAGTAGGCGTAACACCTTTAGAGGAAGTGTGTCGCTAAGGGTGGGGTTTGAGGTTTCAAAAGCTCACGATCGTCTCAGTCTCTTTCATAACCCTGTGGTGCTTATGGCCCAATAAGAAGTTGTTACATAATGTCGATGATCTTGTAACTAATGAGGAGACACAGTGCGTCCTCATCTCATTATATGACGTAGCAACAGGCAACAGTAAAAGCAACATGGCAGCCTGTTTTCTCAAGTCCCATAGACTGAGCCCAAAACACTTAGAAACAAAGATGAGCTATTCAGTAAATATGGATCAAGTATCTCTTATACTTTCTCTTATGTAGTCATAAGAACTCAAATAAAAATATAGTACCATGTAAAGTTATAGCCACACACACACACATGTGCACATGTACATACACAGATACATGTGTACACACACACACACACACACACACACACACACACAAACACACAAACACTGGATAGCTTCTCTCTCACTGAACTCTATTCCTTAGCCCCAGCACACTCTGTTCTTCTGTGTGTGTGTGTGTGTGGTGTATCTATATGTAGTACATGAATGCATGATATGATATAGAAGACACTGGGGGCATCTGCATGTACATAGACCCATATGCATATATAGAACTCAAGTTGATTTCAGGTGTACTCCCTGATTGTTTTCTACTTATTTATTGTAATGAGGTATCTTGCAGACCCAGAGCTTATGAGTTCAGCTCACTAACTCTAGCTAGTCTCCATAGCCATCCTGACCCAGGAATCTCTGCCTCCCAAGTGCTGTGTTTACAGATGGCCATCATGCCTACTCAACTTTTACACAGGTTCTAGAGAATGAACCCAGTTCCCAGGTACCACCCACTGAGCCGCCTACACAACCCCAATTTATCTTTTAAGGTTTTGTTTAGAGAAAGAATTCATGACATTTCCCACATTAGCCTAGAAACCTTTGTATCCACTCAGGCCTTGAGCTTTCAGCCCTTCTGGCTCAGCTTCCTGTGTAGCTAGGATGACAGATATGTGAAGTCGTGCCCAAGCCCAACCCTCTAGCTGTATGTAGACTCACTAAATTATAAATTCTAGTCTTTATGAGATATTCATGGCTATACTTCAATACATCACAATGTTTGCAATGTTTGTTTAAGATACACAAAGGGTTAATGGGATGGACTTTTACTTAGTAGAACTTATTCTACAACATGATGCAATATTAGCAATTTTTCCCCTAGTGTGTTTTGAAATCTTCATTCTTTACCAAAACAATCTTTTTCCAAATCAGAATGACCAATATGTGATTTTCCTCTGAAGTTGATAAAGCAGAGCAAGATCATGAAACTCGGTTTTCAGAGCTAATGTAATTTTGTTTCCAATAACGATGCAGTTATTTTTCTTTGAAGAGCAAAGTTTCCATGCTAGAAGTGGCGATGTAGAGATTAAGGTGATATTACACATGTCACAACAGAACCCAGCGAGAATACATTTTGGGAGAGAAAAAAGAAGTAAAGGTGACAGTCAGCCCAGATATTCCAAATTGCCAGGGGCTCTAAAACCACAAGAAAAAAAAAATCTCTGGCATTTTCCTCTCCTGGTTCTCTTTAGTGGCACATCATAGTCTGTGGATATTGTCACAGTCAGAGAATTATTTCAATATTCATTTTATATGATACCTTGTCATACAGAAAGGTGACCCACACTGCAGCTCTCCCTGAGAGTTACACAGAAAATCTGTTTTTATATCAAAACAGATAAAAAAGGTGGGATTTTAAATATATATATATATATATATATATATATATATATATATATATATATATATATATATATATATATATATGTGTGTGTGTGTGTGTGTGTGTGTGTGTGTGTGTGTGAACACATGTGCACAGGAGTGCCATACAAAAGTTCTAAAGCTAAAGTTTTGGTTTAAGACAGGCAGGGTTTCAGAGACCCCTATGGACTAAAACAAGGGTCTGACTGTAAGTTGTGGAAGGTACAGAAAGGGTTTGAAATCTTGGATGCACCTCAGATGCCCCAAGAAAGAGAATAGAGACAGATGCCAGCCCTACCTTTTTACAACACCCATCTATGTTCAGAAATGTTTAGGTCATTGGCCATGCAAAATGAGTCAAGGCACAAATTTTCTAGTTCTCCGTATCAGCTGAGAGAAAAGGACAAAAGGACTCAGTTGGGAGGTGGGGGGTCTTTTGAAATAATGTAAATGTAAACACTCATAAAACACTATGACCAAAGTCCCATGTGGTAGAAAGGCTTTAGTATGGCTTATGCTTACATTGCACTGTTCAGAACTGAATGAAGTCAAGATAGGAACTCAAACAGGGTAGGGATGAGTTCAGGAGCCAATGCAGAGCCCATGGCAGAGTGCTGCTTGCTGGCTTTCTCCTCATTGGCTTGCTCAGCCTGCTTTCTTATAGAGTTCAATACCAACTGAATCTAGAGATAGCATTACCACAATGGACTTGGCACTCCCACATTCATCACTAATTAAGAAAATGCCCTACAGGCTTGCCTTTAGCCCATTTTATGGAGGTATTTTCTCAACTGAGGTCCCTTTCTGTCTGATAACTTTGCTTGTGTCAAGTGATATAAAACAAGACAGCATGCTGATCAAGTATAGTATAAACTAATCTATCAGTTGGATTATTTTCTAACATTATTCTACCATATAGTTATATCTACATCTTTCCTAGGTATGTTGAAGATATATGCATACATATGTATATATTTCATAATTCATCTGTAGTTCTACATAATTTTGTATTCAGTGCAAGCTTTTAGGAAATCTAGCTGATCCTTTTATTAATATACATCCATCAAAGCAAGTACTAGTCTACTTTGGGAACTGTTTTACTTATTTTATGTAACTTCTGTGTTCTGTTTTTCTTTTCCAATTTCTTCCCTGAGTTATAATGCTTAGATTTTGTCTGAATTTATGAGCCATACTGGATTAAGTTTACCACTAATGAGTCACATGGGTCAAATTCCATATGTTTTAGAATCCTGCTTTATCCGTTAATATATAGAAAGAAAATCTTGCCAATTGATCCAACCATCAATTAAGCAGACAAATAATAAGTTTTTTTTCTTTCTGTGTGGGACTGTTCTCAAAACAACTTTTTGGGTTCTCCATACTTTTATTGAGAGTATACAGTATGTTAAGTAAATTAAGATCAGCTCAGAGCCTAGAAACGGCAAGTGCGATTAGTTTGCTTTTGTTGTTGTTTTTGTTTTTGTGGATTTTTTGTTTGTTTGTTGTTTTTAGTGCTTCCTTGGGGAAGAAGAAGTAGCTCAGTGGAAAAACTGCTTGAAATAGTACCTGGACAAGAGGGGTGGAGTTCAGAAGGGATGTTAGGAGGTGAGGTACATGGAGAAGAACAGTAACAGGAGGATCCTGGAAGCTAGATGACCTGCCAGTCTAGAAAACCACCACCGCCACCACCACCACCACCACCACCACCACCACAACAACAACAACAACAACAACACAAAACAAAGACAAAACTAAGCAAAAAGAACTAGCCTTAGCCCTGTGAGAAAATGTGTCTCAAAAGAAAACAAGTTACAGAAAAAATTGAGGAAGATATGTAATACCCACTGATCTCCACACAAACCTAAACAGGCAACACAGACACACAGACACACACACACACACACACACACACACACTAAATAAAACAGTCCTACAGTTAATCCTTAATAGTTGATAGAGAAACAGCCTTACATCAGATTATCTCATCTTCAAAACACATGTACCTCACATCTGTCTCTCTGAGTATTCTTTACTAGCCCCATGTCCTCATCTTTTCACCCCAGAGGAGGACAGAAATCATTACTATCTTCAGTTGCAATTCACTTTTACTGGTAAGTAGTCATAGGATCAAAATACATGCTTGCTGGCTGTCCTCTGTAATGGCTTGGGATTCTTTGCATTTGCCTTGCCATTAAAATTCCTATAGCTCAATTCAAGTAAACAGCGGCGAGTTGGTAAATGTAACTCATTACATGTTTTAAGATGAGAAAGAAACAATTGCAGAAAGATGGAATGCTTCCTCCATCTCAAGGCCTCTACCGCCCTTTTGGTAACAGTCATCCCCTCACGTTTTCTGTGCCTTTGTGTGCTGTGAGGGTGGTGAGAAGATTACATTTAGAATTCTTTGAACTTTAGACAATAATAATAATAAAAAAAAAAAAAACTTGCAGTATTTGTTCCCAGTTGTTTTTCAGTTTCTTTCAATCCATTGTGAAAAAAAGAATTTCAACCTCCTCAGTCTTATGAAAAGGTGTCTGCCAGATATGTTTGTTTGATAGATAAATAGCAATCTGGAAAAAAAAGTTTAGAATATGGAACTGTTTGCAAAGAATGAACTTGAAAAGCAACATTTCCCTGTGAATAATTTTTAAAGGTATTAATAAAAAATGGTGGCTTTGACTAATAAATACTAAGAGCTTTTTATTAAGCTATATGTATGATTTTCACATTTCTCTAGCAATCTATCAATCTTGGCAGCCTAAGCAAAGGGTTGTCAAATCTTTCTCCTAAGGAAACAGTAAAATGTATAGCTATTCATCCTTTCGGTTTATGTGAGATATATAGATATACTAAACCAAGGGCTTTAAACACTAAGTCAAAAAATAGATATAAAAACTGGATTTTAATAATATACTTTTTATTTAAAAATTTTTAATAATGTTTTGAATTGTTGAAATGTTTTCATTTTTTAGGAGTTTAATACAGTATATTTTAATACTTCCCCTCCCCTAACTCCTTCCAACTTCTACTCCACCCCTCCATTTCCATTCAACTTCAAGTGCTTTTCCTCTCTTAAAATGAAACAGAAATAAAACAAAACAATAAACACCATCCCCACAAAAAAAAAAAAAAAAAAAAAAAAAAAAAAAAAAAAGAAAAGAAAAGAAAAAAAATGGAATCTACTTTCTTTTGGTCAATTATTCTAACATGGGGCCTGCCCTGAAGTGTGGTTGATATACCCAGGGTCTCTGCATTGAAGAAAAGTGATTTTCTTTTTCCTAGCTGCTACTAGCAGGATATAGTGTCTTGGCTCCAGATAGAACTTTGGGCACACAACTCCTTCTCTATGTTGAGACTTTTTTTTTTCTAGTCTGAACATCTGCAGGTCTTGTGCATGTTGTCCCAGTCTCTGTGAGTTCATTTGTGCACCAGCCCTATAGTGTCTAGAAAATGTTTTTCCCTTTAAGGCATCCAGCTATAAGACCCTTCTGCTTTCTTTTCCTCATAGAGAGATCCCTGGGCCTTGAGGGCTTTGATGAAAATATCTCATTTAGAGCTGAGTTCTCCAAAGTCTCTCACCCTTTATGGTGTCTAGTTGTGATTCTCTATGTTGATCACAATATACTACAAAAGAAACTTCTCTGATGAAGTATGAGTGATGCAATGATTAATAGGTATAAAATATGTAACTGGGAGTCATTTTCTTGCTATACTCATTTAGTGGAATAACTCTAATAGATCCCCCTCCAGGGACTGTGACCTATGTACTCTCAGGTTATTAGACTCATTAATAGTTTCAGGGGTGTTCCAATACTTGGGGCAGGCCTTAAATCCAATTAATGAAAAAAAAAATAAACAGTTCGTTACTCCAATAAATTTGTTTCACTATTACACAGTGGGCATATACTGGTAGGTGAATCACTATTGTGGCTCACAGGGTTAATAGGTAGGTGAGACTGACAAGGTTATATTTCTGCTCTAGTAGCATGTATTGTATCTCCCAACACTATGAACACTCGTCAGTCAGGGTAGAGCTCCTTCCAATAGAATACCAGCTCAGTTTCTCCATGTCTGATGATATAAGTGTGTGACATCTTCAGCAATAGGAAATTACCATCAAATTGTGGGAGGTAACCAATATCGTTGACAACAGCCTATAATGAAGGCATGTGGGAGCTCTTTGGTCCAAACCTTAGTTTTAAATCCCTTTTAATCACTGGATCAACCTTAAAATTTTAGCAAGCTGCATAAGGATCAAATTTCTAACAGAAGCAGAGTCAGCCATCATCACAGTCTCAATACTCTGCATTTGTTGCGACGATGGCAATTTCTTCCCCCACCATTTTCTACTGAATGGTTTCAGATCAGCTGTTCATGGCTACCTATTGCTTGGCAGCAGGCTCGCTCTGTTGATAACCCAAAGGGGAAAGTAATGCACAGTTGATTAGATAAAGAGTTAAGCTCTTGGTCATATTTATATTGTAGCTGGGTTTTGCATATGTGAAATTATAAATAATTAAAATTAAAGTTGTGGAGCCTAGAATACATTAAAAATATTTAGGTATACTCAGAAATATATGGTTTACCCACTTAAATTTGGAACTTAAATATAAGCCAAGATGTACTAGGCAACCAAAGTCAAAACATATTAAAGACACATTTGAGATGAGGATTCAAGATCTAAAACAGTAATGTTTTTGGTTTGTTATTTGCATTTTAGTCGTTTTATTTCTTCAGAGAAGTGACAGGCTTACAAAAACCTAAGCAAAACAGAATTCCTGTACAGTGCTCTCTCCAAGTACAAAGTTTTCACAAAAGATAATAATATGAATTAGTGTGATGCATTGTTAAACCACTATGAGTCTGTCTTTGTTTTGTTCAGGACTGTGGTTTTTAACAACTGGGTGATATTCTGTGGCAACTACTACATATTAGATTGGATCACTTAATGACTCTAGCAAATGTTGTGAGTACTAGCTATTTTTCCTTTTCCTCCCCCAACTTCTGTGAGTACTAAAATTTACACTTTTCTCATTCTTTGGTCTTCTCTTGAGTATTTTCTTTCAATCATGTGTCGTAGAGTCTTCCTGTACTGGCTTCTTTCACTTAGTCATGTGCACTTAACTTTCTTCCATTTCTTTTTGTGGGTTGATAAGTCATTTCTTTTTAGCATGGAATAATACCCCTTTCACGAATGTGCCAGCATGTTTATCTGATCACCTATTGAAGGACATCTTGATTGCTTTCTCATCCTGGCAACTATGAATGAAGCTCCTATAAATATTCCTGGATAGGACTTTGTGTGGAAATAAAATTTCAACACATTTGGATAAAAACCTAGGAATGCATTTGCTGAAACTTATGCTAGATTATACTTAGCTTCAGTAGAGCCTGTCAAACTGCCTTTCAGAGCGGCCCTGTGATTTGCTTCCCCACCAGCAGCGAATGAGAATTCCTGGTGCTGCAGAACATTGCCAGAAGTTGCTGATATTTTGAATTTTGACGTGTTATAGGTGTACAATGCCGTCTTGCAGCCTTAATCTGTGACTCCCTAATGAACCGGATGTTTGGAATATTTTCACTTTCTGCTGTGCTTGTATCTTCTTTGGTGAGATGTCTATTCAGCACTGATGCTTTTTTTTCTTAATAGAACTGTTTATGCTTTTTTTTTTCTTAACTGCTGAGTTTTAAGAGTACCTAGAATGTTTTGCATTTACAAGTCTATTAGATAACTGTTGTGTAAATATTTTTCCTAGTCTATAAATTGTTTATTCATTCCTTTAACAGTCTTTTACAAAACCTAATCTTGATATTTTCATTGTTTATATAGAATAGTTGAGAACTAATACTACCATCAAAAACCAAAGTATTGATTATAATTAATGAAAAATGGACCCAGAATCATTTTTCTTTTGGTAACAGCCTAAAGACAAATTTGTCATAGATATTAGTTCAAGAAACTGACTTGGAAACGCAGAGATCAATTATACAAACAATTAAGGAAAACTAACAGGAGTGCATACATTTCATCAAAACAGTTTCAATGTATTTTTTATGAAGTGTGTATTGACTACAACAAAAATTCCAAATTGCATACAATAATATATGTCCCAATTGATCACATATATCATGTATATCATTAAATCATATGGAGATAGATGACAGATTTATGTGCATATTTATAAAGCCACTTGTCTGTAACAATGAGGACATAATCTGAACAACACTTTGTTAGATGATTTCCTTCTCCAAAGGACAGATTGCAGGAACACAGACTCAGACAGAGCCTCGGTGGTCATGCAAACTTACCGGCTCTCCCTTGAGTTTATGCAGTGGACAGAAATGTTGCATGGTACATGTTTATATCAATACTCACACACATTTTCATATTTTTACCCTGTCTTGGGAATGCATCCAGTCCTTTAAGACAGATGTCACATTTAAGCCATCTTACTCTTCATTTCTAACGTGTAGAGGTAAGTTCCAAGGAAAGACATGTTGAGAGACTCAGTGAAAGAGGCCTCCATTATGTAACAGCACCTAGTAAAATCCTCACAGCATTTGACCTTGGCCCCTTCTCTACTCCAGTAGAATTACCATCTATGAAGCTGCAGGTTTCATCAAGAAAGGTAGTCACGGCACCACGAGAAAAACAGAAGACAGTCTTCTTGCCTCTGCAGTCCAGATGATTGGAATGAAAGGACGGGCAACACAGTCCATTTGCTCTGCCTAGGGAAAGGGGAAGCCTTGTCAATGTCAAGTTCCCTGGGCTGTAGAACATTTCCTTTCCAGTGATCTAGGAACAATATAAGGATGCTTTCTAAAATATCGTACATCTCAAAGTTATCTATCTCCTGTGCTGCAAATATTAGAACCAGCTAAGTGTCTTCCAAACATAAAAGATGGGGAAGGAAAACTACAGGCTGGATAACTATATTTGTAATAACACAAAGCCATTCTAAGTAAGGAATGTTAGTAAGGAACTAGATATGACAAAAGCAGAGAATTCTCTGGCAAATACTCAGGGTTGGGAGAAGAGAAGTAACCACCTTACATGGAAGCACATGACACAGAGGCAGAGTCTCCATCAGGTAGATGAGGGAAGGCTGGCAAGGCTATTTGAGAGCAAGATTGTGTTTTCCAAGATTAGCAATAATATGAGTTTGGCAATGAACTTCTCTCAATGCTCAAAGAGAAGATTGAAAACTGCCTACTTGGCAAAGGTTCATTTGTCACCAACACTGGTTGCAGCATCATGCTAACATTGATGTAAAACCAAAGCAGTCACCCTACCATTTAGGCAAACAGCTTGACAACAGCAAACCTGCACATCAACAACAGAGTCCAGGCTCTGCTAATCAAATTCCTTTCTTTGTTTCATCATAAGCACATATCTAAATTTAGTGAATAAGCAAAAGACTGGAACTTCCAACTTTGTCAAAATGTGATGGCAATTAAGTGACACCTCATCTTTGAAGAAATGCCTTTTTCAAGTCCTTGACAGTAAAAAAAAACTATTTAGATTATTTATGACATTTCCAATGAGTTAGTAACCTTTTTATTACATTACATTTTGCATAATATAATTTGTCACTATTTCTTTATTAAGCTTGTTTTATATTCATAGGGGTCCCACAACACTATATTTTCCTCTTTGTCAGCCCAGAACTTCATTATGAAGGATGAGGTTTTATGGTTTCCCAGCGATGCAAATGTCTACAGTGAGTAAGTATCATTATGCAGAAACAGGGATTTAGTTTTCCTCCATTAACCAGGCAGGCTAATGACTCAACAAGTTTATAGCTTGCCACAAAATTTGATGGCTCAATGTGAGTTAGAACAAATGAGGATGCCGCGGATGTACAGATTAGAAAGATGCATTTCTTTCCTTTCGGAGCATTTTCTAACTTTCCTAATTTGAAGTCCATTTTTTTTTGTTTGTTTGTTTGTTTGTTTTTCTTTTTTCATCTGAATGAGAAGGGAGTCTTCTGTTCATCATCTCTCCCAGAGGGAAATAGAACTTTAGTTCTCTGCTTTCAGTAGTTCAACATATCAAATCATTACCTTCTGAGATCCAGCTCAGCTGGTAGGCAAAAATCATATAGTAGGCAATCGCACCTTTAAAGCAAAATTGTTCCGTGACATGACTCCTAGGAAAGAGGGAAATGCATTTCAATTTGGGGAGTGTAAACAAACTAACAAACAAAAAAACGTTTCTTATGGTAGACTACGTTATATTTCTAAATCCAGGAAAACTAACAAAAGTTATATTTAAAAACTGTTTGGGTTATACATCTTTCTATTTGTGAATGCATAGGTAAGAAAACATTTAATAGTTGACTGGAACTTTGTCTCCTCCCATAATGAGAGTCTTGCAGGACACAATGGGGATGAAGTTAGTTGAAATGCCCAACAGCAGAGAGAGAGAACCTGAAGAGACCACCTCCAGTATATAGTCATGGCCCCCAGTGGAGGAATGGGGTCACCCACCCACCTAAATTTTTTTAACCCAGAATTTTTTCTGTCTAAAGGAAATGCAGGGACAAAAATGGAGCAGAGGCTGAAGGAAAAGCCATCTAGAGACCACCCAATCATGCGATCCATTCCATCCGTAGACACCGACCCCTGCAATATTGGTGATGCCAAGAAGCTTGCAGACAGAAGCCTGGTATTGCTATCTTCTGAGATGTTCTGCCAGCACCTAACACAGTTGCAGATATATATATATATATATATATATATATATATATATATATATATATATCCAATATATTATATAATGTTATGTAATACAATATGATATATATTAGTGAGTTTATGGGAGGGAATACCTAGAGATATATAGGGAAAACAGATCTAAATACAATTATCATAAATTTGAAGAGGCTTCTCATTAGATATGTATGATAAGCCAAAGAACGAAAGACAGGAATAACTTCAAATATAATAAATGAGTACTAAAGAGTTAAAGCGCTTTATTGAGCAACATTTATTTACACATACACTAAACATGATCAGAGAAAGAAATAGAAATATGTAGAGTAAAAGTAAGCAAGAGATAGAAGTTCAACAGTATAGATGATGACAGTAATGTGAGCTGAAGATAGACTTAGTAAAAAGCAAAATCTATACATTCTGTATAAGAATAATATTTAGTATTTAAAGATAAAAATAAGTCTAAGTGGATGAATGACAAAAATAGCATGTATACTGCCACCACAGAGAGCTGGAATCGTTGCTCAATATTAAACAAAAGAGACCTTAATATTCAAACACTACTAGAGAGGAACACACACACACACACACACACACACACACACATACATACCACATGGGAGTATGTCAAAAGTGGCATACCAGCAGACTGAGGGACTATTATGGCTATAATTAAAATGGTTTAAATAACAAAGAATTATTAGAGTAAGTATAAAATAAATACAGATAATTCCATACTGCTAAAAATCACACAATTAGTTAATCACTGGGGGAAAATTCCATGTAAATTTTATAGGCAATCCTTAGTAAGTGAGTACAATGATTTTTGTCTTATAGCTTAGAAAGATGGGGGGAATTTACAAGAGAGAAAAGTGTAAAACACAGCCATTGTCAGACAATAACAGAAAAATACATATGCCCAGATATGGACATGGAGAAGGTGTCTTCATGATAATGTTGAGAGGTGTGCCCTGGTGTGTCCTGAAACACTGAATAATGCCAAGATGTCAATATCTTGCTTATGTTCAAGGCAGTCCCAATGAAAGCCTTGCAATGCTTTGTTCACCTCCAGTCATAAACACAGGATGGGGTGTCACACGAGAAAGTGGCCTTCCTGCTCTATCTCCTAATACTAGCTTACTTATGCAAAAGAACACTATGCAGATTCCAGCAGACAGACTCATGATGCTCCTGACTATCGCTCTTCCAAATATCAAGATCATAAAAATATGAGGATCTGAAACTCTCAGAGTCAAGAGGAGCTTCAGGAATCATGACAACCAAATGCAAGCCAGTAATATGACCGGAGTATTAGAGTCAGGATGTAACCTCAGGAAAAAAAATATCTTAATAAATTTTGGACATGAGTGATGTGATATATTAATTTATGAATCATAAGGAGCATGACATACAAATATTAAATGTTAGTGTTTGAGAAGAAAATGAGCTTGAGTTGTGGGGAAGGGGTCTACAAAATTTCTGCACTAACCACTGCATTACATATAAATTATAAAATTATTAATATTATAATGTATAAGTACATATTATACATAATGTATATGTATATGTTTTAATGAATATGTATTTGTAATATCATGCCATCTTATAAGCCTGATAATGAATTGTTAGGGCTATTATTTTATATAACTTAATGTCTATTAAAGTTGTTTACAAGCAACATATGTTTTCAAAACAAATTCACTTATCTCCATATTTTACTCCTTCATTCCAGGTTTTTGGTGGAATGCCAGATTCAGTCTGGTTCTTGATTTGTAAGCCAGGCATACCTGAACTCACAGAAATCTTCCTGTCTCGGCCTTCTATGTGTTGATGGTATGGTCCTGCAACTCCAGGCCTGGTTTTATTTCTCTCTGATTGATCACAGCTGTATCAGTAGTTGCAGATTCCTAAGTAACTCATCTGGCAGTTCTGTTCTCTCATTAATCAATCAGAAACCCTTGACACTAATGCTGTTGTCAGAATTACATTATCAAGGTCCCTACTTTGAAAGAGTCATAACCAAGCAGTTGCCTCAGACTTAAGCCCATCACCTGTCATTGTGTCACATTTCTTACGATATTTTTTTTTTTAAATCTCGAGTCTGATTCGATTGTTTTCCATTTGAAAATGCCAATTGTTTGCAAAGTAACAAAGGGACTCATGTGACATACAACTTCTCTGAGTCTGTAGGCACTGGCACAGAGCCCCCACCCCCAGCCCTCTTCAGGGGCTCCATCTTGCTTTCTTTGCCATCACTAGAATGTGACACACTTCTAGGCACAAGACACTGTACATTATGATGCTCCTATCTGACTTCTCTGCCTCTGGTAACCCCAGAGATGGCTTGGATGTGTCATATTTGCTTGGAAATACTTTTTTTTTTTTCGGGAGTTAGATTATTCTGTATTTGCACAGTCATCTTAAGCTTAGACAAGTAAATTCGTTACCTTGGATTGTAAATGTTTGTTTTCCCTTTGCAGTAAAGCTTTGTGCTTTAAATTCTAAAGTCTGTCTATAGAACATGTTTGTAAACAATAAATGTAATATTTTTTCTTATTAATTTTTGAAGGGCAAAATGTACAGAATAAATACTTGTTGAAAATGGGCAAATCAACAAATTCCTTAAAAACAAATGGTGACAAAATCTTTGTCCCTGTACTACCCTGAAGGTAGAGTGCAGAGAATACCAGCACTTTCTGACCTGCATGGCATCTTAGTACAGACTCATCAAAAATGCCTGCTGAATTCTATTATTTTATCCCAGCATTCTATCTCTGTCATTATTTCCACTTAAACTAAATTTGCAAAGTCTCAATCTTCAGCATGAAATGAAGTGACATTTTACAACAGTAACACCTGTGTACAAACACCTGGGTTCTGTCCTTCACGATCAAGAAAGAAAGAAGGAAGGAAGGGAAGAAGCAAGAAGCAGTAGGGAAGGAAGAAATGAGAGGGAAGAAAAAGATGTTAGCATTTTCTACAATCCTATGTCACCATTTTCTAATTGGGCCATGCTAATAGACTCTATATTGATTGAGATTGGTTGGGAGTACTATTTTCAACAAAAGAAATGAAGTTCTCAACAGGAACATGCAATACTGAATTTCACAGAACCAAGGAAAAAGCATATACTAGCCATGGATTGCAGTGCAGAAAGTTCTACATATTAACATAAGAGAAATGAGGTTTCTGGCCTTAGGCATCAAATTCAATCATTTCATCTCTCCGAGTAGCTCTTTCTCTATTTTAATATCCCCACAGGCACACACTCACAAGGATAGAAATGATGGGAGTGATTTTGAATTTTAAAACCAAATCAAAGTCTAAGTGGAGTACAGAATACAATATTTAGCACACCAGGCTTGGCATCACCATAGCTGCTAAATCTCAGCAAATGAAAGAATCTATTTAAAAATCAAGAATCATGCTTGCCTATTGAGGCTTCTAATATAATCTGCCCTTTGTGTTTCAGACACCAAACACAAATGTGGAAATTAACTATTATGTGTCAAAATATCATTATGATAACAAATTATCAATGCTGGTAGATCGTCTGTACAAAGCAACTAAATAAATGTTACGTTCATGTAGCAAGTTTAGTGTTATCTTAGAAATTAAAACCTGAACATAATATTCAAGTTAACACAAGATAAAAATTACACAACAATATAAATACAGTGAGATATTTAGCTAAATATGTATAAAATCCAGAAATTGAATAACATCAGTCTTCATACTATGTGCAGTCACATCATAAAATAAAACTGAAATTAAGATTGAATTTTAGTTAGCTGTTAAAAGGACTGAATTACACAAGTAATTGGAAAAAAATGGATGAAACTAGGGGTGTTTATTATGTATAGTAAGTTAGACACTAAATTACCAGCATCTCATGGTTTGTCTCATGTGCCAAATTGAGATTATTTTTCCCAAAGGTGTTTTTTTTTTTGGGGGGGGGGGTGATGAGAGAGAAATGTAGGGACAAGAGCAGAAAATAGAGGAGATGAATATGATAAAGGTATATTATGTAATACATCAAGGGAAAATTAGTAACTCCATAAGGAAGAAAATAATTATTTCCAAGTAAATAATAAAAACCAAGAGAAAAATAAAATACCACAGCAAAGTGGGAACAACACAAAACCATATTCAAAAGTTAAGAGAATAGCATCTAAGTAGTTATTTAAGCGCACATACATAAACACACACACATATGCACACTCACACAAGAGTTAAAATTCTATCCCTTCCCTCAACACTATATTTTGCTGGGATATGTAGAGTTGAGTATGTAGAACGTATACAGCACAATCTATACTTAGGTGTATAGACTCTTCAATAGCTTCTAAAACCCCAACATCTAATAGCACTTACTCTGTCAAGAGTGCAGAAAGTAAATCACAAATGCCAAGAAAGCCTGTTATGTACATTAGAACATATTTTGTCATTCATGGCTAAGCCTACCCTACTCTGGGATAGGATCCAAATTTACACATATAGCAGAAAACACAGTGATAGGTGATAAATGGAAGAGAGATATCACACAATCAGAACATGAAACAGAAGCATTGTATCTCTGCTATTTACACACTGAGCAGAGGTTACCTTAGCTATAAAACTGGCATACCATGGGCTAAGGACTGTGTAGTGTAGTGTGTTAGTGTGCAACAAAATATCACAGAAATGGTACCTGCATCTCAAGAAACTCTTTTCGTGTTAATGTTGTAATGCCTAGTGATAAGAGCATAAAACATAGATTGTTGGTTCTTTCAAGACATTTTCTTTTTCTTTTTCTTTTTCTTTTTCTTTTTCTTTTTCTTTTTCTTTTTCTTTTTCTTTTTCTTTTCTTTTCTTTTCTTTTTTTTTTTTTTTGTTTGTTTGTTTGGTTGGTTTTTAGAGACAGGGTTTCTCTGTGTAGCCCTGACTGTCCTGGAACTCACTCTGTAGACCAGGCTGGTCTCGAACTTAGAAATCCGCCTACCTCTGCCTCCCGAGTGCTGGGATTAAAGGTGTGCGCCACCACGCCCAGCTTTCAAGACATTTCTAATGGAGAAGACATTAATGAAACACATGAAGCTGGTTAGGTGCAAGTCCATCATGGAGCTACCCTCAAGTGCCTGTCAGTATTCATTAACTCATTAACCAGTTTTCATACTTGTTCTACATCATTATTAATGAATATTTCAGGACATCAAAAGTCTGATGCTACATAAATGATTGTATGAAAAAAAAATCTCTAATTGCTTTTGAGAAATAATGCAACATGAAGGCAGAGGATGCTCTGGTGCTGTGCAGGGTACACAGAAGACCTCCAAGGAAGAGATGTATATGCAGCTGGACTGAGGAGTAGGAAGTGCATCTCACTTGGGGAATGACTTCTCTTTGTCCTTGTTTTCTAACAAACATTCTAATATTGTGTTGTTTCATTGTGCTGACCATTCACTGATAGCACAGGGAATCCCTGCCCCTAGGCCATCTGGAAACTTCTGGGTCTTACACGACTTTATTTCTTCTGTATTGACTACATTGTTTCATTTTGCCTCTTTTCTCTATTTTAGAGTATGCTTGTCTTGATATATGTAAAAAAAAATCCTGTATATTTTAAATAATGAGAAAATAATTTTCTTACTGTTTTCTGTCATCTTGATTTCAAGATTTTTATCATAGATTTTTATTAACAGAAAAATTTCCCATCAATGATTCTGAAATTGTTAGCTGTTCCTCCGGAAAAGTAAGCTGTCACTCTACCATCAATGTTCAAATGCTCTGCTCTTGCTACTTCACTGAATTTATTTTAATTCTACAGCTTTGTAATGTCTTTCTCTATGGTAGGAAAATTATGCCCCTGTTGACTCTCCAGTGCCATACTTTGTTCGTTCCTTACTCACATTTAATTTTCATGATAACTATTAGAACTCTCTCATGAAGATCAAAGAATTCATATCCAGAGATTAAACAATTCTTCAAGTCTAAATTTTGAAAATTTCATATTGTAAACACAAAAATGCAACCCCAGAACAGATTATGCTTTTTTTTTTTTTAGAAAAAAAATAATAACTTTGTGCCTCTCAGAATCTTCCGAGTTTCAGTTTTCTCAGACATGTGACATTTAGTTACCACTAGAGTCTCATGCTCTGGGAATAGGTGAGATATTCTACCCAAACCACAAACTGTAAAGCTAACAGTGGTTAGTGGAGGACCCTGCTACTCAAGAAAGAAGTTTCCAAAGCAAAAACAGCTACGGTAGACAAGAGATACAAGTTCACTACAGGCTCAACAGCAGCAGGGCTATAAAGAAGACAAAGTACTGCAAACCCAAATGCTGTCATGCTGTCCCCAACATGCTACCATGCTGTCCCCAACATGCTGCCATGCTGTCCCCAACATGCTACCTTTGCATAGAGTGGCAGGCTCCAAATTTATTTATTTATTTATTTATTTATTTATTTTGGTTTTTTTTTTT